>NC_083231.1:103161593-103523260 GCF_032191835.1 Heteronotia binoei | reverse complement strand
CAATGGTGTACAAGTAGAGTTGCCAACCACCAGGCGGTGGCTGGAGATCTCCTGGGATTACAACTGATCTCCAGGCAACAGAGATCAATTCACCTGGAGAAAATAGCCACTTTGGATGGTGGACTCTATGGCATTATACCCAGGGCTTTTTTGTGGGAAAAGCCCAACAGGAACTCATTTGCATATCAGGCCACACCCCTGATGTCACCATTGTTTCGAACAGGGCTTTTTTGCCAAAAAAGTCTAGCATGAACTCATTTGCATATTAGGCCACACCCCCTGACACCAAGCCAGCCGGAGCTGTGTTGCTGTGTGTTCCTGCTCAAAAAAGCCCTGATTATACCCCATTGAAGTTCCTCCACTCCCCACACCCTGTCTTCAGGCCCTATCCTCAAAATTTCCAGTATTTTCCAACATGGAGCTGGCAACCCTATTTACAAGGGATGTGTCATAGGTTTATGCAATTATTTAATTTATTTTTTATTTTAGTATATTTTTATTCCGCACATTCCCCGTAGGGCTCAGGGTGGAGTACAACATATGATAAAATAATAAAATACAGTAAAAAAACATTTTATAAACAGACAACTCAACAGCACTCATAGAATTTTCCATATCATCACATATTGCCCAACCTGGCTGGCTGTTTTGTAATGTCTGTTTTTTGCTGCTCCTGTTTTGTAATGTCTGTTTTATGATATTATTTTAATTCTGTTGTTTTATTGTTGTAAGCCTCCCTGAGCCCGCTTGCGGGATATAAATCTAAAAATTAAATTTTAAATTAAATTAAATTAAATTACGGGCAAGTCTGGCAGGGCACAGGTGTCATCTGCAAGTTCATTCCACAAGGTAGGGGCCACAACTGAGAAGGCCCTTCCCCTACTGACAACTGAGTCATCCTGACACCAGGCATCTGCAAGAGTCCCCTAGAAGATGACTGAAGGGAGCATGGGTGGGGAGGTGTTGTAATGAGAGAGAGGGTCTCAGAGGTATAAGGGTTCGAGACCATTATGGGCTTTGTGAAGCAGAGACAAGCTAGGGGTTAGGCCAGGTGCAGAGGATAATAGAAGGAAGGGCTAGGAATAAGGAACCAGGAAGTGGGGAGACAAATAAGGTTTGGCACAAGGGGATTGGCTGGGGAAAAGCAGGAAAGGGAAGAGCTTGGATTGGAGAGGGGGATAAAAGGACAGCCTGTGAAGCTAGCCAGGGAGAAGAAGTGAGCTGCTCAGCTGACAGGAGGTTGCAGGCAGTGAAGTAACCCACAAAACAGATCCTGGGAGACTCTTGTCTTTCTGAGGCTGGCTGAGGGAGCAGAAGCAGGGCAGAGTCTGAGAAAAAGCAGACCATGGAGCACCAGGGGTGGAATTCAAAACAGCTTAAATTTGGCTGAACTACATACATAGTAGCAGCAGCATTACTACTGCTATATGCGTGCATAGAGTATTTATAGACAGTATTTTTCAATTTTTTTTATCCAAATCAAGAGGTATTATTTTCTCAGTTATAAAATGCTCATGAAGATGAGAGAAGTTTCAACCAGCCCCTGCTGAGAAGATCATTATTTAGGGTCACCTCTGGCTGCCACTGATCACTGAGTGTAATGCATGCCAGGCCTGGTTCCCCAAGTACACCTTCCCAGTTGCTTTTCCCATGGGGGCAACGGCATGACAGTGAAAGAGGTACCCCATTGGCTTCCTCATTTTACTGAGTTCCCAAACGCAACAACAACCTTTAATGGCATACACAGCATCACAGACAGTTCCCAAACTCAAGATCTGACAGTTTGGGAACTGCCCGTAAAGCACAACACCATCTAAAGTCGCCTATAAAGAACCCCTCCTCCTCTTGTCACACTTTGACCCGCTGTAATCAATGGCGAATTTCTCCTTTGTCACAAGTTTTCTCCCCTCTGCCCTCCTTCATGCATGACACACTTTATGAGTAGCCCAGCTCTTGGCTGTAACTTCTCGTTTGTTCTATACCAGACAGGACTTTTCTGTCAGAAAAACTGCACATCTTATGGGAATGCCAGCCTGTGGATCCCCCAGAATTACAGTTCATCCCCAGACTACTGAGATCAGTTCATCTGGAGAAATAGATGCTTTGGAGGGTGGGATTTATGAGTACCTCACTCAGGTCCCTGTCCTCCCAAGGGTCCATTCCCACAGGAGTTTCTGAAACAGGATCTGACAACCCTACCCCCCAATCCCCTCACCAGTAGCCAGAGGGTACCTGGCAACCCTACTCATATATATGAGGAAATTTGGGTGTGGTACTGTTTTCTGGAAACCTCTTCTTTGAAGGCTGGCCTTGAGAGGGTCATGAGTATCCTGTCTCTCTGGTAGAACCTGCCTTAAAAAGAGGGGGCCACCTGGGAACCTCTTCTCCTACCTCCCCCCCCCCAAAAAAAAGACTTGCCCAAACAATTCAAACAAACTCCCTGCCTCTGTCAGTAATCCCAGGCGTCATTGATACACTGGCAAGGCTGCATTAAAACCGAGCCGCAGAGACAGTTAACCGGCTGGATTGCCTTTCTGCGGACACCTGCCCAAGCAGCAGACTAAACAAACAGGGCTTCTCAACAGCACACAGCTTGGCCCCCCTTTCACTCCGCTCCCATCTGTTAAAAAGCCATTGTCTGACAGTGTTCAGCTAGCTGGGGAGGGGTGGAGAGAGAAGACGAGCTGCCACATACTGAACAGGCCCCCTCCTCTCTCCCGCGCCCATAAAAAAGTTCCTCTTTAGCAATTCTCCCTTTCTCTCCTGCTTTTTTTTTTCTTTTAAAAAACCCTTTATTATTATTCAATATGTGATTTATTCATTGGTTTCACCTCTCCTTCCCTCCCTTTTTGGTTCATGAGGAGGGCCCCGTTGTCTTCTGTACCTCGGGGGTCATGTCTTTTCAGTCACCAGGACAATACCCACTGCTGGCATCTGCTTCCAGATCTAATCAGCCATATTGTCACCACATCCTGCCAGAGAATTGTTCCTTCTTTTGCTCAGCTTTGTGGCCAATTTCATGCCATGTATCGCTCCGTGTTTTGTGCTTCATGAAGCTGTCACTGGCATAAAAGTGCCCTGACCAGGGTCGAAGGGAAAGGGGTGGGAAAGAAACATTCACTGAAATGTTGAGGGGGCCCACCCACAGGCCCACCCACACATAAACACCCTGAAGAGCTGAACTGGCATCCATGTGAGGTGCGGGATGTTGCCATGAAAGAGGAAAATGCTTTTACAAGGACCCTCTCCAGTTTCTTTCTGCTCAAAACCAGATTAAGCTGATGTGCCTTCATATGGTCTAGCCACTGACAACCTTTTTGTTCTTGATAGCCATAATGAGGTGGAGCCTTGTGCCTCATGTTCATACATTACTACTTTGTAAGGTTGCCAGCCTCCAGGTGGGGCCTGGAGATCTCCAGCTTTTACAACTGATCTCCAGCTGGCAGAGACCAGCTCGCCTGGAGAAAATGACTGCTTTGAAGGGTGGACTCTATGGCAAGGGTGGCCAACGGTAGCTCTCCAGATGTTTTTTGCCTACAACTCCCATCAGCCGCAGCCATTGGCCATGCTGGCTGGGGCTGATGGGAGTTGTAGGCAAAAAACATCTAGAGAGCTACCTTTGGCCACCCATGCTCTATGGCATTGTACCATGTTGAGGCCCCTCCCTTCCCCAAGCCCTCCCCTCTCCTGAATCCACCCCCAAAGTTTTCCAGTATTTTCCAACACAGATCTGGCAACCTTTGTGACTCTCATTTGAATGCCAAACCACAGTTGGAGGGTGCATTTAGTTTATCCTTTGACATTCCTTTTTGTGGAGCTGTTGTTAAGACTGTGAGAGGGACAATGTTGCTATGATTCCTCACAGAAGTTAGTTAGAAAAAAAACTTTTAAGGAGTGTATGTAAAATATACTAAACTTCAGCTTGGGCTTGGCATGTCGTCATATCTTCGATAAGAAAGGAAGTTTAGCTTAGCTTTTTAGTTTACAATTAAAAGTTTATTGTAGAGTTAAAATGGTTTATGGTCTGAGAGGATGGAATCCGAGGGGGTGAAGTTTAATAAAGCTTTCAGAATGGCTTATAGTCCAAGGGGTGGAGTTGAGGGGGGCAAAGAAATAGGGGGACACCATTGTCAATGGCATGACAACACTTCCGCAAAAAACCTGGAAGGACATCAGTTCTCTTTAAGAATTTCTGGAAAGTCTATGGCAAAAACAGCAATTTGAGTGATTTTTATATTAGGACTGTAACCTTTGTTTAAGAACAAGAGTTTAACCAGTATATCAGCACGATAAATATCAAACAAGCACTCTAATATTTTGTTTATTGTTATTCGATGCAACAGAATAAATAATTTTCTGCATTTTTAGGAGCTGTCATCTTAACAATTCACCTGCTTCATTTTGTTCCAATATTGCAAACATTTTTTAAAAACTTGCTTGTCTGAATTTATTCCCCTCCCCCCAAAAAAAATATTGCAGACCTTACAGAATAATACTTTATCTTGTTTTTACAACAAAAGGAAAAGTGCATTTGGTTTTGTCAACCCCCAAAACGTGGTTTGACACCAATATGTGCATCCTAAAGAATGTGAAAAAAAGATCTGCCATCTTGCAGAATGGTGGCTCCTGGAAAAACGGCTCTACAACTAATATAAATAGTGTGATTGGCTTTATCAACCTCAAATACATACATTTTGACTCCAATGTGAGCATCCTATGTGAATGCTAAATGTTGCAATAACCATATCCGCCATCTTGGAAAAAGGGCGGCAACAAGAAAAACATCCCAGTGTTGGAATGTCTACCCAAGAAAAATTTAAAGCAGTAGATTCCTGAAAACACACAAACAATAAAATTCTCCTTTTTGTGTGTGGATCTAGGGTGGATCCAGGACTAATAGAGTCTGCCCTCCAAAGCAGCCATTTTCTCCAGGGGAATTGATCCCTGTCATCTGGAAATCAGTTGCAATCCTGGGAGATCTCCAGCTCCCACCTGGGGGTTGGCCATTCTACGTGGTTTTTGAAAAATTCTGTAGCTGGCCACTTAGAGTGCTAGAGTTCCCAGCCCCAGTAGGCATATAGCAACCCAGGCTGAAAGGGCCTGAGATATAATTGTTAAAAGAGTTTCATTTTCAGTTGTTAAAAGAAAGAAGAACCCTACCCCCAGGGGTGGAATTCTAGCAGGAGCTCCTCTGCATATTAGACCACACATGCCTGATGTAGCCAATCTTCCAGGAGCTTACAAGGATCTTTTTTGTAATTTCTTGGAGGATTAGCTGCATCGGAGTGTGTGGCCTAATATGCAAAGGAGCTCCTGCTAGAATTCCACCCCTGCCTACCCCCTTCCCCAGCACTGCAATCCTGACTCGTGTTTTTTAGTCCCAAATGACATGCTGTAAGCCAATGTGATGTAGCGGTTAGATTACCAGCTGGAAAGATCCAGGTTTGAATCCCCCACATGCTATGAAAATCACTGGGTAACCGCAGGCTCCTCTCAATCTCTCCTATTCTGCAGGGTTAGTGTGAAGACAGAATGTAGAAAGGGATTAAACATGTATGCTATTATTTTCCATGGAAGAAGAGCAAGATAACAGTATAATACATAAATCACTGGGCTGGATTTCTAACCAATTGTATCACATGTGGTTTGGTCTGAAGGCTGCAGTCTTGGGCTCTTTTATTTGAAAGCAAGTCTTATTGAATTAAATGAGACTTGGCACAGGAACAATAACATTATTGCACTGCTAGTGTTTCTTTAAAAAAAAAACCCCTCTTGATCAAATTTCCTGTATTTGCAAAATTTTGGAGGAAAAATCTGGAAAAAATGTTACTGCTAAGCATCATGAGTTACTGCTTACGTCTTATATGTGTGCAGTCTGTAACAGTCAATGCAGAGGTGGAATATAGGTACAGGTCACGGAGCTAGGTCACTGCGCATCTTTTCTTGGAAGTAAGTCTTTGTAGTCAATAGGGCTTTACTCCTAAGTGAGCGCAGACAGGATTAAAGTCTTTACTTGTTGTCATCAACACTGCAGTTGTGTAATTCTTCTAACCCCGTGAGCTAGAAACATGAAACCTAAGATTTCTGCATAAAATTGACTTTGTACAACATTACTGAAGATAAACTGCCGTGGCTTTAAGTGCTTACTTTGGTATTGATGAGTCTTTTTCACAGTAAGTAGACTGAGGATATAAACCCTCAGTCCTGGGCGTACTTCATTAGAAGACTGAGCCACACTGAAGTCGGTGGGATAGGATTGCACATCCTTATTTAAAAGTCGACCGTATGATTCTTTCCTCTGGAATGGAGAGAGAGCTCAGACTGTAAAGACAAAGCCGTGTCTCTTGTTTGATGTTATTTTGCAAGGGGAGGGGGAATAAAATTTTCTGGGCTTTCATACCAACTCATCTTTGGCCTCCACAGAGTTTTCCTTTGTTTTTGTTTTGTTTCAAGTTTTGGCTGGCTCTTAGAAAAATGGCTGCTTTTAAAGGGTTCATCATAGACCTGAGATTTGTACTTTCCATTCTGACTTTTCCTTATGTGTCATAACAGCATTGAACCTGCAGCACACAATGTGTGTATCTGTGTGTGTGCGTGTTGAAAAGTGTTGAAAAGAAGAGCAAGAGAGAGAGAAAGAGAGGGGGCCGCTTTTGTCTCGAAGGGAGTGTGTGCGTGCGTGTGTTAAACAATTTCATGGACATCTGTCACGCACAGTTAACTTTGCATTGCCGCATTTAAAGTTGCGGACCAGGGTTTTGGCCGGCAGTGATAAAGTGGCTGGCAGTTTTCGAAAAGCCACTGGATAACAGAGCATGAATCATAAAACACACTACTGTGTAGCCATATCCAAGTTCATTCAAGGCAATGAAACCATGCAGAGGAGCTTTATTCCCAGCTAATTATGTGGAAACGGCAAAGACAATAAAGCATCTGGTGGTCTCCCTTCCCCATTTCAATTTTTCTCAATATTGTGACAGGGGAAAGCATTGTCCCTTTCCCAGGGTAGTTGCTGTGAAGAGGCGTAAAAGCAAGGGTCAGGGAAGAGCAAATAGATGAATTTATAACTTTCTTTTTATTTATCCCTTTCCCATTGTTCCTCCGGAGACTCTTCCTTTGGGGCAATGTTTTCAAACTGCTATTCTCACTCTGCTCAGCCTGAATCCTTTCTCTTTAGTGCCACCCAAACTGCCCGCCCTCTGTCTCTCCCCATCTCTTTTCTTTCTCCAAGATGCAACCACAAATTGCAATACAATTGTGCAGATTTCAAATGCAGATTCAGGTTAAAAGGTATGGCACAAACCTAAGAGCCAGGCGTGCTTTATGTAGACAAGTGCATATCCCCTTATAGCTGTAATTACTGTTTGCTTGCCACCCTTATTGGTGTTCAGATGATAACTTATTTTTCCTGCCTCACTATCGACTTCGGTCAGCTAGGTTTGGCAGGTTTCTGTGAGCACTGTGAAGTCCCTGCAAGACCTGTTTGACCAGATACTAAAGCAGGATCAGGACTTTTTTTCTAGCAGAAACTCCTATGCATATTAGGCCACATACCCCTGACATAGCTTACACGGCTGTTAGTACAGGGCCTACTGTATGCTCCAGGAGGATTGGCTACATCAGGGATGTGTGGTGCAATATGCAAAGGAGTTCCTGCTACAAAAAAAATCCTTGAGCAGGACAGAAAATGACATGTGCTGCTGTCAGCTACAGTTCAGTCATATTGCTGCCAAGTCCCTGAAGAACTATAGTTACGGCTTGCCAAGCCCCTGGTCCGGGCCGGGCGGGGATTCCCCTGCCTGAGAGGTTCCCAACCCGCCGGAACCTCCCTCTGCATTGCTGGCACAATGACATCACCTGGAAGTGACATCATCGCACCAGTGATGTTGTGCAGCGGCTGCTCTAGGCGTTTCTGGGAAAACTCTATGGTTTTCCCAGACGCTCTAGTCATTTGGGAGGGAAAACTCTATGGTACAATTATACATCCTCTGTATTTTTATGCATTTCTGGATTTTTGGGTGGGGAATAATGTATTGGAATACAGTTTGTAATGCAATGCAATGTATAGGAATAGAGTTTTCTGGCAATACATCTATAACAAACAACATATTGGTATAGTATTTAGAACAACATATAGTGATTGTAATGTAATGCAAAGAAATTTAAAATATATTTTCCTACATAACACTGCACCCCATCCCACAAAAGGAAAAAAATGCTGTTTGTTACCCTCATGGTTAAGAGGAGACGAATGGGGTGTCATAAGGTGTCAGTTAACTTCCCACAATTAGAAAGGATTCTCACACATTTATTTCCTACGTTGACACATTTATTGCTTCAACTGATATCCCCCCTTAATTAAATCCATACACTTAACTTGTTATTCCAGTTTGCCTCAAAATACCCTCATTGTGTTAAATGCTAATTTGCAGTTCAGCCTCTATAAGTCTGAATGGTTTTCTTCCATGTCATTCTATCCGAAGAAGTGTGCATGCGCACCAAAGCGCATACCTTGAATCAAACTTTGTTGGTCTTAAAGGTACTACTGGATTCTAACTTTATTCTGTTGCTTCAGACCAACACCTGGATCTATACTCAAACCCTAGTTTGCCTCAACAAATACTAGTTTCATATCATTCTCTTTCTTGCCCTGAAAGATGTCATTAGAGAACCAGCCAGGATTAAGCAATGATGTCTGTGTTCAGATGTATGCAAAAATATAGCTAAAACCAACAGTGCATTCCAAAACAAAGTTACATCCTTCTAAAAAGGGTCATTTTGTAGGAAAAAAGGTGCAGGAGCTCAGTAGCATATCTCATTTGCATATGCCCCAGGAACTCCCCACTGCATGCAGACCCTGGCTGGAGGTTCAGGAGCTCCTGCTGAATTCAAGCCCTGCTTCTAAAGTTATTGAAGTCACTGGCTTAGAAGGGAACAACTCTGTTTAAGATTACACTCCAATTATGGTTAACAAACCAGATTTGGATCTTACCTTGATGAACCCGATCATAGTGAGTGGCCTACATTTGGACCATCACACACACCGTAGTCAGTTTAAACCAGGGTTTCACATGAACGGGTACTGAGCTAGCATAAGGCAGTTTCACATGTTCAGTCTGTCTCCCATCCCCATAGCCAAGATTCTTAACCAGGATTTAATTAACTAGCCTCAGTCTGTTATGGCATCAACATTTGGACATCATGGTGAACTGGAGTTTGTTTGAAGGATTCATGAGGGTACCAGGGAGGTACCACAAAGCTAAACAGCTAACCATGTTCATGATAGCATTGCCAAACTCCAGGTGGGGCCTGGAGATCTCCTGCTTTCATAACTAATCTCCAGACTACAGAGATCCAGTCCCCCTAGAGAAAATGGCTACTCTGGAAGGTGGACTGTATGGCATCATGTCTTGTTAAAGTCCTTCCTCTTTCCAAACCCCTCCCCTTCCGTATTTCACCCCTAAATTTCCAGGAATTTTCCAACTCAGAGTTGCAAGCCCTATTTATGAATTAAGCCATCTTATAAATAGGGTTGCCAATCCCCAAGTGAGGGAAGGGGATCCCCTGGTTTGGAAGCCCTCTCCCCACTTCAGGGTCATCAGAAAGTGGAGTGGGTGGAGGGAAATGTCTGCTGGGCACGCCATTATTCCCTATGGAGACCGATTCCCATAGGGTATAATGCAGAGTTGATCCACAGGCATTTGGGGCTCTTGGGGGCTGTTTTCTGAGGTAGAGGCACCAGATTTGCCGCATAGCATCCAATGCCTCTCCTCAAAACATCCTACAAGTTTCAAAAAGATTGGACCAGGGGGTCCAATTCCATGAGCTTCATTATTTCCAATGGAGGGAAAGTATTTAAAAGGTGTGTGGTTCCTTTTAATGCAATGGCCAGGACTCCCTTTGGAGTTCAATCACAGCCTTGCTTCTGGCTCCACCCCCAAAGACCCCAGATATTTCTAGAATGGAACCTGGCAAGCCTACATATAAAATTGGAAACTGTAGGAATGGGGGTGGTAGAGAGTAATAGGCCCCTCACTCACACAATTTTTTTAAAGCATCATTGCTGCCTATTTCAAATTCTGCAAGTACTCAGATATCTATTGAAGGAAATGTAGGGGAAAATAACAAATTAGAATTCATGTTATTAATCTACAGACACACATTTGAGAAACGGAATTAGGACTTTCATGACCCAGGCAGCTTTCTGGCTCAAAGATAAAGCGTTCCTGGTCATAGGAAGGTCTCTATCGTGACCCTTATGACTCTACCAAAGTAATCCATCGCGTTCCGAAAGCGAAGCCTGTTCTCTAAGTGATAATGGTGGGATTTAACATGGACACCCTCGTTTCATCATCCTCACTGTCACTGTAAATAAATGAAGCTGCCAAGCCTTGTCTAATTAGGCAAACATTGATTAGTCCCATTGTCTTTTATGCTGAGGTCTCTTTGGAGCTCTCTCATTTGAGGCAGTTCTCTCCTCCTCTGAAGTCATGAGACAATTTGCTTCTCAAAACTGGAATTCCTTGCATAGTTCGGGAGCAACTGTAGGAAACGTGTGACCTGGAACATCTCTCTACAATTGGTTGCAAAACAAAATTTAAAAGGTCCTTTTGTTGCCATGTTTTACTGCAGATTGAAGACCTGTGCAAAAGACAGATCCTGGGCCAAGTCTCACTGTAATTTTCATATAGGGATACCCAAATATTTATTTATTTATTTACCTTAGATTTATATCCCACCCTCTCCGCGAGCGGACTCAGGGAGGCTAACAGTCATTTGTGTATTGTGAGAAGCAGTGCAGGGTGGTAGATAGAATGTTGAACTAAGGCTCTGACCTGGATATGCCAGGCAAGCCCGATCTCATCAGATCTTGGAAGCAAAGCAGGGCCAACCCTGGCAAGTACTTGGATGGGAGACCTCCTTGAAATACAAGAGGTAGGAAGTGGGGGCAGGCTTTATTCAGCCACCTCTGAATATGAGGTTGCCATGATTTCCAGGTGTGCACGCACACACATACTTTAAAAATATCAAAAAAGTAGGATTGGATCCCCACATAGCAGTTTAGCTCACTGGATAACTTGGGGGCAGTTCTCCCTCAGCATAACCTAACTTACCGGGGGGGGGGGGGGCGGTGTGGCAAGATAATGAAGGGCTTATAAAGAAAGCTGCCTGGGTCATGAAAGCCCTAATTCCGTTTCTCAAATGAATGTCTGTAGACTAATAACATGAATTCTAATTTGTTATTTTCCCTACGTTTCCTTCAATAGATATTTGAATACTTGCAGAATTTGAAATAGGCAGCAAGAAAGATAAAGAAAAGACCAGGGCTTTTTTTGTATCAGGAGTTCCTTTGCATATTAGGTCACACATCCCTAATGTAGCCAATCCTCCAAGAGCTTACAGGGTTCTTAGTACAGGGCCTATTGTAAGCTCCAGAAGGATTGGTTACATCAGGGTGTGTGTGGCCTAATATGCAAAGAAGTTCCTGCTACAAAAAAATGCCCTGTTTGCTGCCTGGAACTCTGTGGAAGAAGCAAAGGTCATAAGGCTGCCAGTTCTTCTGGATTGGTGGGAGACTTCCTCATGGCAGCCTCTTTTCCCACTGCCTGCTGGTGGGTCAGCATGACAGGGAAGGGGGGGGGAATCTCCAACATTGCCAGAAGGGCCCCCCTTTACACTTCAGGCAGGCTACCCTAGTGAAAAACCTGGAGAACTTAGCCCACTTGCAGGGAGGGCGGAATATAAATTGAAATAATGCATAAATAATAACAGACTTTTGTACATGACAAACAACAGTTAACATCCTCAATATATTGATCCACCAGTAGCAGTTCCCAAACATAACTAAATGTGAATAATACATCCCTTTCTCTGGCAGGAAAAATGTGACTAACGTTGTTGTTGTTGTTGGCCAGTAATATTATCTGGGCAAAGCAAGTTTGCAGCTGGCTGTGACCTCCAGGATCCCAGTTCCTGCTACCACCATCTTGAAAAAGAACAATCCAACAGGGATTGTACAGAGATTGTGCACTTGTATGGATCAGAACTTCCTCTTAGGTGCAATACTCAAGAACTAAAAGACTGGTCATCTCCTGAACTACTTAGATCATGGAAGAAACAAGGGATCATATATATAGGCTTCATGTGATTGAGAAAGCAGTAGTGGACCAACTCCATATCTTCTTGGATAACTCAGTTGCTCTGGACTCTTTCCACCCTGGCTTCAGACCAGCCTTTCGGACAGAGACAGCCCTGGTGATGTTAGTTGATGGGCTCTGGATGGACGTAGACAAAGGCCATGACCCTTTTCTTGCCCTTACTGGGCTTATCTGAAGCCTTTGATACAGTGGATCATACAACAATGGAGCTGTTACTTTCATATAAGGCCACTTCATATGGGTTATTTTAAAAGGTAAAGGTAGTCCCCTGTGCAAGCACCAGTTGTTTCCGACTCTGGGGTGACATCGCATCACAACATTTTCACGGCAGACTTTTTAAGGGGTTGTTTGCCATTGCCTTCCCCAGTCATCTACGCTTCCCCCCCCCCCAGCAAGCTAGGTACTCATTTTATTGACCTCAGAAGGATGAAAGGCTGAGTCAACCTCGAGCCGACTACCTGAACCCAACTTCTGCCAGGATCGAACTCAGGTCGTGAGCAGAGAGCTTGGACAGCAGTACTGCAGCTTTACCACTCTGCACCAAGGGGTTCAATTCTGGGTTCAATACTGTCAGGAAGCATTTTTTTCCCAGCTTCCCCAGTGTCACGGTGCATTCATGCACATCCCTGGCTTTTCTCCAGTTTTTTCTCAAACTTGCTTTGCTGCAAAGTTTTGGGAGAGATAACCTTTGAACCCATGTGGGTAGGAAAGTTCTGATTTTCCCATCTACATGGTAGTAATTTCCCCTGTCCTCACAGGGGCCATTCCTTCAACCAATGCATAGGAGAGTTTTCTATTTTTTCTATTTAAAAATGGCAATTTAATATTGTTATATTGAAGTTACATTATAACCATCTAGGCACCAGGTTCTCCAAATTCCCAGATTAATTTATTGAAAAAGTAAGTCCCTATCAGGGGAAAGGCAAAGCTCACAATGAAAGGGAATAGAGACTTACTTTAAAAAAAAAAATAAATAAAATTGCATGCTGGGGATTCAGGGCACATAGTGCACATGTTATATTGATATAATAATATTCAAATGCCATTAAAAAAACACCCTGGAAAACCCCCAGTGCTGCAGGTTTGGGGACACCAGCAGCTGAAGGACTGGGGCAGCAAAATGTCAGGGAAACCTGCCGTTTATTGCCAGTTGCAGCAGCCACGAGGATATTGTTAGGTTCAGGTTCAGGTTTGGGAGGGGGGGGGGGTTGTAGCAGGAACTCCTTTGCATATTAGGCCACACACCCCTGATGTAGCCAATCCTTCTGGAGCTTACAGTAGACCCTGTACTAAGAGCCCTGTAAGCTCTTGGAGGATTGGCTACATCAGGGGTGTGTGACCTAATATGCAAAGGAGTTCCAGCTACAAAAAAAGCCTTGGTTAGATTTACTGGTATGGTACAGCCAGGGATCTCTCTCATGTATCAGAGTGCACTAAAAAGGCTTCACACAGCAACAGCTTGGTACTGTGCATGTGCTAGCAGCAGTACAAAGTTACACTGAGCCAATTGTCACTTTAAACTAAAGAGTTCTTTGTTAGAGTACTTCATTCGAGATACTATAGATGAGAGATAGAGACAGAATCTATTCTAACAATAGGGATGGATGTAGATGGAGACTGCATCCATATTGCCAAAGATGGAGAACATGCTCCTTCTTTGTGTGTGTGGGAGAGAGAAGTGTTAAGCTGGAAGGAAGGAAGTCTTGTCCCTCAGAATAGCATTCTTAGGGCTTTCTTTGTTACAGGAACTCCTTTGCGTATTAGGCTACACCCCCCTGATGTAGCCAATCCTCCAAGACCTTACAGTAGGCCCTGTAAGAAGAGCCCAGTAAACTCTTGGAGGAATGGCTACATTAGGGGGATGTTTCTGCCGCAAAAAAGGAATTCCTGCCACAAAAAAAAAGGCCGTGAGCATTCTACTTCAAAGGACAGTATCTGATAACAGGAAGGAAAGGATGCCCTGCATCCTCGGACCCCCTCTATCTAAATCTATGGTGCTGCCTCCAAAAACTGAGGCAGGAGACAGCATACACTCCTCTGTTTCTAACAGTTAAGACACAAGCCCATCCCCATGTGTAAACCCAAAGTCCCTCATTCAAATTTCATCTCATCAAGGTACTTACTGGCAGGCTTTTTTTGGTAGAAAAAGCCCAGCAGGAACTCAGTTGCATATTAGGCCACACCCCCTGATGTCACCATTGTTTCGCATACAGCTTTTCTGTAGAAAAAGCCCAGCAGGAATTCATTTACATATTAGGCCACACCCCCTTAACACCAGAACTGTGTTTCGGTGCGTTCCTGCTCAACAAAAGCCCTGCTTACTAAGCAGGTACACACACATACACACACACACACACACACACACATCCCAATTATATCACGAGATAACATTGACCTATTTTACAGGTTTCTTGTAATAATGACAGGAAGAGAGTAAATGCAAGGCACTTGGAATATTTGAAAGTATTATACAAATGCTAGGTATTAATAGAAAGAGGGAAAATACAGATCATTCCCATGGGTTCACAGTCTAGCATAGCCATTCCTAGATGTGTGACGATAACAATTTATCCGTAATAATAACTGAAGAGCTATTCCACAGGTTGGGTCGTAAATAATTAAGAGTAACCTGCCTCCTTTAGCTCATTGAAGGAAGAAATTGTCACTTAGCCTGGGATCGTGACACTTTCATTTCACTCAGGGACGGTTTCAATAAGCCTTATGAATATCTTGCCCAGAAGCAATCACTGGAGAATAAATCTGGCAAACAAGCTCATTCATACACCTGAGTCTTCTAGGCAGACATGGTAATTAGGATCACAATCTGAAGGGCAAAATAATAACAACAATAATAATAGTAGTAGCACAGTAAAGGGCTGTAATCCCCTTCTGGGAAGAATGTGGTACGGTGGACTAAATGAGAGGTAAAATGAATGCAGTCCCTTTGGAGGCATTGACAATGAGGCAAACAGGAGAGAAAGACAAACTTATTACAGTCAGTTCTCCCCCCACCCCACCCCCCCCAAAAAAAACCCCTTTGCTTGACTAAATGCATGTTTGGACAGGTCTTGTTTGCGCCAAATATTCAGCTGTCCGAGGACAACAGCCTTGCTGTCAGAGCAAAAACATATTGGCACAAACAGCAAGAGTCCAGGAGCACCTTTTAAAAAACCAAAATTTGTGTCAGGGGGTGAGCTTTTGTGAGTCATTGCTCACTTCTTCAGATATCTTGCTATCTGAAGGAGTGAGCCAGAGCTCATAAAAGCTCATTCCCTTCCACAAATGTTGTTAGTCTTTAAGGTGCTGTCGGACTCTTGCTCTTTTCTACTGTTACAGACAGACTAATACCCATCTTGATCTATCTCCACGTATTCGCACAAAGAAACTGGTAATTTCCTCTGAACCAGGCCTTTCCCCCTGTCATTTACTTCTTAAATACTCCGTGGCAAATGGTTTCAGACACCTGTCATTTTCAGGCTTCTGAAACCATTTCTCAGACTTCCATGCAGAAAACGAAGGTTTCTGTCCTCCCTGCCTTTCAGCGCGATATTAACAATTAGGCCAAGTAGGCACTGGCTTATGGGTCCCCATTCCTTTAGGGGCCCCATGCCAGCTTCCCCCACCCCATTCCCTTCCCTGCTTGCAGCCCTCCCAGCCTGCACGCACAGCCAGCAACTGAGTCACTCTTTGCCTGACTTGCCTGGTGTGGTTGCTGCTGGCATTGTCGCCAAGTTTGGCTCTCTCTGCCTCTTCCCCACAACTTAGTAAAAGGGGCTTTTAAGAAAGTGCCTGTAGGCTGCAGCAGGGGCTACAGGCAGCGGGGCAGGTGCTCAGACTCTGAGATAATTTGTGAAGGGGCCCACAAGATTTCGACTGCCTAGGGACCTCCACAGAGTTTAATCTGGCACTGCTGCCTTTGGTCCCACATCTGCCAAAGTAGTCCTACCAGCTGAGCTGTGCTGAGCCATGAGGACAGTAAGGGAATGCATCACTGTGACACTGCAGAAAGTGTGTCAGGGAAATGAATGTTAGAAAACGTCACGGCCCTGAGGGACATTGGACAGTTCCGCAGGGCCTGTAAGACAGCCCTCTTCTGGTTGGCTTATAACTGACTGGCATTGAAACATTGAAATATTGAAATATTCTGACGGAAGACTATAAGATAGCACACTGAGACTGATTGATGTATTGATATATTAGTTGTTTTAATTATGTAAATTATTATTGTAATTTAATTCTTGAATTTTATTGTTAGAATTTTTATGTTGTGAGCTGCCCTGAGCCCGCTTTGGTGGGGTAGGGCGGGATATAAATCAAATAAAATGAAAAATGAAAAAATGAAATGAAATGACTTGCAAGTTGATGGATTTGTAAGCTCTCCCATATATTTATTTATTTATTTAATTTATACCTAGGATTACCAATTCTGGGTTGAAAAATTCCTGGAAAGTTGGGGGTGGAGCCTGGAAAGGCCGGGGTTTGAGGAAGGGAAGAACATTGGTGAGATATAATGCTGTAGAGTCCATCCTCCAAAGCAGTCATTTTCTCCAAGGGAAATGATCTCTGTAGTCTGGAGACCAGTTGGAATTTTGGGAGATCTCCAGGCCCCACACGGAGGTTAGCAGCCCTCTTTATAACCATATTTCTTCCCAGTGGGTATTGCTTACATCAGTCTCGTCTCTTCCATTTTATCCTCCCAACAATCATGTGAGGGAAGTTACGCTGAGAGTGTGTGACTGGTCCAACGTCACCAAGCAAGCTTCTGAGGCAGAGAGGAGATCTGAAGCTGCATCTCTCAGATCCCAGTCTTTCACTCACCACACCACATCGTTGACTCTATTTACCCATGAGCACAAACCAACAAGGGTGCTGCTCATGAGAGCGCATCAGTTTGGGCATTGGTGCTGATGGTTATGATAGGGTTTCCAGCCTCCCGCTGGGGGCAGGGCTTCCCCCAATTTCAGGGCCTCTAACCCACCATTTCAGGACTGGCTGGCGAGGAGACCTGCCCCAAAGAGCACCAGTGCCCCGCAACGTGCCTGGCACGATGACATTACCCGGAAGTGACATTATTGTGGTAGACACATCACAGGGGGATGCTCTAGCATTTGGAAAAAGCTCTATGATAATCATAGAGTTTTCCCAAATGTTAGAGTGTCCCCCAGTGACATGTCCAGCGTAATAACGTCACTTCCAGATGACGTCATTGTACCACGCATACTTTTTGTGCACAAGGAAGATCCCCTGCCAGGAGACAGGTAAGACCTTGCAACCCTAGGTTATGATGATTACGGATTATTGGTTTGTTATTATGCTACAATATTTATTTTATTTCTTTTTGGATTTATATCCCACCCTCCCCACAAGCAAGCTCAGGGCAGGTAACAGCAGATAAATAATATAATAAATACAGTTCATGCGGAATTAAAAAAAAATTAAACTGACAGCAGAGACTCAATTTCCAGCATCCACAAATACCTCCCACAAGTGTATGGCATATGGTGACCAAAACAAAGGCACATTCAACATCTGCCATAACAGTCTTTAAGAAAGGGCAGTTCACTCAGGCAGTGTAGGCAGGGGATGCCAGAGGCCAGGCAGCCACGGCACTACCTCTACCAAAGGCCTGGTGGAACCGTTTTACAGGCCCCAAGGAATTGCATGATATCTCTTTACTGCTAGGGCTTTGACTTTCAGTGATATTTTAAAGTCCTTCATTATCTGGGGCTCACCTACCTGAAGAACAGTCTCTCCCAATATGCATCTGTGTGGTACTTATGCTCCTCACAACAGGATCCCCTAGCAGTCCCTTCATTTGAGAATGTGATCTGCCACAGCAGATCCCTGGACCTCTTCTGTTGTTACCCGGCAACAGTGTCCCCTCAGTCACAGTCTCCCCTCAGGACATCCCATACTGTTGCCAATTCCAGGTTGGAAAACTTAAGATTTGGGGGTGGAGCCTGGAGAAGGACCTTAGTGGAGTATAACAGCATATAGTCCAAAAGCAACCATTTTCTCCAGGGAACCTGATTTCTGTCACCTGGAGATCAGTGGTGATTTATGGAGATCTCTGGGTTCTACCTGGAGACCTCTGGGCTCCACCTGGAGGATGGCAACCCTACCTTTCCATGAGGCTGTGAAACAGAACCATTTAAGAGGGTTGATTGGAGCTAATACATCTGATTCTGGCTTATTTATTTTAACGATGTGCTTCACTGATTTTTCTGTATTCTCTTTATTGCTGTTTCTCACATTGGGTCCTGCCTGTGTTGTTAATAAATACCCTTTAAAAATAAAATAAAAGTAATAAATAAAATAAGGGGGTAAGAAGCGACTGGAATCTCCAAATACAAAGCAATAACATTTTCTGTGTGGGTGGGAGAACAAAGCACAAAGTCCAATAAGTTACAAGGATGTGTGGAGGTAAAATCTCAAATTATTTCTCTGCAGCTGACACTTCATTTATATCTCATTACAGTGGGCAGAAGGATTTTAAATACATTTTAAATTGGCCCTCACTCCTGGGAGCTCTCATTTCTTACAAAGAAATTTCCACCTTGCATAAAAACTCGCAATCTCCATAAAATATTTCTTCATTTCTTTTTTTTAAGGAATGGGGGATTTTTTTTTTTTTAGTTTAAGGAGTCTTCTGTATCCTGTTTTTATATTCTATAACCTGAAGTACAAAAATTTCTTACAAAGAAATTTCTACCTTGCATAAAAACTCGCAATCTCCATAAAACAATTCTTAATTTTTGTTTTAAGGAATGGGTTTTGTTTTGTTTTTAGTTTAAGGAGTTTTCTGTACCTTGTTTTCATATTCTGTAATCTGAGGTATGTGGAAGTACTTGCACCAAGAAACACTACAGGTCTTCTTGGTGTACGACAGCAATCCCCCAACATGGGGATGGGAGGGCCGTGGCTGAGTGGTAGAGCATCAGCTTGGCATGCTGAAGGTTCCAGGTTCAATCCCTGGCATCCCCAGTATGAGAATCTAGCAGTAAGTGATGTGAAAGACCTCTGCCTGAGACTCTGGAAAGCTGCTGCCAGTCTGAGTAGACAATACTAACCTTGATGGGTCAAGGTCTGATTCAGTATAAAGCAACTTCGTATGTTCATGTGTGCATGTTGATTGTATCTGAGGTGCCAGGTCATTCCCAGCACCTTATGTTTGACTTGGAAATTTCTCCTTGTAGTCATGTAGGGAGCAAATGTTCAGCTTTCTTTGGAAATTGAAATCAAAATGACCTCTTCCTCAAAACAAAGAGCTGGTCTCAGTTATCATCTATGTTCTTGGTGCAGAAAATGCTTCAGAACATCCCAGAATGCACCCTTTTTATGCATCCATGGAGCACCCATTTAGAAAAAGCTGCTACCAGTATGGAGGGTGCTTGTCTTGGAACCCCCCACCATTTTGAGATTGGCCCCACCCCTATGGCAGCCATTTTGTGGTGGCACTTGCCACCCTTTCCCAACATTCCAAAACAGCCCACAGGCTTAACAAGGATTGGAACCCATGATCTGGAGGGGCATGATGCTACCTTTGGGTTGGGGTTGGAAATCCAGACAAGCTTGCACTGGGAATAGGGAGGGTGGGGGAAGAAAGGATCCTATTCCTTTGGGAAAGATCTAAGGTTTAGTGGCAGAACACATACTTAACAGTGTTCCCTCTCAGCTGAATTAGCATGAGCCAGCTCACAGTTTTTAGCTTCCGGCTCACACATTTTTGTCTTAGCTCAGGAAAAATGGCCCCAGAGCAAACTAATTTATGCAGTAACTCACAACTTTAATGGCAGTAGCTCATGAAGTAGAATCTTTGCTCACAAGACTCCAGAGTTTAGAGGGAGTATTGGTACTTAATGTGAAAAGGCACAGATGCATTTTTGTTGTTGTTGTTGTTGTTCAGTCGCACAGTCAAGTTCAACTCTTTGCGACCATTTTTAGGTCTCTCTAGTTAAAAGAATGACAGGCATTTGGGGAGGCACTATGGCTCAGGGATAGAGCATCTGTCTGGCATGCAGAAGGGCCCATGTTCAATCTCCCGGCATCTCCTACTGAAACAACCAGGAGGTAGGTGATGGGAAAGACCTCAGCTTAAGACCCCAGAGAGTCACTGCCAATCTGAGTACATAAGAGCATAAGAGAAGCCATGTTGGATCAGGCCAATGGCTCATCCAGTCAAACACTCTGTGTCACACAGTGGCAAAAAAAAACCCAGGTGCCATCAGGAAGTCCATCAGTGAGGCCAGGACACTAGAAGCCCTCCCACTGTTGCCTCTCCCCAAACACCAAGAAAACAGAGCATCACTACTCCAGATAGAGAGTTCCAACAATACCCTGTGGCTAATAGACAGTGATGGACCTCTGCTCCATATGTTTATCCAATCCCCTCTTGAAGCTGGCTATGCTTGTAGCCACCACCACCTCCTGTGACTAATAGACCAACGGTCTTACTTAGTATAAGGCAGCTTCATGGAGCCACGCATCCATGTGAAGTAATTTATCTTACTGAGAGCCATTTCCAACCAGACTAGACAGTACTCACTTAGATGGATCAATGGTTGAAGGCAGCTTCATATGCGTAAGCAAGAAAAGAAGTTCAGTGTAAAAGTTTCCTGAGCTCCAGCGTCATTTTGTCCCTTTCTGAAGAGCAGAAGTCATCCCATTTTAACAATTCGATTTCAAGGAGAGGGAGGGCTGAGATCTTGCTGGGAGGCAAAGAAGGAGGGATAACACAAGAGGATAAGAAATCCGATCAAGCAAGATGGCTGCGCAGAGTGTATCCTTTTATCAGGTACATCTTAGGGTTCCCCCTCCCCAAATGCCTATCATATCGCACAAACCATTCTTGAAGAGCCCTCCATTTACCCTCTCCCCTAATTAAATGTGCACTTCATTAATGTAAATTGGGGGTTTAATGCTCTTGTTGAAATTCTGAAGAAAGTGCTGTGGCCTTGCGAAATGCTTAAGCATCATTGCAAATTAGATTAGGGACCAAGAAAGGCAGTAAAATTAGAATGATAATGGTTGATATGGCTTCCTGACAGGCATGACTATTCAGGGATCAATGGAGATGGGGAACGGTTTTCCCTGAGTCGAAAAGCAAAAGGCAGGGGGGGAACAAACGTCAGTCTACCGATGTGGCTTCTGGACGTTCTTTCAATTAGTTTAATTTGGTAAATGGTGGGGATTTAGAGCCTCTTAGCCAGCCCGGCACGACAAGAATATATTGAAATTTTTCTTTCTCTCTGCATTTCAAACATAAAATAGGACTAGCTAACACTTGCATTTTCAGACTCTCTCTCTCTCCCCCTTTTTATGACTGGCAAGTCATTATACAAATGTATGGTATTTAAATGGGGAAAGCTTTATTATCTGCTCAGTCTACAGCATTGAGGATGGGGCAGAAATCGGAAGGAAGAACGAGATTTTCCTTCTCAGCGCTTCCCTTTTATGAGAGGAGAGGTGAGCTCATCCGCCTTGCTGGACTTAACTCAAAACTTCCCCTTCGAGTTCTGAGGAAGGGAACGATGGAGATGGATTGGCAAAGGATGAGAGCTCTTGACTTATAGGCAAAAGACTCCACATAAGTGGTTTGGATATTCTCCAGAATTAAGGGCCCAATAAGTCTAATCCCATTGAAACTGACTCAAAAGAAGATTTCTCTCCCTCTGTACCTTTGACGGGCTTTAATGACAAGGTTATGCCTTTCTCCTCTAGGCACTGTGCCTCGTCCTTCTCCCTGTATAGCATATTCATCTATGTATTTGCTTTTTTAAAAGGAGAGAGCTGGAAAAAGAAAGGAAGAGGGCAACCAAGGTGATTAGGGGGCTGGTGCACCTTCCCTATGAAGAAAGGCTGAAGGGCCTGGGACTTTTCAGTTTAGAAAGAAGAGGACTTGGGGGGGAGCATGATGGAGCAGGGGTGTCGACATAAATGAAACCTTGTCGGGCTGGGCCAAGTGTGTCATAAAATGTAATGCCAGGTAGCAGATATATAAACTTTAAAAAGGACACAAACAAACACAATTAAAGATTTTTTTTAAAAAAAAAATTAAAATAAAACATGCTTAAAATATTAGCACTCAGTCTTAAGGTGTTTTCTTTGTAACTTTCCCATGGGATCCAGGGAACTCAGCAAAGTAAGCTCTGGCTCTTTCCTTTCTTTCTCAGGAGACCAAGAGGGGGAGGAGCTTCAGCCAATAGAAGTAAGAGAGGCTTGACTCAGTAGGTCTGCTGTGCGATTGTGAGAGCCTAGCAAAGCAAGCTCTCCCTCCCCCCCTTCCTCCCCAAGGGAGGAGCCTCAGCCGATGGAGACAATAGAGGCTTTGCTCTGTAGCTCCTGTGCAATTGAGCAAGACTGGCAAAGCAAGCTGTGGTGCGGAAGGAAGGAAGAAAGAGGGAGAAGAAAGCAGATGACAGCTAATTGTTTGGGAGCCTGATTTTGCCCCTGGGCCGCATGTTTGACACTCCTGTAATAGAGGTTTATAAATATATGCATGGGGTAGAAAGACCTGACAAAGAGAAATTTTTCTCCTCTGTTGGAAAAATCAGCAGAGTGCTTTAAAACACAGTAGAACTCACTCTTTTTAGACCTAGAGACGCTGCAGGGTCCGTAATTTTGGGCTTTGGATTCAGGAGGACACTTCCACGTTTTCAATTTGCATTCCAAGATAGTGGTTCACTTCTGCTCCACCAGTCATTCCACTTCCACCTCTTCAAGTTTTCAGCAATTTCTTGCACATCCTCCCTGTTTTGGCAGCATAGAATCAGATCATCAGTGTAAATGAACACAGAATGGTATTGCCCATTTTTGAGTCTTGCAAATAAGCAGGGTTTTGCTTTTCTTTGTCGAAAGCCTTGACTTCGCAGCACCATAGTTAACTTTTCATTCCAAACTCTGGCAGCCTGTTTAAATCCATAGACGCTCTTTAAAGTTTGCATACAATATTCTCTTTTCCTTTTTCCTGAAAATCTTGTGGTGGTTCCATATAGATTTTCTCAGACAAATCTCCATTGAGGAATGCTGTTTTAATGTCCAGATGTTCAACATGCATCCCTCATAATGCAGCTATACTTCGAAGAGTCCTGATGGAGGTTGTCACACAGCAAAGAACCAGGACTATTTCAGATCACAGTGTTTATCTCTTATGTTAAGAGATTAATTCCTGCTGCTTGAAGTTCTGCAATTGTGCCACCATGTTATCCAGATGCGCAGACACATCTTCCCACTCACGCATCTTAGAATTGCATAAGGCTGGAAAACTGGGCTGAAACCAATAAAATGAATTTTAACAGGGATAAATGTAAAGTTCTGCATTTAGGTAAGAAAAATCCCGTGCATGCTTATAGGATAGGGGAGACTTGTCTGGGCAGTAGTATGTGCAAAAAGGATCTGGGGTCTTAGTGGACCACACGCTGAACATGAGTCAACAGTGTGATGTGGTGGCTAAAAAGACAAATGCAATTTTGGGGTCTGGAGACCAAGTCCTATGAGGAAAGATTGAAGGAGCTGAACATGTTTAGCCTGGAGAGGAGGTGGCTGAGAGGTGATAGGATCACCATCTTCAAGTACTCGAAGGGCTGTCATATAAAGGATGGTGTAGAATTGTTTTCTGTGGCCCCAGAAGGTAGAACCAGAACCAACAGGTTGAAATTAAATCAAAAAAGTTTCTGGCTCAACATTAGGAAGAACTTCTTTCCCTCCCCATGACTGAAAACTTAATAAAACGTTTAAACAAACAAAAAACATTAGGAAGAACTACCTGACAGAGCGGTTCCTCAGTGGAACAGGCTTCCTCAGGAGGTGGTGGGCTCTCCTTCTTTGGAGGTTTTTAAACAGAGGCTGGATGGCCATCTGACAGCAATGCGGATCCTGTGAATTTAGCTGGAGGAGCAGTATTTGTGGATTTCCTGCATTGTGCAGGGGGTTGGACTAGAAGGCCCCAGAGGTCCCTTCCAACTCTATGATTCTAACCTTCATCTTAAAAGCAAAGTATGCTTCTGTGCTTTCAAAGCATATTTCTGTTGTAACTTTCCCCAGATTTCCTTAGCTGTTCTACGATTGGTCACAAGATTGGTCCTTAGCTGTTCTACAACTGGTCACAATACCTCACGTCATCTATTTCGAACCTTTTAATCTCCCATTCTTCTTCCAGAAGAAGAATGTATGACTTGAATAATGTATGACAGAGGAAGAATGTATGACTCAATAACTTGCATGACTTGTTGAACTCCTCTTTTGTTGAGTCCTGCGCTGGTTGTCAGCCTTGTTTTGGCAAAACCTAGTGGGAACCAGCTGCCCATCGGAAGCTCCACTGTGCAAAGGCTTTGCCCACTTTCCTGAAACATGGGGCAGGTGCCACTTTCTGCAACGGTGCCCAGAAAAGCCACAGATAGCATGTCGAAGAGTCATAGAAAGCCCCAAGCCCACGAAGGGCACTGTATTAAGCTCAGAGACAAGCTAAAGCTAGTTTGGCTATTTTTCTCTTATTTTTAGCATAGGAATGTTCAATGTTCCTGCCCAAACAGAGAAGTCAGATGCACTGCCTGCTTCCTTCTGCCTCTGGTTAATGCTATCGGTCTTTTAGTTTCATTAGCACTAAATTCACCTTTGAAAAAAATTAATTTAAAAAAAAAAATCTTGCTTGACTTGGCAAGGGCTCTAGTGGAAAGATCACATTACTGTTTGTAAATGCCAGACATGAATTACTTCTGCAGTATGCCTGTTGTCTGACTTTTAAAAAATCGTATTCCAAGTATTGACACTGTTGCTATTTTTAAAGGGGGTGGGGGGAACGGTTAACCTCTGTTCATGACCAGGCTCTTGCTTGATACAATCGAGGAAGGCTCCCAGACACTTTTCATTTTGAATGTGCCTCCTGAGAATGGCAGGAGTATCCACAATTTTAAAAATGGTTTTATGAGAGAAGTCATCTATGAAGTTTCCCCTGTTTTCTTTCACAGTAAAACGCAGAGGTAATAATTTTATGTAAGCTTGAAATGCAGAAAAGCACATATATTATCAGGATGCCACAAGTTTTGCAGAAGAAAAAAAGGTCATAAAATTAAATCGCAGTATTATTCCTAGGTATTGATGTATATAAATTCACAGTCTTGAATTCTTCAGCCTTCATCTTGGTAATTACATATGAAAGCTTACATTCTGAATAAAACTGTGTCGGTCTTAAAGGTGATACTTGTTCATCTAAGTAAGTAAGAGAAAGCAAATAGGAAAAGGGAATTGAGAGCGAGGAAGAGGCAAGGAATAGGGAAATTCAGCAAGCAGCAACATGAGATATTCAGGTTACCAGCTCTTGTTTTAAAGCCATATAGGTATTAAAAGACATAAGAAAGCCATCCTATATGCCAAAGAATTTACATTAGGTATATAGATTGTAGGTTTTTGCAACAGGTCCATTCCTATTAGCCAATATCAGTTGGATTTCTCTAGCATAAATTCTAATAAATTAGCAAGCTTTAATTGGTTTCATAATTAGATTAATTGGCTATAGCTTTAGTATTTTTGATTAACCTGTGGGGCATTTTTTTAACCTGGGAAGGGAAGAGGTAAGTCCACTCATTTATTTTGGACTTGAGGATACTGTGGTTTTGATGTGTTGTTGTAACAGGGAATTTCAGTTTAACTTTCACTTAAACTTGGAACATATTTCCTACAGCAAATAAACCAAACATAATAGAAATACTACCATGGGACTAAATAATTAAATAGAATTATTGTATCATCCTTTATATATATTGAGTAACTGGAGTCTTGTGACACAATGGTCGCCAACCTTTTTGGTCCCAGGGGCAGGCCCCAGGGCCAGCCCACCCACTGCAGCCCCAGGGCTGACAGGGTGTGGGCACCGAATTTGGGGGCCCCCACCATGCCTCCTCCTCCCGCCCCCCCCCCCCCGCGGCGCCTCCTTCTCCTCCTGTTTGTACAAGTTAACAGCCAGGGAAGGTGGCAGTGAAGCGCTCCCTGGCTCTTTAAAGGCTGACCCCTCCCCCCTGCCAATCAGATGATCGGTGGGGAAACCGAGGCAGCAGCACAAGTGAGCGGCTGAAAAAGCCACACTGCCTTTGCCTCATTCCCATCTCCTTCCTGGGCGTGGGAAGGAAGTGGAAACGAAGCAAAGGCAGCATGGCTTTTTCAGCCGGTCACTCGCACTACTGCTGCGGTTTCCCCGCCAATCAGGTGATTGGCAGGGGGGGAGGGGTCAGCCTTTAAAGAGGCAGGGAGTGCTTCATCTCTGCCTTCCCTGGCCTTTAATTTATACAAACGGAGGGAGGGGGAGGCACTGCAGGGACGGGCGGGGTGACGAGGCTGTGTGCTGCTGCGGGGAGGGGGGCAGAGCTGTGCAGCCCGGTTGCCAACGGATCCGCAGCCCTGGGTTCAGGGACCCCTGTTGTGACACATTGAAGACTAATATATATTCTGGCAGAAGTTTTCAAGGACTAGAGCCTACTTTGTTAATAGGGTAGATACTTCAGCAGGTACTTATATATGTGGTTCTTCTTCCATCTTTTGTGCAGCCCTACAGGGAGAATGGGCCTGTGTACGCCAGTCTTTAGATAGGAGTCTTTTAGCTTCCTTTGGAAGTTGGAGCCAAGGGCAGGAAGCACCCTTTCCCTCCAGAGCAATGCAACTGCTTTTCCCACTCAAACCATCACATTCTCCAGGGCAGGGGGTTTTTTTGTAGCAGGAACTCCTTTGCATATTAGGCCACACACCCCTGATGTAGCCAATCCTCCTGGAGCTTACAGTAGGCCCTGTATTAAGCCCTGTAAGCTCTTGGAGGATTGGCTACATCAGGGGGTGTGGCCTAATATGCAAAGGAATTCTTGCTGCATGCTCTCCTCCCCTCAGTTTCTCTTTTGCCACCACTGCTATAGGAACTCCTTTGCTTCGCACTGTCTTTGAACCATTTTTAGTAGCTCTTCATTCTACTTAAGAGTGCTCAGCTTTGTTCTTTGGATTCAGTTTCAAGGCTGTTTTTCTTCAGAGACATTCTTCTGCTGACATTTCTTTTGGGTGAGGCAGCTTTCACTGACCTGCTCTGCCCCCCCCCCCCAACCAGACCAAGGATTGTGCTTTGGGAGAAGGCATTTACCTTCCCAATTCTCTCGAAATTGGATCCTTCCAAGACCAGCTTCTACCTACTCGGTTCCAAAAGTTCCAACCACCAATCTACCCTCAAAACACTTTTGTCACTTTGGTTGATTCCAGTGGCTTCTTCTGCCAGAGGATAGCATTCTGACCTTGAGTCACTGGTTCCAGTAGTTCCACCTTTGGACTCCAAACAGCATTCACCTTCACTCTCTCAGTTGATTCCGGAATGCGAGTCCTCGGAACCACCTGCCAAAAAATCCAAACAAAAGTTGAGGCACAAGGATAAAGCTAAAGGCTTTATAAGTTCCAAAGGAAGCTAACAGGCAGAGGCACTCCTTGCCTCCAGCTTTGAAGCCATCTGATGATGCGATTTTAGTGCCACAGTGGACCCTGATGCTCTATTCTGAGTCCTCTGTGTCCGAGTCTGAGTTGAACCAAACTTGCCAGTTTGTGCAAGAACACTATTCAGGCCCTGAAATTGCCAAGTCATGGCCTTGGTCACAGATAGGCTTGCCAGTCTCCAGGTCCCAGTGGGGGTTCTCCCACTCTCCCAGGCTCCTTCCTGCCCCCAGTCAGCTGGCCAGCAGGGGGAAGCTCCGCCCCCCCACAGCTACCATGTGCCTTTCCCCTTCAGAACACTAAGAGAAAGCTTGCAAAGGCTTCCTTTTTGGATGGTGTGTCTGTGTCTTTAAGGCTGAATGAGGGCAGGGTGAGCAGGCAGAACAATGTGGCTGCTCTCAGTAGCTGTGAAAGCAGCCCAGACCCTCCGTTTGTTCAAATAGAGGTCAGGAAGCTTTTCAGAGGCTGTTTGCATAGTAAAGGGTAAACTTGAACCTTTGGTTTCCCTGTGTTATTGGAAACTCAGCAACTCGTGAGTAAACTGCCCCAGTGAGACCACATGAGTGTGGGATTGCAAACTGTTTTATTTTTGCTTCTGTGTGTGTGTGTGTGAGAGAGAGAGAGATGATCTGCAGCTGCTTGGGTGA
The DNA here is from genome assembly GCF_032191835.1 of Heteronotia binoei. Classification (NCBI taxonomy): domain Eukaryota; kingdom Metazoa; phylum Chordata; class Lepidosauria; order Squamata; family Gekkonidae; genus Heteronotia; species Heteronotia binoei. The sequence goes on along the minus strand of NC_083231.1, from coordinate 103,495,005 downwards.
GGAAATGAAGACTGTATTCAGGGGAACTGCACTGCTGTGTTTTTATTTATTTTAGGGAAAGTCTCATGGCTCCACCCCCAAAGTCTCCCGGCCCCACCCCCAAAGTCCCCAGATATTATCTGAGTTAGACTTGGCAACCCTAGTCACAGAATTATCCACCTTGGCCACCATACTATATGTCTCCAGGCTACCTTCAGGCGTGGTCAGGTATTTATGGTCAGAAACCCTTCTCTAAACCTCCTTTTCATGGACAGCCTCATCCCTTACTTGAGCTCAGGGGACATGAGTGGCAATTGCCTCATTCCTGGGCTCTGTCTGTGGTGGAGTAGGAATTGGAGGGAGATGAGCCCAGAACTGTTTATAGATCTGAAGGAATCTTTACCAGTTGATAGAGCGGGGAATTTCACCCCTATTTCACCGAATGGGGTCCTTCACCTGTATGGGGAAACAGATGTTAATAATGGTTAAGGCCCTGCACATTAATGTCTCCACCACTGACAATAAGCCAAAGGATAAGATCCTAGGTCATTTGTACTCTGATTTTCTGGGAATTGTAGCTTTCTCTGTCCTTAGTGGCCTGAGTGAACTTACAGTGCTTATCTGGCAGCAAACTTCTTCTGTTCCTGCAATGTATTGGAAGGTCAAGAACCTTTACAATGTGACACATTAAATGTTCAGTATAGCATGTAGTCTGCCTCCTCAACAAATTGCCAAGTTTCAAAGAAATTGGACCAAGAGGGTCTAGTTCTATGAGCCCCCCAAAAAGGTGCCTCCATCCTCCACTATTTCCAATGGAAGGAAGGCATTTAAAAGGAGCAAGATCCCTTTAAATGTGATGGCCAGAACTCTCTTTGGAGTTCAGTTTTGCTTGTCACAACCTTGCTCCTGGCTCCACCCTGAAAGTCTCCTAGCTCCACCTCCAAAGTCCCCAGATACTTCCTGAATTGGACCTCACAACCCTAATTTGTACTTATTTTGTTGGAGAATGTCAGTGACAAAATGTCCTAGAACAGTGGTCCCCAATCTTTTTGGCACCAGGGACCAGTTTTGTGGATGACAATTTTTCCACAGACCGGCGGAGGGGTGGGGGCATGATGGTTTTGGGATAATACAATTGTGCACTTTATTTCTATTACTTTGGTGTAATGGTTAAGTATGCAGACTCTTATCTGGGAGATCTGGGTTTGATTTCCCACTACTCCACTTGCAGCTGTTAGAATGGCCTTGGGTTAGCCATAGCTCTCGCAGACCTGTCCTTGAAAAGGGCAGCTACTAGGAGAGCTTTCTCAGCCTCACCCACCTCACAGGTTGTCTGTTGTGGGGGAGGAAGGTAAAGGAGATTGTGAGCCGCTCTGAGACTCTGAGATTCGGAGTGGAGGATGGGATATAAATCCAATGCCGTCTTATTATTATTACTGCATTGTAATATATAATGAAAAAATTATACAACTCAAGGCCTGGTTGCTAACAGGCCATGGACCAGTACCAGGCCACGGCCCGGGGGTTGGGGACCCCTCTCCTAGAAGACTGAAATGTGCCCCCTTGCTTTCTGAATTTTGCCACTTTATGACAGATTTGCATCCATGTATTATTTTGTCTAAGGAGTATCCTAAGGAGTATCAGTACTGAGTCAATACTGAGCTAATGTACCAATGATTTCACTGTCAAGTTATTTTATATATTAGGGATTCATTTGTTTTTAGAAGATCCTGAGTTTTCCAGAAATAAATTTAGCAGATGTTAACAAGTACAGCTAACCAGAAGGTAGGTAGGCATTACATATTTTACATAATATAAACGAAAGATCAAGCCAGTTTATTTACTTAAGATATTTTTACCCTGCATTTCAACCTTCCTTGAGGCTGCTAAAGAAAAATGATCACAGCTTTTTGGTACAACAAGAAGTGGTAACTTTCAATTTAATAAAGAGAAACTAACCTCGTGGTTCCTTCAGTATCTCAAAAAAGTGCCTCTGTTGATGTTTTGGTAATTTATTTAAATTTAACTGAGTAATGGGCTAAGACACTGATAATTAATGAATCAAAATTCTTTAATTAGTTGCTAACGCTAAATATTGCAGGGCTTTTTTTGTAGCAGGAACTCCTTAGCATATTAGGCCACACACCCCTGATGTAGCCAATCCTCCAAGAGCTTACAGTAGGCCCTGTACTAAGAGCCTGGTAAGCTCTTGGAGGATTGGCTACATCAGGGGTGTGTGGCCTAATATGCAAAGGAGTTCCTGCTACAAAAAAAGCCCTGACTCTAGGACTGGTTTTATGAAGCTCCAGTCACTGGAGCTGCAGCTGATTTCAAGCAAATTCTTTTAAACTGGATTTGCTTCCAAAAAACTAAAAAATATATCTTATATTTTAGAGCACGAAGGGGAAAATGCAATACAGAATTTGGCAGCTGATTAGCAGACTTCACTTTTATAATTCTTTAAAATTAGCATTTAAAAAAAATCAGAATATTTCCAAATTTGTGCAAAATTCGCTCCACAGCAGAATCGAGTCTGATAGATCAGGACCATCTCCCCCTTACCCCTCAACACCTCTTTGCTTTCCTCATATGTTTTTGCATTTAATTCTGCTCTTTGCCATTAGAAAATGGAGTAGAAGTTGCCATATGAAGTGTTTCTAGGATGGGGGAGGGGAGGAAGGCAGAAAAGACCAAAACACAAAATAGGTTGCCATAAACCATGTAGATCCGGCAGCAGGGAGGACAGATGGAATAATAAAAAAGAAGGTGGTGGAGAGTGAGAGGGAACTATTTATCCTGAAGTGTTCTTTACACAATTGGTAAATGATTGGCTCTTGCGCTGCCTCTTCTGTGTCCCTGTTGTGGGAGGTAGAAAGAAGTTCTGTCTTTCCCCTCCTGTTGTTACAAGATTAGGTGTGGCCTGGTGGGCTTACTGTCAGTCATTCAGCTGTTAAAGCAGCTTAAACCCTCATAAGAACATTAACATTTGGTTGCCAATACCAGATTGACCTTTTATTCATAAAGTGCAAGGAGTTGGAAGTCGAACAGATTGGTTGCCAGCCACGGCCTTTTATGCCCCGTTTAGTGGGCTTTGATTTTGCCCTCCTTTCTTCCTTTAATCTGACATCACTGGCTCGAATCTGTTTGAGGTCTAAGTAAACACCGCTAGGGCAGGCCTCTCCTTTTGAAGGAGAATTTGGGTGGGGGGGGGGGGGAGAGAGAGAGAGAAGGGGGAAAGAGAGAGAGAGATGGCTGGTGGTGATGTAAGGAAGGGAGGAGAAATGGCTTTTCTAAAAAAAAGTTTGCCTTTGGAATGAAATGCCTCAAGAATGGATTGGAAACACTAGGTCCTGAATGGAGCTGTATATGTAGATCATCAAGCTGAAAGGCAAGAGGAGTCTTTCGCTTGAGCTGGGAGAGTGTTTGTTCAAACGGGGCCATTTACACAGAGAATAGGAATGCAAGGATTTCTATGAACTCTTCCTGAAAGTTTTACTTCATGAGGCAGACAAAAGGGGAATCGGAGAGCGAGGCACGGCAACAAAGCCAAAAGGTTTTAAAAAGAGCATGGTGGGAAATCCCATTCCGGACACCTGACAACAATTGTCTTGCTGAGTTCAGTTGGGCCATGGTTCTCCAGAGTAAACAGTCTGAGGAATCTCTCCTGAGATAACATGATGGGAAAGAGGCATTTGATGGGTCCTAAAACCTCTGTGCCAAAAATCAACTTGACAGGACATAAGGATTGCTATGATGATCCAATATTATAGCCCCCACAGAAGTGTTTTTTTTAAATGTTGAAATGTCATGAATTTGGAATTTAGCCATGGAAGTCACAAGACTTGCAGGGGGTTTGGTTTGGCTGGAGTATTTGTTGTTGTTTTGAGCCACCAAATTTCTGACAACCGGCTGATGCCATCAGAGTTCCAATGAACAGTTTTGAAACAGAAAATAACATTTATTGTCAGTTATTAAGCATGCAAACTGTTATGTGTTTTGGCTTTAATGTTACATTCATTGTAATTTTGGAATATTAAATAAAGATCATTTCTGTTAGAAAAAACACACATGCTCATCTGTTAAAACATTCTAAAGCACAGATGTTCCCAGTCTAGAACTCTTTTCAAGACAGCATTCTGAGGGCTAGAATTATATTTTTCCTCACTAACTCATCCCTTCTTGAATGGCCTGGCTCTGTAACAAACTTTGCCAAGCGCAGGGCGCATTGTCAGGCTTGGAGAGCCTCCTGCAATGCCTTATGGGAGCTAACTAAACAGAGAGGCCTAAGCAAATTCAGGCTACTATACAGGCCTTGTATCCTTGTATACCTGTATACCGACTACTGAATATCGAATATGGAACATTGAAATGTTGAAGACGGTATACCGAATCAGTATTTGAATTTGAATAGAGTGTAGCTTTACGACCGCTGTCTGATTTTAACGACATGTACATTTATAACAAACGTTGGATTTTAATTATTTAATGAAATGTTAATTTTATAGTGTAATTTATTTTTATGTTAGTTTTACATATGTTGTAAGCCGCCCTGAGCCACTCGATGGGAAGGGCGGGATATAAATCCCAGATAAATAAATAAAATAAATAAATAAATAAAAAAAGAACTGCCCCCATCTTCACTATAATTCCACCACATTAACCAAATACATCAAAAGTAAATGTGACATCAACATTAGGCTGTGATGTATAGTAAGAGGATGTTGTTGATGCAAAATACATAATGCTCGTCGTTCTAGTGCTACAGTGGATTTCCAGCTCTGAGTTGCGAAATACTTGGAGATTTCAGGAGTGGCGCTTTAGGAGGGTGGAGTTTAAGGAGGGAAGTGACCACAGCAGAGTATAATGTTATAGAGTCCCCCTTCCAAAGTGGCCATTTTCTCTGGGTCAACTGATCTCTGTCACCTGGAGATCAGCTGGGAATAGGGTTGCCAAGTCCAATTCAAGAAATTTCTGGGGACTTTGGGAATGGAGCCAGGAGACTTTGGGGGTGGAGCCAGGAGACATTGGGGGCGGAGACAGGAACAAGGGTGTGACAAGCATAATTGAACTCCAAGGGAATTCTGGCCATCACATTTAAAGGGATAGCACACCTTTTTAAATGTCTTCCTTCCATAGGAAATAATGAAGGATAGGGGCACTTTCTTCTGGGGCTCATAGAATTAGACCCCCTGGTCCAATCGTTTTGAAACTTGGGGGGTACTTTGGGGAGAGGCACTAGATACTATACTGAAAATTTGGTGTCTCTATCTCAAAAAACAGCTCCCCCAGAGCCCCTGAAACCTCGAGATCAATTCCCCATCATACCCTATGAGAATCGATCTCCACATAGGGAATAATGAAGTGCTCAGCAAACGTTCCCTCCCCCCCCCCCCCCGTTTCTGGTGACTCTGAAGCGACGGATTGGCCTCTCTACTCATGAGTTGCTGCCAATTTCTCCAAAGTAACACAGACACCCCATCCCAAGAGGAAGCCTTTCAATTGGAGTCTGAAGCCTCCGGAGGGGGAAAGTCACCTGGTCCTCTGGGGCAGGGCTTCCCTCTGCCGGCCAGCTGACTGAGGGCAGGAAGGAGCCTGGGAAAGCGGAAGAACCCCTGCTGGGACCTGGGGATTGGCAAGCCTAGCTGGGAAATATCTGGAGATTTTGGGGGTGGAGCCTGAGCAGGGCAGGGTTTAGGGAGGGGAGTGACCACAGCAGGGTATAATGCTCTAGAGCAGGGGTCCTCAAACTACGGCCCACGGGCCAGATGCGGCCCGCTGAGGACGTTTATGCGGCCTGCCGGATTACGGCAAAATCAGACCGGAAGTGACGCTCAACCTAAACTCGCGTTAGCAACACACACTTCCGGCACTGGGCTGAGGCGGCGGAGACAGAGTGTGAGGTGATACCGAGGTGAGGTGAGTTCCCAGGCCGGGCTGTGTGGTGTGGGGAAGGGAGAGAGATGCAGAAGACAGAGAACTGACGGCCCGCGGCCTTGTACAGTAACAGCAGTCCGGCCCTCCAACAGTCTGAGGGACAGTGAACTGGCCCCCTATTTAAAAAGTTTGAGGACCCCTGCTCTAGAGTCCACCTTCCAAAGCAGCCATTTTCTCCAGGAGAACTGATCGCTGCCACCTGGAGATCAGTCGTAACAGCAGGATATTTCCAGCCACCACCTGGAGGTTGACAACCCTATTTACGCATGCCCACACACATACACACCCACAAGTTCACTGATATTCAAAGCTATCTGGAGCAAATCTGCTTTGTGCAAATCTTTAGCCAGATTACAGCCAGAAACATTCATTCCATTAAAAGGCAGTTTCAGCTCTCCTCAGGAGTTATATCTATATTTCAGAAGACAGGATTTGAATGAACATTTTTGAGTTTTTTTATCTGTCACAAGCCATTAGCTGAATTGCTTATAGAAAAACCCCTGACAAACGTAATTGCTGGTTAGTGTTACAGAGCTTTGAGATATTGCCTGCAAGAAGAGATTCTTTGACTAACCCCCCCCCTCCACTCCCCTTTCTGTGGAATAAAGTGATTTGTTCCAGTAAGAGTGGTAATAAAATTGCTGAAATGAAACAGGATTGTTCAATGAGGATCCGAATCCAATTTGTGGGACTGGTACAATTACAATTTTATCTCTGTGTTTACTCATTTGTAGAATTGGCTACAAGTCTTTTTATATACAATTAATGGGATTAATGGCTCTGGGGATTGGCAAGGCAGCATTTAGGAGCACAGCACCTCTGTTTGCATGGCGATGGCACGTTGACCTGATGCAAAAAAGATTTGTCGGATGCAAAGAAGACAGATGGCTTGGCTTGCCAGGTTGTGCAGACTGGAGAACATTCACAAATATGTTGTTTGAACAAAATTCTGCATTTGTTTGAAATTATAGTCCAGCTTCTCTTGGAGGCTCTTGGGTTCATATCCCTTATAGTTCCTTTCAGCTACCCTAGAGAGCCAAATAGTTAACCATTTGTGATAACAATAGCTGTTGAGAAGTTAACCGGATCTCCTCTGCATGTATAAAAAGGTAGCACTGAGTCGTTACTGACCCATTGGGTGATGTCCCATCATGTTTTCTTGGCAAACTTTTTATGGGGTGGTTTGCTATTCCCTTCCCCGGTCATCTACACTTTACCGCCAGCAAGCTGGGTACTCATTTTATTGAGCTTGGAAGGATGGAAGGCTGAGACCGATTTTGCACTCACCTTATGCCGTTCTCACATTCGTCTTCTCAGCGCGGCTTTCTTCCAATTTCCCACTATCTGCCCTGAGGCTTCAGCAAGGATCATCATTTTCATGCAGCAAACAGAAACCGCTAAAAACCAGTTTCTGTTTGCTGCGTGAAAACGCTGATCCTTGCTGCAGCTATGGGGCAGATAGTGGGAAATCCGAAGAAAACCACACTTAGAAGATGAACATGAGAGCAGCGTAAGGTGTGAAATCGGTCTGAGTCAACCTTGAGCTGGCTACCTGAACCCAGCTTCCTCCAGGATCCAGCTCAGGTTGTGAGCAGAGCTTTGTTTGCAGTATTGCAGTTTACCACTGTGCACCACGGGTCTGCATGCATAACCAATTTCTATTGCTATACAATGGCAGATTGATCTTCTGAGCCATTGGGTGACTCAGAAGCATATATATCTGGGCTGTGAAGTTAGACTAGTTGAACAATCATTTCCTCTACCCTGGAAATGATAAAGGTAAGTTCTAGTAGCCTTAGGAATTATGAGAAACTCTAGGGTCGTTTTCGCACTCACCTTCCGCCGGCGCAACCCCCCTCTTCACCGCGCAGGATCTGCGCGGATTTCGCACTAAACGCTGCGGAGCAGCCAGAAAAGCCGGAAGCTCCCGGCGCAAAAGCCGCTCAAACTGAAACTGCCAAAAAGCAGTTTGGCGTTTGCGCGGCTTTTGCGACGGGAGCTTCCGGCTTTTCTGGCTGCTCCGCAGCGTTTAGTGCGAAATCCGCGCAGATCCTGCACGGTGAAGAGGGGGGTCGTGCCGGCGGAAGGTGAGTGCGAAAACGACCTAGCTTTGCATAGAGTTTTTGGTGATTCCTAGAGCTACCCTTTGTCACCTCCAGTAAGAAATTCAAGTAAGCACACAAGGCTGCATTTAATATATATATATTCTTGGCAGCCATAGGCTGCAGTGGGCTACTGTGGAGGGATGGCGGAGAAAGGCTGGTGTTTTCTTCTCATACTGATTCATTCTCAGGATAATTCGCCCAAGTCCCCCCGCTACCCCTGTGAGCATAATTGCTCATGTTGTGTATGTGGACTCAAGTGAAGACTGAATAGGGTATTCCTGCCTGGCTCATTGGAGCCATAAGAACGGGGCTTGGGGACGTGGGAACAATGGGCAGCAGGATCCAAATCCCTGCTGCCCTGCACCAATCCCAGGGCCCCTGCTGGTTTGAATCACCCAATAACGTGCTTGAGCGGGAACCCTGAGTTGTATATAGTTGGCCCCGTTGGCTCAGTTCTGCAGTCTTGAAGTGCAGCCTACCTAATGCTGTGCCTAATAAAGAGCTGATCTTCACTACCACTTTGCCTCTTCAATGCATCGAACCCACTGTATTATAGCTCATGAGAACAAGAACCTAAACCCACCCTCCATTAAGAAGTTGCAGTATATGCTAGGCTAGGCAAACATTCCTTCCAACAGCTATATCCGTTCTGGAATCCAAATCAGGAAGAACTGATACAGTAGGGGGAAAATGTTTATGGGGCATTGAAAAAAGATGAATAAAACTATTAAAATGGTCCATTTATACTGTCATTTGCAAATAGAAGTGATATTTATGGGCAGGAAACTAGCAGGCCTTGGGCAGAGGTTTTCAGTGCGCAGCCAAGGTTTGTCAGACTGAAGGGAAAAAAACGTGATATGTTCGCTTGATTGTATTTTTGGCAGGTCTTCTACAATTTTTACTAGGAAATGTGAAGGATAAAAGACTTTATGGCAGAGATTGTGGCTCCATTCTTTTTTATGTTGAAATCACCAGTGCTATCACTAGGAAAAAATATCTAGGGGGGAGGCAAAAAAATGGGGGGAAGTAGGTTCTAGGGAGGAAAATACTGTTTTACAGGTATAAAATGATTTTCTGCAAAGGAACAAAGGGCAGCAAGCAATTGGGGGAATATTCTGCTGGCTTCCCTGAATGCTACTCGTTCATTACCTGACTTCTCCAAATGCTTTGCTTAGAAATCACAATTTACCACTAGTTAGGGATGCCAGCCTCCAGGTGAGACCAGGGGATCCTCCAGAATTATAGCTCATCTCCAGACTACAGAGATCAGTTCTCCTTGAGAAAATGGCTGCTTTGGAGGGTGAATTCTATGGCATTGTACCCCCACATTGCAGTATTTGGTTCTATGGCATTGAAATGAGGGCTGTTTAATATTATGAATATCCTGCATCATTTATGCAGAACCTGATCTGATATGTAATGGGTCCCATAGAATGAAATTCCCAGTGACAAAAAACAGGCATTGGGTTTAGCCCAGAGAGTCATAATTTTGCTAAACCAGTTCCTGAATATCATATCTCACTCTGGATTATAACTTGCAATGACAGTGAAGCAAGTAACTTGAAAATTCTAGCAGGGATAGAACTCGTGGGAGGAGAAAGACAAGGAGGAAGTTGCTAAATGCAGCCTGTGCAAGAAGTGGGTGTGGGGTGGCGGTGAGCAAGCAGGGCTTTTTTTTTCGTGGCAGGAGCTCCTTTGCATATTAGGCCACACACCCGATGTAGCTAATCCCCCAAGAGCTTACAGGGCTCTTAGTACAGGGCCTGCTGTAAATTCCAGGAGAATTGGCTACATCAGGGGTGTGTGGCCTAATACGCAAAGCAGTTCTTGCTACAGAAAGAGCCCTGTGAGAATATCTCCTACTTGTCTGGATTCATTGGGTGGTGCAGAGTGAGCAATGGAAACTCTCGTCCTCAACTTTCTATATGTACCAAATGATAAGCAAATGTTTGTGTGCCTTATATGAAACACAGACATCTCAAAGGCCCTTGTGCATAACTGATTATGGTGGTAAGCAGAGGTGGAATTCTAGCAGGAGCTCCTTTGCATATCAGGTCACACATTCCTGATGTAGCCATCCTCCAGGAGCTTACAAAAAAGAGTCTCGTACCCCTGGTGGTAAGTGAGAGCAACTCACGGCTGACTTACAGTGACTGTAGGGTTGTCAAGGAAAGAGATGTTTGGAGATGGTTTGCCATTGCCTGCCTCTGCATCAGAACCCTGGACTTCCTTGGGGATCTCCCATCCAAGTACTAACCAGAACCAACCCTGCTTAACTTCTGGGATCTGCCAAGATGGGGCTATCCTGGGCTATCCAGGTCAGAGCTTATATATAACTATTCTTATGTAAAATTAGTAAAACATGCCTAAGAGGCCTTGTTCAGTCACAGCCTTTTCAAACATACCCTTATTTTATCTTTAAGAAAAAAAGAAACCCTAGTAGCTCAAAGAGTGGTATGCTGTAGGAACGTCACCAGTCCTCTTGAATACCAACCACATCTGAGAGCAGATTAGGGAATCTCATGATGTTGGCTATAAGACTCCATATTGCCATTAAAAAAAATCACTTTAGTTTCCTGATCCGTGCTTTTCTTTCACATTATAATGCTGCATTGCCTGAAAGGCACAAATAACAAACAACCCAGAGAGGTCCTTCAAAGCCCAATTCATGTGAACAACCATCTCTATTGAAGTGACGTGAACAGGATACAAGTGAGTATGTGTTGTGGTAGAAAACTGTTGCTGATACCTCAGTGAAAGTGAGGATCCTTGAAAATGTCCTTGAAGAGCAGAAACAGGGTGGGACAAAGAAGGGGTTTATTTTTGGCTGCACCAAGCCATTTTGATACTCTTCTGATCCGGCAAGGTGAGGTTTTCTGCTCACCTCTCTCTGCATCAGTAAGTGTGGACTGTCCCTGCTGGCATGAGATGTGCATTCTTCTCTTTCAGCACACACATAAAAGCATGTGTGCTGTTTTCATGCTGCCATTGTTCACATGCAATATGAGGGCTATAGTCATGCTCATCTCTGTCCCCTTACTGGGAAGCTTTTGAGGTCCTCCCCAAAGCCCTGTTATCCATGCACAGCAGGAAAGTTCTCTCAGGATGCAGGAAATCTCTCAAAGTGCAAGAAATCCCTTCTGCCTCTCTCAGTTTTCATTTAGGCATCTTCTTAGTTCATGTGTTACAATTATTGGGAATGATATAAAGCAGGGGTGGCCAAACTTGCTTAATGTAAGAGCCACATAAAATAAACATCAGATGTTTGAGAGCTGCAAAACATGAACATCAGAGTTAATGTAAGAGCCACATAAAATAAACATCAGATGTTTGAGAGCTGCAAAACATGAACATCAGAGTTTCCATTGCTCACTCTACACCACCCAATGAATCCAGACAACTAGGGGATATTTTCTCACAGGGCTTTTTCTGTAGTAGGACATGAACATCAGATGTTTGAAGGAAGGAAAACAGGCAGGCAAATAGATGGGGGAGAGAAGAGGGAGAGATGGAAAGAAAGCAACATTAAATGCATTCTCCAAGCTACCAGCTGGCTTAGCTTGGAGAAATTATTTAAAGAGAGAAATTCCTTCTCCTAGTCGGCTGACAGGGTATAGGGTCTTCAAGAGCCACATAATATGTGTGAAAGAGCCACATGTGGCTCCTGAGCCACAGTTTGGCCACCCCTGATATAAAGCATTCTTTTTGTTCTTATGTTCTTTGTTGCTTGCTTTTACTGGTGGGCAACAGATAGGCAAAAGGTCATGGTTTTGCATGCAGAAGGTGCCTGGTTCAATCCCCAGCATCTCTAGTTAAAAAGATCTGGTCTCAGGCAAAAGACCTCCACTTGTACCAATGAACTTGATAGACCAGTGTTCTAATTCAATATAAGGCAGCTTCATAGGTGTGTGTGATCCCATTAATTACTCAATATGGTTGGCAATTAGGGCTTGGCAGTGTCCTTGGGACCGGGTCATTGAACTGATAACCATCTGAAAAACTGCCATGATGAATTCGCCCTTAAAGCAGACACATGGGTGAATCAACATCCTGAGTTTTCCGAGGAGTCTTTTAAGATGAGATAGGAAGATTCTCAAGGTCAAACCCCAATCCTGCATAACAACAGGATGTTCTGAGCAAGACACAGTGGGCAGGGCAGCTGTCAAGAATTAGCTATGTTCCTTTGGCATAGTTTGTCACCTCTCCTCTAATATCGTTCCATCAAAGTTGTCAGGGAACCACAGGGACAGAATTAGATACTTGAAATACCTATAGATAGGGGGGAGAAATAATGAAGTGAGTTCCACTTTAAAATTAGACATACCCTTGGCACTCACATGATGGTGGAAAGTGCCATCAAGTCACACCTGGCTTATGGTGACCTGGTAGGGTTTTCAAGGCAAGAGGGGTTCAGAGGTGGTTTTGCCATTTTCTGCCTCTGTGTAACAACCCTGGACTTCCTTGGTGGTCTCCCATGCAAATACTAACCAGGACAAACCTTGCTTAGCTTCTGAGGTCTGTTGAGATCAGCCTAGTTTGGGCCATCTTTGCAGACTTTGCCAGATGGGGTCACATCTAAGCCCTTCTCAGAGACTACATCCACACACGTTGGGAGCCCAGCAAACTGTGTGTATCGGAAGCAGACTCTACCCATGACTCTTCAGATATGTGCATTCACCATCTGAACAGGGCAGCTTTGCATATTTTGCATCTGCATTCAGCTTCTGTACCCACAAACCAAAACCCACAAAACAACAGCAATTAGTCTGCTCATACCAAAGCTATACATAAGTGCAAAATACACACGTTGCCTATATTCATACACAGCATATCTAGCACATGCTCCATCAAGGTTTCAGTAAAGGTTGGGGTCAAGGCTTGCTACAGACTCAAAAACCTGAATGAGGAGATGGTGATTTGCTGTCTCTGAAAGCCAATGTGATATTGTGGTTAGAGTGCCAGAATAAGATCTGGGAGACCAGTCCTGAATCTTTGGTCTGCTTTAGAAGCTCACTGGAGGGCCAATCATTATTTCAGCCTAACCCACCCAACAAGATGATTGTAAGGATAAAGTGGAGGAGGGGGAAATGCCACATTGTAAGCTGCTTTGGGTCCCTATTGGGAAGAAGAGCAGGGTATAAATATCTAAATGAATAAATAAATACATTGATCTAGCTGCAATCACGTGCTAAATAATGCACTTTCAATTCACTTTTTGCCAGTTCACACAGTAAAATCCAGTTGACTCCACTTTCAATGCACTTTCCAACTCTAATGCATAGAATTGAAAAGTGGATTGAAAGTGAATTGAAACTGCATTATTTCACATGTGTGGTTGGGGTGACATGATGGAGGTTTACAAGATCATGCATGGGATACAGAAGTTAGCAAAAGAAGTACTTTTCTCCCTTTCTCACAAGAACTTGTGGGCACTCAATGAAGTTGCTGAGCAGTCGGGTTAGAATGGATAAAAGGAAGTACTTCTTCACCCAAAGGGTGATTAACACATGGAATTCACTGCCACAGGGGGTGGTGGCAGCTACATGCGTAGATGACTTCAAGAGGGGATTGGATAAGCATATAGAGCAGAGGTCCATCAGTGGCTATTAGCCACAAGGTACCTATGGAACTCTCTGTCTGGGGCAAGTGATGCTCTGTATTCTTAGTGCTGGCAGGGGGAGAGAGGGCTTCTGGGGTCCTGCCCCACTGGTGTGCCTCCTGATGGTGCCTGGTTTTTTTTTGCCACTGTGTGACACAGAGTGTTGGACTGGATGAGCCATTGGCCTGATCCAACATGGCTTCTCTTATGTTCCTATCTCTTCCACACCATCTGCTCCCCTGAAACTCAATCCCTAGCAGAATGTCAAAACTGTCCCTGGTCTGCATCATTTCAGACCACAGGTGGAATATGACATTTGAATCTTCATCAGCTTCCTAATGCCAATCTTAGTACTATTGCCAGCAATCAGGAGTAAAAGTTCAGATGACAGGGGTGTGGAGGAGGTGGACATTTAAGTATTCTTTGCACAACTGAAATAAAATAAAAAGACTGTTTCCTAGGTCCAGACCGTTCCAGTTTGCAAGCCCGATATCATTATATGCCTCAGCAATTTGGAGAAGCGCATGTCTGGCAGTCTCTTGGAACTAGAACAAATACAAAGCTATTATCCAGCAAGCTTTTGGCGGATTTTGACCTGTGCCGGCAGGTAGACACAGAAACACCAAGCAGAATTGCATCTCCTCCCTCACCCCCACCCGCCCCTGTCTGGAGTCGTTTAAAGAAGGTAAATGATTTATTCAATCTTAAATGGCGTGTTTATATATTTTTTTAACTTACAAAAATTTATATTGCACCTTTCTGACCTCACAGGGGCCGCCAAGGCAGATAACAATGTCAACCATACATGATAAATTCACATTTTTGCACCATTAAAATCAGCCATCCTGACCCCCCCTTCATTGGTCAGGAAGGAGGGGTCACTGACAGCATGCCAAACAAAACAAAATAAGTGTCCACATCTCTCTCTCTCTGCCCCCCCACACTCGACCTTGAAGGGAGTTTGCAAAGCAGGGGGGGAGGAAGCAAAGTGTACAACAACAGACATATTAAAAAACAAAATGAAACTTTTTCTCATTTCAGAAAGCACTCTCTGTCCGCATTTATCGACAGGAAACAATAGCAGTGTGCATAAGTATTCCCAGCATATGCCCAGAGCTGTAGATGTACCATTTGTATACACAATGGGGTGGCCAAGCTGTGGCTCAGGAGCCACATGCGGCTCATCACATATTGTGCAGCTCCTGGAGGTCAAGGAGGAAAGTAATGCAGGCTTATTCTCAAGTAAGCATGCTTAGCATCAAGACCTCAGTCAGCCTCTGAGTGCTGACCCATAGGTAGGCAACTATTTCCACCATGTGTGAAGTGGGGAAGGAGAGGGAAATAGGCAGGCTTGCAAGCTCTTCTTCTCCACCACAGAGGTCACCTGGAGACCTAGAGCAGGGAAAGAGAGCTCAAGAGCTGAGGGAGCCACTGGAAGGAGGAATAGAATTGAAGAGGGCAACGCAGGGTTCCCTCTTAGTTTCATAGCTCCTGTAGGAGCTGTGTTTACTAACCTTGGTGTCAAGGCAAAAAGAGATGCATAATGATATCACCAAACGTTGGTCAGTGATTTATATGGTACATGTGTGTTTCCTTTTCCCACTGGTGCAAAAAAATAATTCCCTAACCTTTCCCTATGCTGGTCTTATAGGGACTGTTATTCCCACTTTACAACATAACCATGTTAGAATGCTAGCAGTACCGTGTTGTAAAGTTCATGCATACATATTTAACTTTCTGTGCAAAGAAAGTATTAAGAGTTTTAATAAAGATGTGTGTGTAATATTCGTTCATGTCTTGCATCTCCCAAACATCTGACATTTATTCTATGTGGCTCTTATGTTAGGCAAGTTTGGCCACCCATGACATAGGTTATGTTTCCAGAGGATACCAAAGGTGTATAGATCCAGGTGGGGAGTTCTGCTGTTATCACATTTCTTCTCCCCTCCCCGCTGGTGGATATTCACGCACCTGTATACATTCTGAAGAAAAGTATTGTTTGTACTGGAAACACTTCCCCATAATGACAAATCTGTGCAGCAAACATAATATGTGGATCTTTTCACCATGTGGCTTGTTCTTATAAAACATGCCCAGGCCTCAGATTCAGCAGGAGCTCACAGGAGTGCAGCTCCTGAACCTTTCTGACATTCCACCTCCTCCTCCCTACCTTGTCCATTGAATAGTAGCTGCAGCTGCATAGCAATCCCTGGATGAGCTCTGCCACCTATTTTTCTACAAAGCGACCCCTGAACATGCCCATAGTGTCAACCACTGCAATAACATGCCAATGTGGCAGTTCTCTCCACAATTCAGACAATTCACATAGTGTGAGGCTCTCACACTTTACAGCTAATGCACAGAGTTGTCACTGTGCATCTTTGTATGTATGTATGCATAAGTCACAACTAACTTATGGTGACCCCAGCAAGGGGCTTTCAAGACAAGTGAGAAGCAGAAGTAGTTTGTCGTTGCCTTCCTCTGCAGAGTCTTCGTTGGTGGTCTCCCATCCAAGTACCGACCTGCTTAGCTTCCAATATCTGACCATATCATTCCACACCCCTGGAGATGCTCATGCCACTAGCCTACAGTATTTCCAGCAGCTTTCAGGCCACTATCAAGGACCAGCATGATGAATGGGTAGAAGGCCTGATTAAGATTGGGGAGACCATGCAAGCTTGTTGAGTGACCTTGGGCCAGCCATACACACTCTCAGCCTAACTTGTACCACAGGGTTATTGGGAGGGTCATAAAACAGAGAACAGGAGAATGCTGAAAGCCACTTTGGGGCCTCATTTGGGAGGAAGAATAATAATTAACTGCTGTCAAGTCACTAATGGTGACCCCTTGCGGTGTTTTCAGGGCAAGAGATGAGCAGGGGTGCTGAGCCATTGTCTTCCTCTCCATAGCAACTATAATCTTCCTTGGTGGCCTCCCATCCAGACAGAAATCGTGGCTGATGACCCTACTTCACTTCCAAGCTTGGATAAGCTTGAGCTGGTCTAGGCTATTCAGGCTGCTTTAAAGAGAAAGTGGGGTATAAACGAAGTCAAACAATCACTGACTGAATGCCAAAAATAAAATAAAATAAAATAAAATAACCCTGGACCTCAGAACATGTTAATTACAATGTGTCCACACCACAGCTTCTGTTGTATGGTTGCCAGCCTCCAGGTGGGGCCTGGAGATCTCCCACTTTTTACAACTGAAGAAGAGAAGAGATTGGATTTATACCCTGCCCTTCACTAACCAAAGGAGTCTCAGAGTGGCTTACAATCTCCTTTCCCTTCCCCTCCCCACAACAGATGCCCTGTGGGGCTGAGAGAGCTCTCCCAGAACTGCTCTTGAGCAGAACAGCCTTGAGAGAACTTGTGTGACTAATTCAAGGTCACATCAGCAGGTGTATGTTAAGAAGCAGGGAATCAAGCCCAGTTCTCCCAGACTGTCCATACACTTAACCACTACACCAAGCTGATCTCCTGCTGGCAGAGATCAGCTCCCCTGGAGAAAAATGGCTGCTTTGAAAGGTGGGCTGTGTATGGCATTGTACCATGCTGAGGCCCCTCCCCTCCCCAAACCCCATTCTCTCCTGGATCCTCCCCCAAAATCTCCAGGTATTTTCCAACATAGACCTGGCAACCTTTCTGGGTGTCCTTATCCCGTGCCAACAAATGAAAGCAGCACCAAAAGAGAGAACACAATAGGATGGTCCATCTTTCCCTTAGATAGACTTCGCCACCTGTGCCGACCCTGCAATTTTCCATGGTCTACTGAGGTGCCTGCAGGAAGATCGACAGAAAGAGTCAACACAGGTGCAGTAGCTGTATCAGCACTTCGTAGAGCCAGGGGCAGGTGCGGGGTGTCCATCTCCTAGATAATTGAGACAGTCCTTTTCAAATCTCCCAGATTATTCATCAGCTGGCTCCAGTTCCCTTCTTTCCTTAACTGTACGTGGAACGGATGGTCCCAAGCTCGGCAGGATCAATTGTAAAAAGTGGAATTAGTCATTCTAAATCATGCAGCTGTGGTCGAAGGGAGCGCTCCCGCAAAAATCATTAAACAATCATGTATTCCTATTGATTTATTCAAAATACCTTGAAGGGAAACAGATTAAACACAAGGCAAAAAGTAAACTAATGCAGATTAAATGGATGAAGGATGGGCCAAGGGCTCCCCAGGCAGTTTTTGTCCTAATGAGAGGAAAATTATATGTACACTATTACCCGGATAAAAGGGTCTATTAGAGGTCTTTTGCTTGACATATTTATGTATTTCAAATACTAAGTAGCACAGTGAATTAGGTTTACTTCGGGCATTTGTTATTTTTATTGCATCTTCAAGTGATAAACAGGGTTGGTCACAGAGGGCAGCTCAGCTGCGGTACTGGGGAAGAGAATTGGCTGGGCAGAATGTGGACAACGGCCCACCACTGCTGGATAGAGGGCGGTTATCAGTGCTGCGAGTGCAGTCTCTTTTATTTTTACGCCTGCCTTTGTAAAACATGCAGACTGGGGGCAGAGGGAATGGGTGGCAGGGGAGGGGGTGGATCCACACTTGATGCAAGCCGTTTCCCCAGTATTTCAGCCCCCCCCTCCTGTCTTGATGGATTCTCATGATGGAGCTATCCCAAAGCCACGGTATTCACACGACGATATGCTGACTGTCCTGCTTTTCTTTTCTGCTTCCTTTGCTCCAAACATATCCCTGAAAGTGTCATGGAAGGCCAAAGCTTGTGTAAATTAGGACACAGCAGGGCTGCCAAGCACATTGGTCTGGTGGGGTGAACCTCCCCCGACGTCACTAGCTCGATGACGTCACCCGGAAGTGACATCATCGTGCCGGCAATGTCACATGGCAGCCACTCTAGGCATTTCTGGGAAAACTCTATGGTGGATGCTCTAGCCATTTGGGAGGGAAAACTGTGAGGGACTCGGCAACCCTAGGACACAGGAATGCTAGGATGATCAGCTCTGGGTTGGAAAATACCCGGGGATTTATGGGGTGGAGCCAGAGGATGGCAGGGTTTGGGGAGAGGAGGGCCTTCAAAGGGGTATAACGTCATGGAATCCACCTTTCAAGGCAGCCATTTTCTTCAGGGGAACTGGTCTCTGTAGCATGGAGATCAGTTGTAATTCCATGAGACCTCCAGCCACCACCTTAAGGAACACTGTGATTTTGGCAGTCTTAAGGAACACTGTGATTTTGCGCAAACCGACCTTGCAGAAGGAGCAAGCTAGTCTTGGACTCCTGTAATGTCAGTAGAGAACACAAAAACAGGATAACCTTCTGTTACACCAGCAATAGTGCAAAGCAAACTCATCCAAGCAGAGAGGCCAGGGGCCAATTTATTATTGTTATTTCACTTGTACACTTCTTTGGGATGCTGAATATATGTCTAATACAATTTGTGTATGTGAGTTTAACTGACAGCAAAAGCATTCCACATAGAGATTAGACAGTGTGAGACTATGATTGTACTGTGATGTTAGAAAACTGACCCTATTCAATAGCAAATGGGATTAAATAGAGATCTAGATAAGGTGAGCTGTATTGAAGCAGTTGCCTTACACTGAGTCAGGGTGCTGGTTCACTAAGGTCAATATTGTCTTCTCTGACTGGTAGCAGCTCTCCAGGATCTCGAGCAGAGTTCTTTCACAGCACCTGCTAATTGGCTTCTCCTACATCCGCTATCGCACCGATGGCAGCCTGTTCAATCTGAGGCGACTAAAGGCACACTCCAAGACAATGGAAAAACTCATCCGAGAGCTACTGTTTGCTGATGATGCTGCACTCGTCTCCCACTCAATATCAGCTCTGCAGCATATGACGTCCTGCTTTGCAGAGGCTGCCAAGCTATTCGGCCTAGAAGTTAGTCTGAAGAAGACAGAAGTTCTCCACCAGCCTGCACCCCAGGAAGATTATCACCCTCCCTGCACCACTGTGGGTGAATCAGTTCTGAAGACAGTCCAGCAGTTCAGCTACCTGGGGTGCATCATCTCCTCAGATGCCAAGATCGACAAGGAGATTGACAACAGGCTGGCAAAGGCAAACCGTGCATTTGGCCGACTGCACAAAAGAGTGTGGAGCAACAAGCATCTGAAAAAAGGCACAAAGATCAATGTTTACAAAGCGGTTGTGATGACAACCCTCATCTATGGCTCCGAATCGTGGGTTTTATACCGTCATCACCTGCGACTCCTTGAGCGCTTTCATCAGCGCTGCCTTCGCACCATCCTCAACATCCACTGGAGTGACTTTGTGACCAACACTGAAGTCCTCAAGCGGGCAGAGGTTACCAGCATCGAGGCACTGCTGTTGAAGACGCAGCTGCGCTGGGCAGGGCATATTTCTAGGATGGAAAACCACCGCCTTCCCAAGATTGCCCTGTATGGCGAACTCTCCACCGGCCATCGAAATAGAGGGGCACCAAAGAAGAGGTACAAGGACTCCTTGAAGAAATCCCTTAGCACCTGTCACATCAACCATCACCAGTGGTCTGACCTAGCCTCAGATCGCAAAGCATGGAGGCACACCATCCACCAGGCTGTCTCTTCCTTTGAGAACGCACGCATAGCTGGTCTTGAGGACAAAAGGAGATTGAGGAAGAATCGCACTGCTACAGCACCAACCCTAAATCAGACTTTTCCCTGCAGCCGCTGTGGCCGGACCTGCCTGTCCCACATTGGTCTTGTCAGCCACCAGCGAGCCTGCAGCAAACGTGGACTATTGCACCCTTCTTAAATCTTCGTTCGCGAAGCCAAGCCGAGAGAGAGAGAGAGGAGATCCTGGGAATTGAGCTAGGGACCTTTTCATGCAAAATAGATACTCTGCCATTTAGCCACAACCCCTCTGAATTGAAAAGGGTGACTTCTACTCTCATCTTCAATTTTATTAAAAAAAACTCCACTTTCTGTGATTTTTTGGCATTGTGGCAAAATAGGGTTGCTAAATCCCTCCACCATTGTGACGGGGGACTACACTTCACATGTGTAGTGCAATGATGTCACCCAGAAGTGCTGTCATCATGCAAGGTGTGCCACACTGGGGATGCTCTAGGATTCACGGTAAAACTCTATGGTACCAGAGTTGTTACTGCAAATCCTAGAGTGTCTCCAGGGTGACTTGCCCAGCATGATGACATCACTTCTAGGTGATGTCATTGCACAGGGCATGTCACATAATGACAGGGCTCTTTGGGGGCAGTTGTATAATTATTTCATTATATATTACAATGGAAGAAGAAGAAATTGGATTTACATCCTGCCCTCCTCTCCAAATGTCAGAGTCTCAGAGTGGCTCACAATCTCCTTTACCTACCTACCTCACAACAGACACCCTGTGAGGTGGGGCTGAGAGAGCTCTCCCCAGAAGCTGCCCTTTCAAGGACAACTCTGTGAGAGCTATGGCTGACCCAAGGCCATTCCAGCAGCTGCAAGTGGAGGAGTGAAGAGTCCACACACTTAACCACCACATCAAACTAATAGAAATAAAGTGCACAATTGTATCATCCCAAAACCATCCCCCGGTCCCGGTCCGTGGAGAAATTATCTACCACAAAACCGGTCCCTGGTACCGAAAAGGTTGGGGACCGCTGCTCTAGAATGTTGTGAGTGAGCTAACAGGCTTTTTGTTGCTGATCACCCACCCCTCCCCTTGTTTGCAGGATAACCCACAAAAGTCAAGTTGCAGGTTTAGAATTTTAGTCCAGCAGGGCCCCTCCAGACATTTCCCTTGCCTGCAGAAAATTGACTCCATTCACCACTGTTCTTTCTCAGAGCCTTTTTGTTCACATGCCTTGGGAAGATTACTAGGTTATTAAATAAACATATTGGAAATTTGTTTTTCTTAAAGGACCTGTTCCAACATTCGCTTTAAAAGAAATACTCCCGCATCTGTTTAGGACCTCCTGTTGAAGACTGTTGCCTTCACAACTGAAAGTGCATATATCACTTGTCGTTTCTAATACTTTGTGAGCAAGTGATTGATTCATTTTTAATGTGCTTTTTCATATTTATGGAGTTCTATTTCTGCCTGCAATATTCCCTGTAGTTTTAAATATGTGTCAGACCAATTTTGGATTGTTTTTAGGGGGGGGGGGGGTATGTCCTTTTTTTAGGGGAGGTCCCCTATGGTGTTAGGTTTGTTTTTAAATAATATGAATGGCCTGCAGAATTTGTGGCAGTTACAACAACATGCAGTGTAATCCTGTCCAGAATTAATCCAGACTAAATGTACTGAGATCAGTTGGCTTGGACTGGAGTCACCCAGCACTGAAAATGACTAGTATTATTGATATTATTTAAATCAGGGTTCTCCAACATGGCACAGTGGCATGATGAAGATTTCCATTTGTCCGCTTTATATGTTTTGGTTATTTTCCCTGTTTTTTTGCGGGGGAAAATATTAGAAAGTTTGTCAAATCTTAGAGTTCAGCAAAATTCCCGCTGGGGGTTTGAACAAGCAGAAGCAAGTATTTTTGTTGAGGGGGGCAGTTTGGTGTAGTGAGAGCTAGTTTGGTGTAGTGGTTAAATGCGTGGACTCTTAACTGGGAGAACCGGGTTTGATTCCCCACTCCTCCACTTGCAGCTGCTGGAATGGCCATGAGTCAGCCACAGCTCTGGCAGAGGTTGTCCTTGAAAGGGCGGCTTCTGTGAGAGCTCTCTCGGCCCAACCCACCTCACAGGGTGTCTGTTGTGGAGAGGAAAGTAAAGGAGATTGTGACCACTCTGAGATTCAGAGTATAGGGTGGGATATAAATCCAATGTCTTCTTCTTCTTCTCCTACTCCTCTTCTTAGAAAGAAAGAGCACAATAAAATGTAGAGGTTCTGGAGTTCCACTCCTATGATCTCCAGCCCCAAATGAGGCCTTCTTACACCTTTCTAAATCTGTCAAAGTCAATGGGCTTAGAAGGGTGGAACTCTGCTTAGAATTGCCCTGCTAAGTGGCTAGTCAACTGACAATTGCCACCGTGCGTTACTGCAGGCCCCAAACTTTACTTACAGCCGGATGCTCTGGTGATCTATGTTGGGGAAAAGCTGAGCCATCTGCAGAGTGAAAGGTAGAGACCGTTGAGCCAGGCGCTGCAACGCCGCTCGAGCAGAAGTGGAGAGGCAGTGAAGAAGGATCGCGCATCTTCTCCAGTTAATGAATAATGCTTTGCACTGATGTGGCACAATAGACTGTGCAAACATTGGCTTTAAAAAAGAAAGTCCGTCTAATTGGCAGAGGATTAGGAGAGCATTTATGGAGGGGGTGTAAGAACTGTTCAGCAATTGCACAGTTGCTGTTGGGTGCAAAGAACAGAAATTCCTATACGCTGTTGCTGCTGCTGCTGCTGAGGAGCCACTGGTTTAGCAAGTAGGGCTACCAAGCCTCCAGGCAGGGCAGGGGTTCTCCCGCCCTGGAGGTTCCCAACCCGCCAGCCCACATTGGGCCAGCTGGGGGAACCTCCCCCGACGTCACCGGCGTGATGACATCGCCCGGAAGTGATGTCATTGCACCAGAGACATCACTCGCGGGCTGCTCTAGGCATTTCTGGGAAAACTCTATGGTTTTCCTGGACGCTGTAGCAATTTGGGAGGGAAAACTCTATGGAGGCTACAGGGGACTTGGGAACCCTATTAGCAGGAGAAAATAATTAATTCACTGACTAAATGCTTAGAGATCTCACAGAACTGCTTTGAATCTCCAGGCTACAGAGATCAGTTTCTCTGGAGAAAATGGCTGTTTTGGTGGGTGTACTCCAGGGGTGGCCAAACTGTGGCTCGGGAGCCACATGTGGCTCTTTCACACATATTGAGTGGCTCTCGAAACCCGCACTGCCCCATTGGCCTTCTTGGAGAAGGCATCTGTCTCTTTAAGTCACTTCTCTGAGCCAAGCCAGCTGGCAGCTTGTAGAATGTATTTAAAGTTGCTTTCTTTCTACTTCCCCCTCCCACTCAAGCTATTTGCTGTCCTTTCTTCCTCCCTCTCTTCCTTCCTGTCATGGCTCTCCAACATCTGACAGTCATGTCTTGCGGCTCTCAGACATCTGATGTTCATGTCTTGCGGCTTTCAGCCATCTGATGTTTATCCTATGTGGCTCTTACATTAAGCAAATTTGCCCACCCCTGGTGTACTCTATGGCATTGAAGAAGAGGAGATTGGATTTATACCCCGCCCTTCACTCAGAGTGGCTTTTGTTGTTGTTCAGTCACACAGTCGAGTCCGATTCTTTGTGACCTCATGGACAAAGTCATGCCAGGCCCTCCTGTCTTCCACCATCCTCCAAAGTCTGCTCAAATTTGTGTTAGTTACGTCAGTAACGCTGTCCAGCCATCTCATCTTTTGCCGTCCCCTTCTTCTTTTGCCTTCCGTCTTTCCCAGCATCAGGATCTTCTGCAGTGTGTGCTCCCTTCTCACTTGGTGGCCAAAGTATTTGAGCTTCTGGCCCCAAATCTCCAGGAATTTCCCAAGACGGAACTGGCAACCCTAAACTAAATCTGATCTATTTTATGTCCCCCTCGCCCGATAAATAGCACCCATGCAGATTGGGACATCCTTTAAATGGATTGGTATATTTTGACTGAGAGGTCTACAGAGGAAATGTTAACACAGTTTAAAAGTAAAGGTAGTCCCCTCTGCAAACACCAGTCGTTTCTGAACTCTGAGGTGATGTCGCATCCTGACGTTTTCACGGCAGACTTTTTATGGGGTGGTTTGCCATTGCCTTCCCCAGTCATCTACACTTCCCCCCCACAGCAAGCTGGGTACTCATTTGACCAACCTCGGAAGGATGGAAGGCTGAGTCAACCCTGAGCCAGCTGCCTGAATCCAGCTTCCGCCGGGATCAAACTCAGGTCATGAACAGAGCTTGGGCTGCAGTACTGCAGCTGACCACTCTGCACCACGGGGCTCTTTGTTAACATAGTTACGCGTTTCTAAATCTATCAAAGTCAATGGACTTAGAAGGATGGAACTCTGCTTAGCATTGCACTCCTAAGCGGTTACTCAGCTGACGATTGCTACCCTGCATTACAGCAAGCTCCAAGGGATGCTTACAGCCGGATGCTCCAGTGATCTATGTTGGGACAAATTTGGAAGAGCTGGACCATCAGCGGAGTGAGATGTAGAGACTGTTGAGCCAGGTGCAGTAACGCCCCAAACAATTACAGTCCAAGCTCTGCTCATGACCTGAGTTTGATCCTGGAGGAAACTGGATTCAGGTAGCAGGCTCAAGGTTGGCTCAGCCTTCCGAGGTCAGTAAAATGAGTCCCCAGATTGCTGGGGGTAAAACGTAGGTGAATGGGGAAGGCAATGGTAAACCACCCCGTAAAAAGTCTTCCATGAAAACGTCATGATGTGACATCACCCCAGAGTCTGGAATAACTGGTGCTTGCAGAGGGGACTACCTACCTACCTACTTGAATTGGGCTCAGGAAATTTGTTGCCTGCAGGGGAGAGAGTCGCAACCAAATCACAGACCAGCAAGGCTTTTTTTTTTTAAGCAGGAATACACTTCTGGTTGGCTTGGCATCGGGGGTGTGGCCTAATATACAAATGAGTTCCTGCTGGGCTTTTTCTACAAAAAAGCTCTTCAGACCAGCAATGACCAGTCTTTCACAGCTGCCCCAAATGGTCAATCTATGTGTCCTTTGATCAGAGGAAGAGTACTGGGAGGAAGTTTGGTTCCACACACGCACACTGCTTAAAACACCACTTTTCATCCTCAGTGTGCAATCTAGCATTTCCCTGTAAAGACAGACCAGTTTAGCAATAGAATAGAATAAAGACAAATGTTTCCCTTTATTCTCTGGTGCCCAAAGCAGTTTGAACTTTGATGCACAAAAAAGACCACGTGCATTGAATGCCAAAGTGTTTTGGACACAAGTCCCTGGCAGACTATTAAAAGCTGAAGAGGCCCCTTTCCTTGCTCTCTCATCCCTGCTTTTCCAGGAGCAAAGGGTTTTAGAGCTGAGGCTGTTGGATTCCTTCAAGTTCCTTTTTGGTTCAACATCTGGAAATGTAACTACTATGTTTTTTATGCTTATCTTGCACAACCAGTTGTTCATGTAATTCTCCACCAATTCCAGTCCTAAAGGTAACAGCCAGTTGCTGTTTTCTTGAACTGATAATCATTTAAGAGAGGTTTTTGAGCATTTGAAGAGCACCGTGGTACAGAGCGTTAAAGCTGCAGTACTGCAGTCCTAAGCTCTGCTCACAACCTGAGTTCGATCCCCGGTAAAAGCTGGGTTTTCAGGTAGCCAGCTTGAGGTTGACTCAGCCTTCCATCGTTCCGAGGTCGGTAGAATGAGTACCCAGCCTGCTGGGGGGGAAGCATAGATGACTGGAAAAGGCAATGGCAAACCACCCCGTAAAAAGTCTGCCATGAAAACGTTGTGAAAGAAATGTCGGAAACGACTGGTGCTTGCACAGGGGACCTTTCTTTTCCTTTGAGCATTTGGGTATCTTCTAACTGCATCTAATTACATGAGGAGAAAGAAAGAAAGAAAGAAAGAAAGAAAGAAAGAAAGAAAGAAAGAAAGAAAGAAAGAAAGAAAGAAAGAAAGAAAGAAAGAAAGAAAGAAAGAAAGAAAGAAAGAAAGAAAGAAAGAAAGACTTTAAATGTATTTTCCAAGCAGCCAACTGGCTTGGCTTGGAGAACTGATTTAAAAAGACAAATGCCTTCTCCAAGCTGGCTGATGGGACGTTGAGGGCTTTGAGAGCCACATAATATGTGTGAAAAAGCCACATGTGGCTTCTGAGCCACATTTTGGCCACCCCTGGTATAAATAAAGAAGTCTTCCAGTAGTTTCATGTATATTCTGAACTTCAAGAGATCACCCTGCCCCATCCCAGTTGTCAGAACGGGGCATCTACTCATGAATGTGTTTTCCTGAAATCTATCCTGCCACTATAAATCTGTTGCCACTTAGCCTGAAGAATGGTTGCAACCCAGACAGAAAGTATTGGCAAAGTTAATAAGTTTTATAAATGGACTCTTGTTTTACATTGGGTCCAGCATAAAGGGTCTATGTCAGACTGTCATCACCTTCTCTGTCTGATAAACCTTCACGTTTTGAAATACAGTGTCCGGGGTTGGGTTGGGGGTGAGGTTTGCATGCAACATCGGTTTTCTGAATTTTCTTCTCTGTAACTCAGTCTTCAGCAGCAAGGTAAAGATAAGATTTGAGTTTACTTTGGCAGAGAATGCAGCCGGCCAAAGCAGGGAACATGGTTAAAAGGTTGTCCTCCATTCTGAATGGAGAAAGAAGCTCAGTATACCCACCGTGTGTTTTGAGGTGAGCTTCAAATTTTGCCAGCTGCTTGCAGCTGGCGACATTATTACCTCCTCCCTGATTTTTTGGGGGGAGGAGGAGGAAATTAACTCAAAGTCTCTAGTCTCTCATACTTTTAAGCAACATCTCTAGCCTTTCTTTTTCTTTTTTGTTAGGGAGATATAAGTTTGTGTAGTATTCATGAAGAAGATGATGATATTGAATTTATATCCCGCCTGATATTCTGAATCTGAGTCTCAGAGCGGTCACAATCTCCTTTACCTTCCTCCCCCCCTCCCACAACAGACATCCTGTGAGGTGGGTGGGGCTGAGAGAGCTCTCCCAGAAGCTGCCCTTTCAAGGACAACTCCTACGAGAGCTATGGCTGACCCAAGGCCATTCCAGCAGCTGCAAGTGGAGGAGTGGGGAATCAAACCCAGTTCTCCCAGATAAGAGTCTGCTCACTTAATCAATACACCAAACTGACACCCCTGACCTGGAAAGCCCAGACTAGCCTAGTTTCACCAGATCTTGGAAGCTGATCAGGGTCAGCCCTGGTTAGTACTTAGATGGGAGACCTCCAAGGAAGTCCAGGGTTGCTATGTCGAGGCAGGCGATGGCGAACCACCCCTGAATGTCTTTTCCCTTAAAAACTCTACTGTGTCACCATAAGTTGGCTGTGATTTAATGGCTCTTTGCACACGCAGTATTCACAACCACTGTGTAAGAATTAAGCCTTTTCCCACCTTTCAACAGATTACAAAGACATGCATGGATTCTTATGTACAGAGCCCTCTTTTATGACATTAAAATGAGGTTTTGAAAGGGAAGTATTTCTGGTTTTATTAGTTTATTTGTACACATGCAGTGACCTTATACTGAATCAAATCATTAGTCCATCCGTGTCAGTATTGTCAACTCAGACTGGCAGCTGCTCTCCAAGGTCCTAAGTAGCAGTTCTTCATAAAACCTAACACCCAATTCATTTAACTGGAGATGCCAGGGATTGAACCTGGGACTTATCTGCATAACCTACCACTGAGCCAAGGCCCTTCTTCTAATTATTCTAGTTCTTCTTGTTTTGTTTTTAATCTGAGAGCTAGTTTGGTGTAGTGGTTAAGTGCACGGACTCTGATCTGGGAGAACCAGGTTTGATTCCCCACTCCTCCACTTGCAATTGCTGGAGTGAACTTGGGTCAGTCATAACTCTGTCAGGGCTGTTCTCTCAAGTACAGTTTCTGTCAGAGCTCTCTCGGCCCCACCTACCTCACAGGGTGTCTGTTGTGGGGAGGGGAATGGGAAAGAGATGGTAAACCACTCTGAGACTCCTTCAGGTACTGAAGGGTGGGGTATAAATCCAATTTCTTCTTCGAATTTATGTTGCTCCTACACATACACAAAAAGATGCATATATTGCTGCTTCCTAGTGAATTAAAATAGAATTTCTCCTGTACTGCCAGTCTCTTTCCTTCCTGTGTCAGCTTTGTTGCTTCTTTCAGAGAGAACTGGGGTTCTGTTAGTGGTAGGATACTTGGCCACTTGGAGTGAGCCAATGCTAGCCCAACTCAAACTGCTGGTTATCAATCTTTAAAGTCTTCAATGGGCTGGACCTGGCTATCTTATTTACTTCATTTATACCCTGCCTTTCTTTCCAAAAAAGATCCCCATGGGGCAGAGTGTTAAAGCTGCAGTACTGCAGTGCTAAGCTCTGCTCACGACCTAAGTTCAATCCCCGGCGGATGCTGGATTTTCAGGTAGCCGGCTCGAGGTTGATTCAGTCTTCCATCCGTCCGAGGTCTGTAAAATGAGTACCCAGCTTGCTGGTGGGGGGGAGTGTAGATGACTGGGGAAGGCAATGGCAAATCACCCCGTAAAAAGTCTGCCATGAAAACGTTGTGAAAGCAACGTCATCCCAGAGTCGGAAACAACTGGTGCTTGCATTGGGGACCTTTCCTTTCTCCCCAAGCTGGATCCAAAGAAGCTTACATCATTCTGCTCTCTTCCATTTTACCCTCACAATGACCCAGTGAGATGGGTTAGGTTGTGAGAGTGTGACCATCTCAAGGTTACCCAGCAAGCTTCCGTGGCAGAGCGGGGATTCAAACCTTGGGCTCCTCGATCTTTGACTAGGGCTGTCAACGTCCACATGAAGCCTACAGTTCTCCCAGGCTGCAGAGATCAGTTCCTCCAGAGGAAATGGCACCTTCAGAGGGTGGACTCTATAGCATTGTATCCTGCTGAGATCCAACCCTAAACTCTGCCTTCCCCAGGCACTGCTCTCAAATCCTCAGGAATTGAGTGAGTAACCCTAAATCAGATACTCTAACCACTGCGTAACACTGCCTTGCAGCTTTATGCCATATGACCCTCCCACACACACACATACAGATCAATGGAGAGAGCCCTGCTCCAAACCCATCATTATCAGAGGCTGGATACACGACAAAGAGCAAGGGCTCATCTGTGGTGGTTGTGGGATTTCCTCCTCTATGGAGGCCTGCCTGCGCAGCTCAGTTCTATATTCAGGAGGCTAATACAACCCATTCTGTTCCAGTAGGCTTTCTGAGGGGACTGATTTGAATTAATGAGGGGGACTGGAATCATAGTAAACAGGTGCCTTGTTTCACTGTTGACTTGGTGTTGGATATCATTATTTTTACTGATACAAAATAAAATATCATTTTATTTTACTGCTGGCTGAGCCTCTGCGTGGCATACAGAAGGTCCCAGGTTCGATATCCGGTATCTCCACTTAAAAGGACAGGTAGGAGGTGAGGGGAAAGACCTCTCCCTGAGACGCTGGAGAGCCACTGCCGATCTGAATAGATAATACTGACCTGGATAGACCAAGGGTCTGATTCCGTAGAAGGCAGCTTCACCCAGAAGATCCCCATGAAGCCGTTTTGGCAAGAAGGTTGCCCGCAGACTGGGGGAAAATAAAGTGCTCATGGGATGTTACTGAGCGAGTGATGTCTCAAAACGATCAAAACAGGCTTCCTCGGGAGTTGGTTGGCTCTCCTTCTTTGGAGGTTTTTAAACAGAGGCTGGATGGCCATCTGACAGCAATGTGGATCTTGTGAATTTTTTTTCTTGGGGGGGGGCGGTATTTGTGAATTGCCTGCATTGTTCAGGGGGTTGGACTAGATTACCCCGGAGATCCCTTCCAACTCTATGGTTCTATGTCACTTCCCTCCAAGCCATGACAAGCTTCAGCTGCCCTTTTCTGCACATTCACCTTCTATTAAAGAGATGGGACATTTTTATCCTCCAGGCTGTTGGCAACCCTAATAAATAAGACATTTTTAGAGTAAATAAAACATATACCTATGATTCCCCAGCTATAGGCCTGGAAGGTGCCACAATCTTTTTAACCACAAGTACACTGGGGAAGACCATTCCTTTATTTGTTCCCTTTCTATCATGCTCCCCGCTACCACTACTACCACAAACACATGCACACATTGCTGCCAATCACACAGTCAAGGGATTTTATAAAATAATCAAAGAGGGAATATTGAGGACTCTGCCTTTAGTCCCAGCTGCATTTCAGTGCAGACCATATATTTAATGTTCATTAAGTTTTTAATACTTCCCTGTCTCACCTCACTACCTTTCATTTTCTCAGAATAAATTGTTAGGTCCTTTGTAACTTGTAGGCAGCATCTGAGGGAATGGCAGGGTGTCGTTTTGCCTCAGCAACACAGTTAAAGGGATGAATAAGCTACCAATGGATGCTTTTATAACGATATTATTTCCTGCTTTCACTTCCCCAAGTGGGGAGGTATTCTAAGACACCCGTACAAGGTGACTTTGGAGGACAAAGTCCTGGAAACTTAACGGTTGTGTCACAATCTCTTCATTTTTAGATGTAGGGCTGTCAGCTGATGGCTGGCAGTCCGCTGGTGTTGTGTTTGTGGACTCTAGTGAGGACTGAAATGGGCGTTCCTGCCGGGCTCATTGGAGCCATACGAATGGAGCTTGGGGACTTGGGAACAATGGGCAGCAGGATCCAAATCCCTGCTGCCCTGCACCAATCATGAGCCCCCTGCTGGTTTGAATGACCCAATAGCACGCTTGTGTGGCAATCCTGAGGTATAGTTGGTCCTGTTGGCCCACTTTGCCAGTCTTGAAGTGCAGCCTGCCTAATGCTGTACCTAATAAAGAGCTGATGTTCACTACCCCCTCGCCTCTTCCATGCGTTGAACCCACTATGTTATAGCTGGAGATCTGGGGAAGGGATGTGGGGCATGATGCCCCTTCTAGGAGGAACCAGAAGTGATGTCACATTGGCCTAGGAACCCCTAGAAACTCTATGGTGTTTATCATAGAGTTCCCATTGATTCCAAGAGCAAGTTGATGTTACACCACAGCTGGGAATGTAGGAACCACCCGTAATTCCCCCTTAAGTGCTTCCTACATCAGCGTTACAGCTAATTGGATAAAAACGTTCTTCAGTTTCATTGCTTAATTGGCCCTGAGCCAAATTCAGAATACTGGTAAGGTCTACATTTAGGGTTGCCTGTCTGTGTTTGAAAATACCTGGAGACTTTGGGTGTGGATGCTGGGGAGGGTGGGGTTTAGGGAGGGGAGGAGCCTCAGCAGCCTCAGTGCCATAAAGTCCACCCTTCAAAGCAGCCACTTTCTCCAGGGGAGCTGATCTCTGCCAGCTGCACATCACTTATAAAAGCTTATAAAAACCTGACAGCTGGCAACCCTACCTATGGTTGACTACAACTGATCGCCTGACAAGGGATGGGCATGAACCGGCTCATTAACAAAAATTTGTGATGAATTTTGAGTGGTTCACTGTTCACAAAGTCAAGTTTGTGGCAGGTCAACTAGCTCAAATTTCCCATGAACTTTAAAGCTATTCGTTGAGGTTCATGCTGGTTTGAGCCAGTTTGGTGTAATGGTTAAGTGTGCGGACTCTTATCTGGGAGAACCAGGTTTGATTCCCCACTCTTCCATTTGCAGCTGCTGGAATGGCCTTGGGTCAGCCATAGCTATCGCAGAGCTGTCCTTGAGAGGGCAGCTGCTGTGAGAGCTCTCTCAGCCCCACCCACCTCACAGGGTGACTGTTGTGGGGGAAGAAGATAAAGGAGATTGTAAGCTGCTCTGAGACTCTGATTCCAAAAGAAGAGGGGGGTATAAATCTACAGTCTTCTTCTTCGTGAGTGGAGATATTTCCAGACAGACTGTCTCCACCCAGTCAAAACATTTCTATAACTTCAAAGCAACAACTTGGAGGGCATGTAGAGGAGCATCCAGGGGATGTCCCATTACTTGTACAGGATCCATTCTATACACTTCTGAACCTCCTGAACCTACACCTATCACTATTACTGAAGCAGTCATCTTGACAGCAGCAGGTTCAGGAGGATCAGGAGTGTGTAGAACAGATCCTGTGCAAGCTAGAGACACCAAATTCTCTGGGGATCTCTGGCTGGCTCCCGTCTACTTGCCTCCAAGTTTGGTGAGGATTGGATTTACGGGGTCCAAGTTATGGCCCCCCGCAGAAGATGACCCCAGAAAAGTGGGGGCTCTTTATTTGGGGGGCTATAACTCAGACCTTGTTGGAAGGCAGGTAGAGGAGAGTCAGAAATCCCCTCTAAGTTTGGTGTCTCTAGCACAGCAGAGGGCACTCTACTGCCTCACAGACTGAAACAGCTAAAAGTTCGTAATGGTCCACGTTCACAAACGGGGCATGCTATGAACCATGAACCAAACTGTTTTTTCAGTTTCTGACCATCCCTGCTTCTGATGAAAGGGATTAGATCTCCTGAGAAAATGGCTTCTTTGGGGGGAACAGTCTATGGCGTTATACTGTGCTGAGCTCCCTCCCATCCCAAACCCCACCCTCCCAAGGACTCCACCCCCAGAAATCTCCAGAAATTTCCCAGTCCAGAGCTGGCAACTTTTTTTTTCCAATGAAAATGGGCTTTATTGAAGATTTTGTCATAGTACAAATTTAACGAAATAACAATGCATACATATTTGATGTTATAATACAAGTTATACAGTAGCAGTAAACTACTCTATCAGAAGTCAATTTAACCTGAACTAAATACAGACAAGAAAGACATTCTAAAAATAAATTAACTTTTTATAATATGGGTTTTTGGGGATGATGTCATTCTCTGAAAGATACATTAGAAGAGGATACCATATAGCAACAAAGCGTTTTTCATATTGATCGTATGGGATGTCGTTTGTGTGGTAAGCAATCTTGCACATAATAAATGCATCTCACACTCTATTATACCACATTTCTAGAGTGGGTAACATTTTGTTCACCCATGTTGAAGCAATAACCAGTCTGGCTGAGGCGATTAACGTGTGTACTAATTCTGCTTTGCTAGCGCTGATTTTTGTTCCTTTCCAGTTATGCAGCAGAAAGATGTCTAGTTCCACAGGTAAGTCTACCGATGTAATTTTTTTGATCTGGTCTGGTGCTTTATCTGCTGCCAGAAGTTTGAAATGTATCTGCATTTCCACCAACCGTGGATAAAGTCAGCCTGGTCCCCGCATAATTTCATGCAATATGGCTCAACGTCAGGATTAATTTTACTTAGTTTATGGGGGGACCAGTACCACAGAGCTGGCAACATAAAAGGCCTGTTCTTCCTTCTTACCTAGCTATAACAACAAAGTGAAGGAGAAGTATCAATGAATACCGAGGGGAACATTGTCAGATTTTTTCTCTTACCTACCCCACTCAGTCTCAAAGCCTTGACAGTGGTTCATCCAAATAGGTGCTGTGGTTCAGCGGAAGAGCTTCCACTTGGCATGCAGAAGGTTCCAGGTTCAATCCCTGACATCTCCAGTTAAAGGACCAGGAAGTAGGTGATATGAAAGACCCTGCCTGAGATGCTGGGGAGCTGCTGACCATCTGAGTAAACAACCTTGATGAAGAAGATATTGGATTTGTATCCTGCTCTTCACTCTGAATCTTAGAGTCTTAGAGCGGCTCACAATCTCCTTTACCTTCTTCCCCACAACAGACACTCTGTGAGGTGGGTGGGGCTGAGAGAGCTCTCACAGCAGCTGCCCTTTCGAGGACAACCTCTGCCAGAGCTATGGCTGACCCAAGGACATTTCAGCAGCTTCAAGTGGATGAGTGGGGAATCAAACCTGATTCTCCCAGATAAGAGTCCGCTCACTTAACCACTACACCAAGCTGGCTCTTATACTGATAGACCAAGGGTCTGAATCAGTATAAGACAGCTTCATATGTTCGTGTTTCCCCCCAGCTACTGGTGGGGTAGAGTTGCCAGTTTGGAAATTCCTGGAGATTTGGAGGTGGAGCTTGGGGAGAACAGGAAACTCAATAGGGTCCAATGCCACAGAATCCACCCTTCAAAGCATCCATCATCTCCAAGTGGACTAAACTCTGTAGTCTGCAGATGAGCTGTAATTCTGTGCAATCCCCAGGCCCACCTGGAGGCCGGCAAGCCTAGTGTACCTACACACCCTTTTACAAATCTTGTCCAGGAGTATATAAAAAGTCAAGAAAGCAAGCAAGCAAAATACTAGAGAGGAAGGGCAAATGGAAGGGAAGAAAAGAATGTCAAAGTCATTATTTTTTTAAAGGTAATCATAAACTCCTAAAGAAAAATGTATCCCTACACAAAATGGCGTCTTTGCTGATGAATGGGAACCCTGGATTATTAATAGCATCTGTGGCAATTATGTATGGCTTCCATTTGTCGGGGTGCCTGGAGACAGACAGGATGCCAAATTCATGGCTTCTGTTGCCGACACACTAGCGGGCCCTCGCATGCATGGCGCAACACACACAGAAATCCTTGCGCAGGGCAGCAAGAGAGAGATGCTGTTCGTCTGAGCAGCTCCTGTTGTTTGCCAGAGGTCTTAAGGGGGATCTTCTATTTCATTCGGTGGTAATGCCCTTTTTGTTGACAAAAGTAAATTGATGACAGTCAAGGGGGGAAGCATTTGGTGGAAAAAATTCTGTTGACCCTTCTCAGATTGAATTTGACCACGGAGCAGGATACCCGGCAGTTGCAGAAATGATAGATTATTGTAATGACCGGTAGAATGGCCTTTTGGCATGTTTAAATGGCAATAAATTTCACCAGGAAGAGGGCAATTTAACTACTTTCAGGCAGCCGAGGGCCCTCTTTGTTTGAGGTGTAAATAAATGGCGGTTCATTAAGGGCGCACGTATTACGCTGGCGGTGCAACTCGTAAGCGGAGGATGTTAATATTTAATTTAATTTTAGCAGATTGGCTTGTTTTTGGAGAAGCGGCTGATGGGCCCAATGCTGGCTTCCTAGGCTTCTGTATGATTAGTGGAATGATAATACTTTGCATTTATGAAGTGCTTTTGCATTTATGAAGTATAATCCTAAGCAAAGAGCTGGATTCGAGACGAGCAGTTCCCTTCATCAGATATAAGAACTTTGACTCGTAAAGTCTTATATCTCAAAGATCTTTTTAGTCTCCAAGGTGCCAGTGGACTTGAATCTAGCTGTTTTATTGCAGACCAATATGGCTTTTTGTTGTTGTTGTTCAGTCGCACAGTCGAATCCGACTCTTTGTGACCCCATGGACCAAGTCACGCCAGGCCCTCCTGTTTTCCACCATCCTCTGAAGTCTGCTCAGATTTGTGTTAGTTACATCAGTAATGCTGTCCAGCCATCTCATCTTTTGTTGTCCCCTTCTTTTGCCTTCTGTCTTTCCCGGCCATGAGAGAGCCAATATGGCTACCCTTCTGAAATAACCCTAAACAAAGTTACACTCCTAAATCTGTATAATTCTGCTTTGGATTGTGTTCTTAGAGGTTTCGAAGAGTTTTGCATACACCTACCTTGTAATTTTTACAACAGCCCTGTATGGCGGGTCAGACTAATTATCCCTACAATTTGGGGTCTGCAGTGAATCATGGGGGGATAAACAATTGGGATTTTTCACCCAGATGCAAACCTTCTCTCATTAGGATGTCAGTTAGGGGGTCAAGTAGATCAATTTCCCTTTGCCCCCTCTGTTCCCTCCTTGTTTTTTTCTTGTTTTTTTTAACTGATGCACAACTGCTTTCAGCATTACGTGGCTCCTGCAAGACAATAACCCAGTGTTGTTTACTGGTTAGAATGTCAGATTAGGTTCACAGAGATGCAGGTTCGAATCCCCACTCTGCTCACAGTTAGTTTTGACAGTGCCCCGGGTCAGACCCAGGCATGCCACTGCCATTTTAGAGCCTAGCACAAGCAATTTAAAGATGCCGCAAGGATGCAACACAGGGGGACCAGTCACTTGCGTTCCTTCTCCTGTACTTTATCAAGAGCCAAAACGGTTGCCTCCAGTGGCCATCTCAGCACTTGAGAAGACATGGGAGAGATCATCTGGTTTTACCACACCGTGTATTTTGCAGGGCTTTTTTGTAGCAGGAACTCCTTTGCATATTAGGCTGCACCCCCTGATGTAGCCAATCCTCCAAGAGCTTACAGGGCTCTTAGTACAGGGTCTACTGTAAGCTCTTGGAGGATTGGCTACATCAGGAGGCTGTAGCCTAATATGCAAAGGAGTTCCTGCTACAAAAAAAGCCCTGGTATTTTGAAATCACCCAGATTAGACTTTGAAATGGTGGCAGCATTCACTAGTCCAACCTGGGAATACAATCATGTCTAGTTGCGCCCTCTGCCATGAAAACTTGCTGAGTGGGTGTGGCCAGTCACACATTCTCTGCCTAACTTACCTCACAAGATAGTTGTGAGGCTAAAACTGAGGAGGAAAGAACAATTTAAGCCACTTTGGGTCCTCTTGGGGGACAAAGTCAGGGTATAGGTGAAGTAAACTTTAAAAATGAACACATTGCAGAGGGAAGAGTAGAGTGTCCTTTTTAATTTATAAAATGCCAGGACTTTTTTTGAGCAGGAATGCAAAGGAACACAGTTCTAGCTGGCTTGGCATCAGGGGTGTGTGGCCTAGTATGCAAATGAGTTCCTGCTGGGCCTTTTCTACAAAAAAAGTCCTGTAAAATGCTATTTTTCAACATCTGGGAAGTCAGGAACACATACCTTATCTGACATTGAAATTTGCTATTAGAAGAAATGGTATTGTAAAATAGCAGGACATCCATCTCTGTTAGATGAGGTTGGGTTGTGGATTTCAAAAGCCGCTTTGCATTTTCATGACAGAAGTAAGATTTGAACTCCAGATTTTGTGGTTCCCAGCTCTGTCTCATAGCTACTGTAAAGAATGAGCTTTCCAGAAAGCTTCTCTCAGCCAACATAACCTCACCAGGTAAGCAGAGGCATTATTTAACATCTGAATATGTGTGTGTGTGTGGGGGGGGGGTAGATGACATTCCCCAGGCCATTTCAGGTTAGCAATATGGCACAAATTGATGCTTAAACCTGTCCTTTCCATACATATGCTCCTGATCTAAATTGGGCCTCATGAGCCTGGGAACTGAGTTCTAAGCAGGGCTTTTTTTTGTAGGAGGAACTTCTTTTCATATTAGGCCCCACCCCTCTGATGTAGCCAATCCTCCTGGAACTTACAGTAGGCCCTGTACTAAGAACCCTGTAAGCTCTTGGAGGATTGGCTACATCAGGGGTGTGTGACCTAATATGCAAAGGATTTCCTGCTACAAAAAAAGCCCTTGTTCTAAGCAGGGAACATTCAACACACATCTGATAGAAAGTTTTGCTGGTGGACCCAGGCATGATATGAGGATTTTGTGAAGTGTGGTCTATCAGCTGTAATCCTCAACCCCATCTACAAACTCACTCATCAGCTCATCCACAACCTCCCTCAATGGCCTTATTCAAGGTTCTTTCCCTCAGCCTCAGTCGTGCATCTGCAGCCACTGTGGATAATAATACAGACCTACTGTTGTGAAGAATACTATTATTTACATAAAGTATATGAAACACTGCAATTATATGCATAATAAGTATTATTTATGATTAACACAAGCTGGAAGTGGCTTGTATTCAACTGAAAAACTCTTTTAAATTGGATATTAATAAAACAAAAATAATATGATTATCATTTTTTTTAAAAAAAAAAGCCTTAACCTCTAACAATATATTCAAACAAACAGCAAAATAAGAATATTTTGCAAAGTTTCTGTTGGGGTAGTAGAGACAGTTGGAGAATGGACAATGTGTTTCATGTGCAAGTGACGTTCATGCCATGGCATAATACAGCCCCCTATACAGAGAGCCAAGCCATTTCTGTCTTGCATGGTCTGAATCTATGTATAGTGATCATCAGGGCTTTGTTTGTAGCAGGAACTCCTTTGCATATTAGGCCACACACCCCTGATGTAGCCAATCCTCCAAGAACTAACAGGGCTCCTCTTACAGGGCCTACTGTAAGCTCCAGGAGGATTGGCTGCATCAGGGGGTGTGGTCTAACATGCATAGGAGTTCCTGCTACAAAAAAAAGGCCCTGGTGATCAGTGTGTCTTCATCTGGCTATTGATCCACTGTGGAAGTCAAAGAAAGGAGACCCAAGAAATCCCTGAAGATTCTCAAACACTCCAACTTCTGCCGAATTCGCTGAGTGCAAACGAATGTTCCAGGATGTACCCGGAATAGGCAGAATTCAGCCCAGAGAGTGAGAGAAAGGAGGATTATAGTAGCAAGGATGGCCCAGGGAGGGGGAAGACAGATTGGACAGCTTCTCCATCATGGATGCCTCCTTCTTCATCCTCTTCTTGATTTGGCTTTCTTTCCTCAGATGGCACTTTGACAGAAAATTAATTCAAGTCAGCTGCTGAAAATAATTATTGCATTATGGGAGCAGTAATCATTATTTAGAACATGATTAAATATGTCTGCATCTATTGACTCTGCCTATGATTTATGTATTTGTTTAGTCAATAGTCTAATGTAAATGATGTAATTAATTATAGATGGTGGTGTCAGGTCATTGGTAAAAACAATTTGATGAGAACATAGGCTCTGTTCCTCTCCTCCTCCCCCCCCCCCCCCACTGCTCCCTTTCATGACAGATGCAAAGGGGGAAGGGGAGGGGAGGGGAAGGGCGGGCAGAGTTGAGGGAATTCCAAGGGCTGTTTTTTCATGTGTGAATGGCGCTTCCCCGGCCCTCAATTTGCATGTTGTCTTTTCTCTTGTTCGGCATTCGTTTTAGAAATTGAAATAACTTGTTAAGCAAAGGGGACGGGAGCACATGATTGCAAAAAGGACACAGGGGACCAGTCAGGGTGAGCAGCTAAAGAGCCAGCTGCTCCCAAACACGAGGGAGCATGCCACGATCATTTACCGCTTCATAAAATTAAATGTTTTCAAGATTAAATCACTAGGCAGCAAGCAGGAGGCCTTCTATCTCTAATAACAATTTTTCAATCAATACCGGGAGGCCTGCCGGTATGAAAGCAGCAGAGAGATGAGGAGTCCAAGGCGGGCTGGGAGACGGGAGGGGGAGGAGCGCAGAGCGAAGCAGGAGCTGTGAGGAGAAAGAGCGACGGTTTCGAATGCCACCGCTTTCAATCAAGCCCAAAGTTTTTAAAAAATATATATATATGCATGGTGTATTCTCCATCACTGTGAGTCTATTCCCCGTAGATTTTTCTCTTAACTGATAATTCGGTCAGTCACATTCCTCAGAGGGAGGTCACAGGTCACCCCAGCCCCTGTCAGGCCTCAGAGAAACCATTTCCATTTTAATGCCACAGCTATAATCTATCAAAGATGTGATGTACAAGATACAATGAATTTAAGTGGTCTTCATATATCACCGAGCTTTCATGCCTTCACCTGGGTAATAGTCTGAATTACTCTCCCTACCTCACAATCTGTCACCCCCAGTAAAATAACTGCCATGCTGGTGTTAATGGCAGGTGTGCCCAAATTGGGGCCACGCGTAGTAGCCAGAGACATTATACATCATAAATGTTAGCATTCAGTGCTTAGCCTGCTGGCAACCGCAATGGAAACTATTCCATAAATAGTTGTACTGAGCTTTATCCTGCTTGCCTTTCTTTTTGTTGGTATTACTGTTATTTGTTGGCACGGAAATAAATGGAATGGAAGCAAGAGATGTAGACAATAGTAATATTACTTTTTCACAGACATGGGAGCTATTCCTGCCAGGCAGTCAAACTCATAAATTGCTGGTTCAAATTGGTTTATCTGTGTATTGATCTACTCAAGCGGGGATGGGCGGCTTCCATATGCATCATGTAGCTCACGAGATCTGCTTTGTGTCCAGACGTTGGATACCAAAAGCCTTTTCTAGATGTTTCCGTGTCCACCCATAACGAATGGGAGTCTAGCAACCAATATGCGTGGCAGCCGTGTTGTCTGAAAAGGGCGACTCGTGGATTTTCAGCTTTGGTACTCATGAACCAGAACCTTGAACAAACAAGGTTTTATGTTGAGGGTACAGAAACTGACAACCAGACCAGAGCTGGACAACAAACCTCAATAAAATGGGAAGTCCACAAATGTGAACCAATCCACATAGAGAATCAGACATCTAAAGTAATATTCTGCTTTCTAATATTCTAATTCTACTTTCCAGTCCTGTAAGACAGGCCAACGGTAGCTCTCCAGATGTTTTTTGCCTACAACTCCCATCAGCCCCAGCCATTGGTCATGCTGGCTGGGGCTGATGGGAGTTGTAGGCAAAAAACATCTGGAGAGCTACCATTGGCCACCCCTGCTGTAAGAAGTCTGATGTAAGCAGAACAGTTCCCCCCCAAAAAGATCTTGCATATTCATTATAACCCATAGAAATATTTGTGGTTGCTACTAGTAAATGAATGGAAGAACCAGTTATGAGCTGTATGATCACAAGGTTATCAAACACACAGTCCATACCATTTGTGTGGCTATTTTGAAAATGGGAATGGAGACAACTAAGACATTCCTGGAATTTCCCTTGGATCATGAGTCCATGTGACCTTGCCCACAGCTGATCATGTGACCAAACATATTGGGTCGGATCCACAGTTGGATTTTCCCAGAGCTTCTGTTGCTGTTGTTGAAAAAGCTCAGCAGGAACTCATTTGCATATTAGGCTGCACCCCCTGACACCAAGCCAGGCGGAACTGCGTTCCTGTGTGTTCCTACTCAAAAAAAGCCCCGGAGTTTTCTCTGTTGAAAAATGGAGGACTGGTTGTTTGACAAACAAAAAAAGGTAACACTGGATATCATGGGACATGCCTAGACCAAAAAGTCTAGGAACAAGGGCTGTTAGAAGGAGGGAAATTGGCCATGATTGAACCAAAAAGTCTGTGGATCCAGCCTATAAACTGGCCCTAGTACTGCACATAAAGATGCTGATGACTGCATTAGGCATAAACAATTCACATGGCCTTCATGAGTATAGCCAACATTATGCAGCCTGACCATAGAGATAAGAATCTTGGCTGTCGGAATTAGCCACCTAATGAGGGGCAAAGAGGTCAAGATTGGCTAACAAAGGCTACTTATGAAGGGACAAACAGGCTCGTATTTTCCCATGATAAACATACTCAAACACAGTGACAAAAGCAGCATAATGTGCTGATAAAAGATGGGACACGGCTACTTCAGACAAAGGTGTTTTTCCCTCCCTCTCCTCCTGTGGGAAAAGTCTTACCTTGTAGAAAAGTAATGGTCAGGTGACCAGGGTTCCCCTGTGACCTCCCCAATATTTGTTTACTTTAAGAGCCCACATTCCTCATCCCTGGATCAACACAGTATAGAGAGAGAAGAAACTGGATGTGTTCCTCCCGCTTATTCCAGCATTAGGAGAACTCGTTTCTCATAAAACGAAATAGTTCATGAGGGCATTTTTATAAAGGGAACAGAGTTGTATTAAATGAAATTGACCAGAAGGTTGGTGAGGGTTGTGGTTTATTGCACTGCCTATTTCATGTATTATCTTGTTTG
This sequence comes from Heteronotia binoei, assembly GCF_032191835.1. NCBI lineage: Eukaryota > Metazoa > Chordata > Lepidosauria > Squamata > Gekkonidae > Heteronotia > Heteronotia binoei. Next base: position 103,453,264 of record NC_083231.1, on the reverse strand, counting down.
TACCACATTGTTATCTAATATTTGTAACTTGGTTGTTGCAATCTTTATGGTGTGTCTCATACACTTTTTCTTTATTACATTGCTTTCCCCTACTTTTATAAGCCACCCTGAGTATCTGGACTATAAGTAAATAAATACATAAATAACTTGTCAGCTAGATAATTAAAAATAAAATTTTGGAATGCAATTCTCAGTTGCTTTAGAGAGCATCTTACCTGAAATGTCAAATATTGTTTTGAGATGCTGAAAATATTGAGAAGTCATGGTCATCACAGAGGAACACAGATATGGTCTTCAATGAGTTTAAACACAGGGTTGCTTCCAGCCAGCTTTTACACTCAGTCCTGCTTAATTCCCTTTTCTACGACAGCCTGCACCCCTCATAACTTTTGTGCATTCAGGGCTGCCAGCTCTTGAGTTGAGAAATATCTGGAAATTTGGGGGGATGGAGCCTGGGAAGGGCAAGGTTTGGGGAGTGGAGGGAACTCAGCAGAGTATAATGCCACAAAGCAGCCAAAGCAGCCATTTTCTCCAGGGGAACTGATCTTGGCCATCTGGAGAGAAATTGTAATAGCGGGAGATCTCCAAGCGCCGCCTGAGAGCTGGCAACCCTAACTGGTCTCATGATCTCCAGCATAGCTTTTTTTTTGTAGTCAAAGAGCAGTTCTCGAAGAGCTCTCTCAACCCCATGTTCCTCACAGGTTGACTGTAATTCTTCTTCTTCTTCTTCTTCTTCTTCTTCTTCTTCTTCTTCTTCTTCTTCTTCTTCTTCTTCTTCTTCTTCTTCTTCTTCTTCTTCTTCTTCTTCCTCATCAGCAAAAAGCTGGTTGGGTCCAACCCATAATTTTGAGCATGATCCTCACCAGCCTTGGATTATAAGGGCCAAACTAGTAGAGATACTGTCCCCGTGTTTACCCTGAGGACACGCTATCGTTTTAAAGAATGAGTTCTAACCCAGGAATTCTTTTAAGCTCTAATGCAGGGGCATGATTTTGGCCAGGACCACCACGGCACAGGGGAAAGACGGGATCCTGCCTTCCCTCCTTGCATTTTTCTAACCCTAAATGGCATTTGGGGGGCAGACAATCATGTGATATCCCTGGTTTTGTTTTGTGTTGGGAAAACAGCACTGGGGGAACGAAGGATCTCCTCCTCCCACTGTGCCTCAGGGGACCCAACCAGAATCAGGCCTCTGTAGTGCAGTGAAGAGTTCCCAGGGTGGAATTCACTGCTGGAAATGGCAGTGTGCCCTGTGGCAAACCTGGGGACTCCTGCCTCCTCCTCAGTCCTCATATTATGGCTAATGGCTGGCATGATGTGGAATGATCCATTGGGCTGTGGAATGATCTACTTGTGTGTGCATGGCATGTGCTAGCGGGATCATGCCCTTATTTTTAGGTGAATTGCTTATAGTGCCATCAATGCTGGAGTGTCTTTGAAGAGAGCAGAGATCTAGGGTTGCCAAGTCCAATTCAAGAAATATCTGGGGACTTTGGGGGTGGAGCCAGGAGACTTTGGGGGTGGAGCCAGGAGCAAAGGTGTGCCAAGCGTAATTGAACTCCAAAGGGAGTTCTGGCCATCACATATAAAGGGACCTCACATCTTTTAAAATGCTTTCCTTCCATAGGAACTAGTAAAGGATAAGGGCACCTTCTCTTGGGGCTCATAGAATTGGATTCTCTGGTCCAATCTTTTTGAAACTTTGGGGGTATTTTGGGGAGCAATACTGGATGCTATACTGGAAATTTGGTGCCTCCACCTCAAACACCAGCCCCCCCCCCAAGCCCCAGATCAATTCTCCATTATTTCCTATGGGAATAAGTCTGCATAGGGAATAATGGAGTTCCCAGCAGACATTTCCCTCCCCTCCCCCAGCTTTCTGATGACCCTGAAGCAGGGGAAGGCCTCCAAACCGGGGGATCCCCTGCCCTCACCTGGGGATTGGCAACCCTACAGAGATCTGTCAGAAATGAATAGATTTGTTAATCAGGTCCTGTTAATAGCCAAATGCACCCATTCCTACTGAGCAGAGATTTCTATTTCCTGAATCAATTGTTTTTCATATTCTGTACTTGCGAATGCTGGATATTATTTATTTCCAATAAATTGGACTTTCCACTCGCTTGACATATTATGCTGATCTATTGCTTTACTCTCATTTTGTCCTGTTAACTAGAAACCTACTTTATCATGAAATATGTTTCTCATATTTTCTCCTACATACTGAGTGAAACGCATTGATAATCATCATAAATTTCTAAGGCTTTCCCTCAAAGCAACATACAGATTGCACTCTGTCAGTAGGGGAGGGAAATCCAGTCAATCCCAGCTGTTAGGCCTGGACACATGGCTCCAATTCACCCATTCGGTGGTGGGGAGGTGGTGAAATAGTGTGATAATGCGGCAGCTTGAAACCACTCTCATCCACCACACAAACTTCACTGCGAAGCCATATGAGTTCCCAGAAGAGCAAAGGCCCAGTTTGTGTGAGTTCTATCCCTTCCAATTTAAATTCTTTAAAGCAATAAAATCTGGATTTATTTTTTTACTGTGTAGGCTTTTTAGGGCACCTCTGTAAGCAGGGAGATAACCAGAGGTGTACACAGGTCTCAGATTCAGTGGGAGCTCACAGGAGCGCAGCTCCTGAACCTTTCTGAGAGTTCCTCCTCCTCCTGAGAGTTCCACCTCCTCCTGAGAGTTCCACCTCCTCCTGAGAGTTCCACCTCCAAGTCCATTGAATAGTATGTGCAGCTGCATAACAATCCCTAGATGAGCTCCACCATCTATTTTTCTACAAAATGACCCCTGAGTGTACACATGAACACATGAAGTTGCCTTACACTGAATCAGACCTTTGGTCTTTCAAAGGAAGTACTGTCTACTCAGACTGGCAGTGGCTCTTCAGGATCTCAGGTAAAGGTCGTTCACATCACCTACTTTCAGATCTTTTCACTGGAGATGCTGGGGACTGAACCTTGGACCTTCTACATGCCAAGCAGATGCTCTACCACTGAGCCTTCCCTCCTCTGGAGTCCCTCACTTCTGTGGAGACCTGGGTTGCTAATCCCCAGTAGGGGACAGGGGATCCCATGGTTTGGAGGCTCTCCCCCACTTCAGGGTTATCAGAAAGTGGAGGGAAAGGATTTTGAATGTATGCTGGGCACTCCATTATATCTTATAGAGACTAGTCCCCATAGGGTATAATGGAGAATTGATCTGTGGGTTTCTGAAGCTTGGGAGGGGAAGAGGCACCAAATTTTCAACATAGCATCTGGTGCCTCTCCTCAAAATAATCCCCAAGTTTCAAAAAGATTGGACCAGGGGGGTCCAATGCTTTGAGCCCCAAAAGAAGGTGCCCCCTCCTCCATCATTTCCAGTGAAGGAAATGCATTTAAAAGGAGTGCAGTCCCTTTAAATGTGATGGCCAGAACGCCCTTTGAAATCCGATTATATATGTCACAAGGGGTCGTTTTGTAGAAAAATAGGAGATGGAGCTCATTAGCATAACTCATTAGCATATCCCCCCAGCCAAAAGCAACCCGATACAAAAAGGAGAGCCCCAGGCAAGCAAGGCCTAGAGATCTAGCCAGCCCAAGCAGGCCTTGCTCACCTGGGGCTTTACTGGGCTGCCCCCCCAGTCAAAAAGTCAGCAGGCCAGCAAGCCACCCACTGCCCAAAATCACATAAGAAGTGGAGAAAGGGTGGTGTGAGCTTTTCCAGGGGTTAATGAGGGCTGCTGGGGATGTGCCCTTGGTGGCTAGCTGGCTGGTTGCCCGCTCTCCTAATCCAGGGATTGTTATGCAGCTGGACCTCCTATTCAATGGACAAGGTAGGTGGGGAGGGAGAGGGAGAGCCATTGGAAAAGTTCAGCTGTGCTCCTGTGAGCTTCTGCTGAATCTGAGGCCTGCTTGTCACAACCTTGCTCCTGGCTCCACCCTCAAAGTCTCTCGGCTCCACCCCTGAAGTCCCCAGATATTTCCTGAGTCAGACCTGGCAACTCTAACCCCACTGGAAGCCTTGTTCTCTAACAAATGCTAATGCTGACCTTGAGTTACTCATGTCAAGATCTTTTGAAGTCAATGGGCTGAATCCAGCCAGCTTTTTCATTCCATCTTACCTGGTTCCCCCTCCTTACTACAGCTCCTATCCCACATGACTTTTATCCAATGGTGTCCAGTAACCCTTACTGTAACCTCTTTTAATAGTTGAAGGAGACCCTCCCCTTCCTTCCTTTTTCTCCAGCAGAAAAACAGGTTGGATCCAACCCAGTGGGCTTTTAGACTGCAGTAATTGTGCAACGGAGTACAGTGTTTAAAACTCAAGTATCTATCCAAACCAGAGAAGCAGATGGTGTTCCAGGTGTGATAGGTGGTCATTTCTGACTATCTTTGAGTGGGGTAATCACACCTGATGCCATTTCTATACCCCCAAAACTGAGAATGGAATCATGTATGGTAAAATATTATATACTGACCTTCAGGGTTTTTAGAAACCCAGCTATCATAGTTTCCTTTGCTTACGCCATGGAAGCTAATGCTGTTCCTGATGACTAACTTTTGACTAACTGGACACAACTGGACACAATTCCCCACATCATGGAGATAAGCTCACTCTGTTGTTTTCTCACCTCACTATTAGGGAACAAGAGGATGTATTTGTCGGAGATGCTGGACTGTAAAGATGTTAGGAACTTTGTTTTCATAATTTGCAGCCCACGAGCCAAGGTTTTACAGGTACAAAATCTGAACGTTCAAGAATTTCTGACTTCCTGAGAGAATGTGGCTGATACAAAAAGTAGAGGATGCTGTAATGTAGAGTTTTATAAGCCCAGCTGTTACGCTTTCCTAGTTTTGGAGTACGGATGTAAATATTGAGCCAATTATGAAGTCTTGACTCTTTCATACATCCAGCATCTGCTTCTAGTACATCATCTTTACTGCTGGGCTAAGAAAAACACTTGTGACTTGTGACAGTCTCGATGCTGGGAGGAATTGTTCCATACCTGTGTCATTTATCTTCTCATGAAGATAGATTCAGGTGGGTAGCCATGTTGGTCTGAAGCAACAGAACAAAGTTTGAGTCCGCTGGCACCTTTAAAACCAACAAAGTTTAATTCTGGGAATCAGCTTTTGTGCGCACACACACTTCTTCAGAACTTTTTAAACTGCCCCTGGTCTCAAACTTTGTACTATTGGACTCTGTTTCACATAACGGCCAATCAATTATCCTAAAAGGCCAAGAAACACGGCATAGAGGCAGAGGCGTTCCCCTGATGTTACCTCATTCAGAGCCCCTGGACTTTATGTATTTCCCACCTGATCTCATGGTTCCAAGTGGCTTACAATAACAGTTGGAGCCATTTTCAGTGAAAATCAAAGTAAAATAGCAAACTGCACTCCTGCTGCTCTTCTCCCTGCATCATACATCCATTCTATTAGCTTAGGTTGCCTGAAAAGTTTCAGTTCTCTAAAAGGGGGGCTGCTGTCGCTGCTGTCCCCCTCCCCCTCTCCCCCCCCCCTCCAAAGGAGAGGAGGACTCTCTCCATCTTTAGGCAAGCGTAGCTTAGTGAAGCTAAGCATGGGAAACTCATAAAAACCTTTCTGGTTCTGTTGTAAATTTCAGTAAATGCACTTCCCCCTCTCCACAAAAGGAATCTTCCTCCTGATTTGTGGATGGAGAATACCATAACTTCCCATTAAAGTCCGGTCCCTGCCGGGATTTGGTGGCAACCCAAAGCAAAGGGCATATCCATTAAGTCGTAGAGACATCAGTGCTCCTATGAAAAATACTAAAGAAACTTTTTTTTAAAAAAAATCCTTCTTCCACAGCAACCCTCCTCATTTTCAGACGAGGCCATAAATCTTTGCTTCTCCAAAGAAAGAGGCAGTTGGGGGGGGGGGGGCAGGGAGGATAAGGCCTGCATTGACTTGTCAAGTCTAACATTAGTTAATCATGCCTGAATTGGCTGGGAAAGAAGAAACGTTCTTCCCTGCCACTCCACTCTTTATACGAGGAGCTCTATCAGTATCAGAATCATTTTGTGAAGAGTGTTTCTCTCCTGTAGATGCCAATTACCATCAAGTTACCTTTTCCCCCCCTGGGGACATGAATGTAGATGACACAGATCTGGGTCCATATCATGCAGGAAACCTTCTAGAGAAATTGCTTTTCATACTAGGTAGCAGGGCTTTTTTTGTAGCAGGAACTCCTTTGTATATTAGGCCACACCCCCATGATGTAGCCAATCCCCCAAAAACTTACAGGGCTCTTAGTACAGAGCCTACTGTAAGCTCCAAGAGGACTGGCTACATCAGGGAGGTGGGGTCTAATATGCAAAGGAGCTCCTGCTACAAAAAAAGCCCTGCTAGGTAGTATGTTCCCTTTTGTTCAGGACAAATTTGAGAATGGAAACCCACCAGCTTTTCTTTGCAAACTGTTAATAAAACGTATCTGAAGAAGTGTGCAGGCCCACAAAAGCTTATATCCAGAATAAAACTATTAATCTAAAAGGTGCCACTGTACTCAAACTTTGTTCTTTTAATAAAATCAGTATACAGATGCAAGCCAACTGGTTCATAACTGTTCCCTGTCCATACATTATTTAATAATTAAGATATGACGTTCAGTGATACTGGATTTCAGTATGCATTTTATGACAGCTGACATGATTTGACTGGATTTGATGGTTGGCATGCAATGATAAGGGACACTATTTGAAGCTCGTGGTTTCTGAAGTTTGGTACACTGAAAACAATCAGAGCTATCCAGAAGGTTAATGCAACTCAGTTTTGAAGCTTAACTTTGCATATATAGGTGAATTCAAGTCATGTTCAAGAATTCCATGGCAGATTTGGAGATCTGGGGGCACATTTTGAGTATCTGCACATATTTAGTTCAGCTCTGATGGATTCTCATGTTATTAGAGACTGATTTCACACTAACCTTGCTCTGCAGCAGGCTTCCCCTTTTCTGCGAAGCAAGCTAGCGATTTCGCACAAGCTGCTCCATGCCGCCATTTTTCGTCATGGCGACCCCCAATTTGACATGTGGCAATATAAACCTGTTTTTTCAGGTTTATGTTGCTGCGCATCAAATACGGGGTTGCCATGATGAAAAATGGCAGCGCGGAGCAGCTTGTGTGAAATCACTACGCTGGTTCCAGAGAAAAATGGAAGTCTGCCACGAAGCAAGCTTAGTGCGAAATCAGATTTTTTTTATCCCTAAGGAGATGCACAAAAATATAACATGGCTGTGCATTTCTGTTCTTCTCAGAGTAGGGTTGCCAATCCCCAGGTGGGGGCAGGGGATCCCCCGGTTTGGAGGCCCTCCCCCCGCTTCAGGGTCATCAGAAAGCGGGGGTGGGGGAGGGAAATGTCTGCTGGGAACTCTGTTATTCCCTATGGAGATTTATTCCCATAAAAAATCATGGAGAATTGATCTGCGGGTTTGTGGGGCTTTGTGGGGGCTGTTTTTTGGAGTAGAGGCACCAAATTTTCAGTATAGCATCTAGTGCCTCTCCCCAAAATACCCACCAAGTTTCAAAAAGATTGGACCAGGGGGTCCAATTCTATGAGCCCCAAAAGAAGGTGTCCCTATCCTTCATTATTTCCTTTGGAAGGAAGGAATTGAAAAGGTGTGCCGTCCCTTTCAATGTGATGGCCAGAACTCCCTTTGGAGCTCAATTATGCTTGTCACAGCCTTGATTTTGACTCCATCCCTAATGTCTCCTGGCTCCACCCCCAAAGTCTCCTGACTCCACCCCCAAAGTCCCCAGATATTTCTTGAATTGGACTTGGCAACCCTATCTCAGAGTATACCCATTAGAAAGTCAAAAGAACTCTCTGGTAGTATGCATCAAGGAGGAAAGAAACATGCTCTCACATTACATGGCTATGTTTTTTTGGGTGGGAGAAGACTCTGACCGATTTCCCATTCACCTTACGCCGCTCTCACGTTCTTCTTCTCAGCAGGGCTTCCTTCCGATTTCACACTATCTGCCCCGGGGCTGCAAGTAGCATCGGTGGTTTCGTGCTGCAAACAGAAACTGGTTTTTAGAGGTTTCTGTTTGCTGCATGAAAACACCGACGTTACTTGCAGCCCCAGGGCAGATAGTTTGAAATCGGAAGGAAGCCCTGCTGAAAAGAGGAACGTGAGAGTGGTGTATGGTGAGTGGGAAATCGGTCTCTGGTGAGTTCAACTGTGGCGGGGGGGGGGCGGAATGAAAGGCCTTCGGTAGCAATGGGTGTGGAGGGGATTCTTCCTCTCTCCCGTGTATTTTATTGGACACCCGCTGCGTTCCATGGCAAGAATTACAGGCTTAATTTGCTGTATTGATCCGAACCGGCCATTTGGGGACAGTGAATTTCCATTTTTAAACAAATAGTAAAATGGATTGTGACGTGTAAGGCTCACAGCGCCTCTTTACATCCATCAGGCAAAAGGATATCAACCCAGAGATAGATCCCCACCTGAGCCCAATTCATACTTATATTGAATGTGCAATGATGGGATACAGCAAGCAGCAGCCCAGGGAAGACACAAACAAGGGCTAATGTCTTTATCGAAATAGGTGCTGGGGCCCCAACCTGGATAGCTCAGGTAAGCCTGATCTCATCAGATCTGGGAAGCTAAGCAGGGCTGACCCTGACAAGTATTTGGAAGGGAGATCTCCAGAGAATACCAGGCCCGGAAGGCAGAGGCAGGCTTTCAAGTCACTTCTCTGAATGTCCTCCACACCCCAGTAGGAGTCACCAGAGGTTGCCATGACTTCCAGGCATGGGTACGCATGCACACACACGCATGCACATGCAAAAGCAGGGCTTTTTTTTTAGTTCCGGCTGGCTTTCTGACAGGGGGTGTGAAACAATGGTGATGTCAGGGGGTGTGGCCTAATATGCAAATGAGTTCCTGCAAGGCTTTTTCTACCAAAAAAGCCCTGTGCAAAAGAATGTAAAAAAAAAGGTACTGGGGCTCAAGCCACCCCCGTGAAGCTCCTAATCCCAGATGCGTATGAACCAATTTTTTGGGGGGAGGAGGGGTAGAAGTGTGCAGTTTCCAGGTAATGTTTGTTTGTGTTTAAAAAAAATCATTTCAGGGCTTTTTTTGTAGCAGGAACTCTTTTGCAAATTAGACCACACCCCCTTGATGTAGCCAATCCTCCAAGAGTTTACAGGGCTCGTAGTACAGGATCTACTGTAAGCTCCAGGACTGGCTACATCAAGAAGAAGAAGAAGATAATGGATTTATATCCCGCCCTCCACTCCAAAGAGTCTCAGAGCGGCTCACAATCTCCTTTACCTTCCTCCCCCACATCAGACACCCTGTGAGGTGGGTGGGGCTGGAGAGGGCTCTCACAGTAGCTGCCCTTTCAAGGACAACCTCTGCCAGAGCTATGGCTGACCCAAGGCCATGCTAGCAGGTGCAAGTGGAGGAGTGGGGAATCAAACCCGGTTCTCCCAGATAAGAGTCCACTCACTTAACCACTACACCAAACTGGCTCTCAGGGGTGTGTGGCCTAATATGCAAAGGAGTTCCTGGTACAAAAAAAGCCCTGGTTTTCACCAACTCCTTTCCCACCCCTACCCACTATTGCACTGTATATGTTGGCTGTAGCTGCTGGTGGTCATATTTTCAAAGGATGGGCTGAAACATGGTGATGCAGTTTTTCTTTCTGTTCTGCATGGAGAGCAAGGGGGTTCCGAATAACAAAAATTCTCCAAAAAAAAAAACTGGGTTGCCAACTCTGAGTTGAGAGATGTCTGGAGATTTAGGGCATGGAGGCTGATTAGGGCAGGGTTTGACAAGTTGCTTCATGCTATTCTTTCCAAAGAATGCAATACTGTGCAATTGGCTTCTCCTAGGGTTGCCAAGTCCAATTCAAGAAATAGCTGGGGACTTTGGGGGTGGAGCCAGGAGACATTAGGGGTGGAGCCAAGATCAAGGCTGTGACAAGCATAATTGAACTCCAAAGGGAGTTCTGGCCATCACATTGAAAGGGACGGCACACCTTTTCATTTCCTTCCTTCCATAGGAAATCATGAAGGATAGGGGCACCTTCTTTTGGGGCTCATAGAATTGGACCCCCTGGTCCAATCCTTTTGAAACTTGGGGGGTATCTTGGGGAGAGGCACTAGATGCTATACTGAAAATTTGGTGCCTCTACCCCGAAAAGCAGCTCTCCCAGAGCCCCAGATACCCGCAGATCAATTCTCCATGATTTTCTATGGGAATAAATCTCTATAGGGAATAACAGAGTTCCCTGCAGACATTTCCCTCCCCTCCCCCCGCTTTCTGACGACCCTGAAGCGGGGGGAGGGTCTCCAAACCAGGGGATCCCCTGCCCAGCGGCATCACTAGGGCGGAGCCAAAGGGGCCATTGGCCCTCCCCCAGAGCATTCTCATTGGCCCCCCTAGGGCTCTTTGAAGGCGGCAGGCGGCAAGCAATCACAGCGGAGGAAAACGGTCTTTATTGGCGGGAGACGCAGGGAGGCTCTTTCAAGGCAGTGGCAACCGCGGACAAGGTTGGGAGAAGCGAGAGAAGGCTGGGAGGGAAGAGGAAAGCGCAGCTCTCCGCAGGCAGGCGAAAGTCTCTGAGAAGAGCCCTCCTCGGGTTTGGGGGGCTCGCGCCGAGAGGCACCTGAGGCGAGGTGGTGCTGTGGTGGCCGCCGCTCGGAGAGAACGTGGTTCCCCGCGAGGTGGAGTGCGGGGCGGGCAGCCAAGGGCCGGCTTATGAAGCAGGGCAAATGTGCAGAGGCGGGGAGAGGTGGCAGGGGAAGGAGGGAGGCGGTGACATCAGAGCCCAGAAGGTACAAACAGCCCGGATTTCACTTTTAAGGCAAGCAGAGTTTAAAGAGCGCCATTCGGCCGAGCTCTTTCTTCGGGTTGCTTCCCTCCGGCGCACTTGGCCCCAGGGTGCAACCCACCCTAGTGACGCCTCTGCCCCTGCCCCCACCTGGGGATTGGCAACCCTAGCTTCTCCTAAGGCACTGGACACCTTTTCCCTTCTTGTGCTACCAGTGGACATTCTGGGGACTTTCTTTCTTTTCTTTTTAAATGATAATTGGTCTTGAAAAAATGGAAAAAGCGAAAGACGTTAAAAATGAAAGTCTGGAATGGCAATAGAAAAGAGTAAGAGTCCAGTAACACCCCAAAGACTAACAACATTTGTGTCAGGGTATGCACTTTTGTGAGTCACTGCCAGGGCTAGCCCTGCCACTAGGCAAACTAGGCTATCGCCTAGGGTGCTGGCCTTTGGGGGCACCAAATTGGGCCAGTTGGTGAAGTGGTTAAGTGTGCGGACTCTTATCTGGGAGAACCGGGTTTGATTCCCCACTCCTCCACTTGCACCTGCTGGAATGGCCTTGGGTCAGCCATAGCTCTGGCAGAGGTTGTCCTTGAAAGGGCAGCTGCTGTGAGAGCCCTCTCAGCCCCACCCACCTCACAGGGTGTCTGAAGTGGGGGAGGAAGGTAAAGGAGATTGTGAGCCGCTCTGAGACTCTTCGGAGTGGAGGGCGGGATATAAATCCAATATCTTCTTCTTCTTCTTCACCCTTGATGTGTCTCAGTGATGTTATCAGTGAAGGGGGGGGGGATGCCAGAAGTTAGCCTCACCAAGGGTGCCAGACAGTCTAGGGTCAGCCCTGGTCACTGCTAACTTCTTTGGATCTGCTCTTGCTAGAGATCCAGGCCCTACTTGCCCTACTACCTTTTCGTAGGGCCTGCAAAATGGAGCTGTTCTGCCAGACCTTTTGAGTGAGGCAGCAGGAGTCCATAATACATGGAATCTAGCCTCCCTTGTTGCAGTATTCCACCTTCACTCGGGCCTGTTCTTGCACCATCGATTCCAGCTTTATTTGTATCGTAGCTTGACTAGTTTGTCTACCCCCTGAAATGGAGGGTTTTAATAGTTTTATTGCTTTTACTGTTTAATGGCTTATTTGCTGCTAATTGTTATTGTAAATTGCTATTGCTCAGTTCTGTTGTCCTCTGCCCTGAGCCCACTTGTGGGACAGGGCGGAGTAGAAATTAACAATCAATCAATCAATCAATACCCTGCCACAAATCGTGTCAGTCTTTCAGGTGCTCCTGGACTCTTGCTCTTTTTCTACTGCTACAGACAGACTAACGGGGCTCCCCATCATGCTGCAAATGCAAATGAATAAATCATAGTTGGAAGGGACCTGCAGGGCCATCTAGTCCAACCCCCTGCACAGTGCAGGAAATTCACAAATACCTCCCCCCACACACACACACACCCAGTGACACCTGCTTCATGCCCAGAAGATAATAATAATAATAATAATAATAATAATAAATTTTATTTCTATCCCGCCCTCCCCACCTTAGCGGGCTCAGGGCGGCTAACAGCAAAAAAGCCTCCAGGATCCTTGGCCAAATTGGCCTGGAGAAAAATTGCTTCCTGACCCCAAAGTGGTAAACAACATTTCCCTGGGCATGTAAGAAAGGACCACGAGAACGAAGCACTCCTGTAACCCTTCCTGCCTTCCTTCTCACTATTATTTATTTATAAATAAATAAATATATTGTCCCCAGCAATGCCCGGGAGCTGGCTGAGCCCTGTGGCATATCAGCACCCTCCCATTGTGCCACCCCATGCAATTGCTTGGGCGGTTTGGCTTGAGAATTGATCCTCCACATGCGCATGCGCACACGCATACACCCACTCCACTGCAATCGCTGGAAAGTCTGGTATCCCTAGGCCTTGAAGCACAGAGAAAAAGCTGTGTTATTCGAAATTGTTGTTATTTCTTGTGTGTGTGTGTGTGTGTGTTTAATGCCTGAGAAAATGGGGCAGTCACAGACTCATGGATTTAAACAAACTTTATTTGGGCGCTTGAGTGACTGGCAATTGTGAGCCATCCTTTTAGCTGTCACAAGGCCCGGAGAAATGTGTGAGTGCTCTTCCATGAAATGTTTATATTTCATAAACAAAATGATGTGCTTAACAGTCGGAGCGATGGGAGGGTTCCAGCTAATGCATTTTCCAATGTGTGAGGTAGATTATTAATGCGCTCCAGTAGCTGTTAATTTCAGTTTGCCGGAATGATTTATGGGGAGCTAAAGGAGAGAGACATAATCTAATTGAGATCAGAATCACTGTTCTAGGCGAAGAGCACCAGCCGGGACCCCTAACCGCAGCAGAATGATTAATATCTAATAAGCAAATAACCCGTTAAATTATTATAAACATTACTTTTGACAACTCTTTTGTCGACAAATGAAAGAGCAAACAAACAATGCCGCCCTGCGTACAAAAAAAAATCCAGTTTTTTTTTTTTTAATTATCCTGATATTTTATGCGAGGGTAAATGTTTTCATATAAAGGTTAACCCTATTTTTTGGAGGGAATCAAACACCCAGATCAAATCTGAGGTAGGAATGGAGACATTGCCATATGAACAACAGATGAACCATAGGCGCGCAATCAATCTTGGAACACACACATGGAGAGAGAGAGAGAGAGAGAGAGAGGAAAGAAAGAAAGAAAGAAAGAAAGAAAGAAAGAAAGAAAGAAAGAAAGAAAGAAAGAAAGAAAGAAAGAAAGAAAGAAAGAAGAAAGAAAGAAAGAAAGAAAGAAAGAAAGAAAGAAAGAAAGAAAGAAAGAAAGAAAGAAAGAAAGAAAGAAAGAAAGAAAGAAAGAAAGAAAGAAAGAAAGAAAGAAAGAAAGAGAGATTGTTATCTCAGAAGATTACATGACTGAGGTCTCTGAGGTCATTATTGATTAAGTATCTCCCTTTTGTCTAGGAGATGAAGCTTTAGGATTGCTAATTCTGCCTTCGGAAATTGCTGAAGATTTGGGGAGGGAAAAGAGAGTGGAGCCTGTGGAGGGGCGGGAGCTCAGCAAAGATGTAAAGCCTTAGAATCCACCCCATCTGTCATTTTTTCCAGGGGAACTGATCTCTGTAGTCTGAAGATGAGTGGTAATTCTAGGTAAACTCCAGGCCCTTATCTTGAGGTTTAAAAGATAAAGGTAGTCCCCTGTGCAAGCATCAGTCATTTCAAACTCTGGGGTGACATTGCTTTCAAGTTTTCACAGCGGACTTTTTACGAGGTGGTTTGTCATTGCCTTCCCCAGTCATCTACACTTTCCCCCCAGCAAGCTGGGTACTCATTTTACCGACCTCGGAAGGATGGAAGGCTGAGTCAACCTGAGTCAGCTACCTGAACCAGCTTCCGCTGGGATCGAACTCAGGTCGTGAGCAGAGGGCTCCAACTGCAGTACTGCAGCTTTACCATTCTGCACCACGGGGCTCTTTTATCTTGAGGTTAGTAGGGCTTTTTTTGTAGAAAAACTATTTGCATATTGAACTATTTGCATATTAGGCCACACCCCCTGACATCACCATTGCTTTGCACGTTGTTTCACAGCAGGAACTCATTTGCATATTAGGCCACCGCCCCTGACATCAAGCCAGCCAGGACTGCATTCCTGTGCATTCCTGCTCAAAAAAAGCCCTGGAGGTTAGTAACCCTAGATGACATATGCATGCAAATGCTATCGTAACCTTAGCTTGTGGGTTCGTTGGGGCAGGACTTCAAAATGTGTTTTACAATAATTTAAACTAAATAACACATTTTTACTTTTCACTTAACATCAGGGCTTTTATTTGAGCAGGAACACACATGAACACAGCTCCAGCTGGCTTGATGTCAGGGGGCATGGCCTAATATGCAAATGAGCTCCTGTTGTGAAAAAAACAGTTCCTGTGATGATGTCAGGGGATCTGGCATAATATGCAAATAGGCTCCTGTTGGGCTTTTTTCTACAAAAAAAAAAAAAGACCTCCTTAACATGATGTTACAAAAACCTAGATCTAAGTAACACAACAGAACAGAGATCTTTTAAAATCCAAACAATTAACGCTTCCCTCCATCCCGGTTTGCCATCCCCAAAGTTTATCTCTTTCCTCTTGTTGGTGGCCAAGAAGTCTCCAACTGAACACTCTGTGCACCAGCTTCCAAGATAAGGGTCTCCAATGAACTCCCGGCTAGATAATATAGCCCTGAAACAATAATTCTAAAATTTACTATTTAGAATGAAAGTTTCCCTCCATTACCAGTTTCCATCCATAAATCATAGTTACCTTAACCAAGGTGTTAAGAGTCTATGATTAAGGTTCAATTTCTACAGCAGGGCAGTCTTGCTTCCCTCCTTTGCTTTCCACAGTCTACATCCTTCTGCCTCTACAAGCTCCACCCCTTCAGGGCTCATTCCATTCCTAGCTAGGGGTTACACTATCAAGTTGAAACTGACTTATGGCTACCCCACCAAAGGGCTTTCAAGGCAAGAGAGAAGCAGAGGTAGTTTACTGTTGCCTTCCTCTGCATGGCAACCTGGATCTTCCATGGGGACAGGGCTGAAATTCTAGCAGGAGCTCCTTTGCATATTGGGCCACACACCCCTGATGTAGCCAATCCTCCAAAAGCTTACAAAAAAGAGCTTTGTAAACTCTTGGAGGATTGAGTACATTAGGGGGTGTGGCCTAAAATGCAAAGGAGCTCCTGCTAGCATTCCACCCCTATATGGGAGTCTCCCACCCAAGTACTGATTCTGCTTAGCTTCTGAGAGCTAACAAAATTGGGCAATACCATGTGGCTTCTCTCCTAACCCTAGAGGAGGGAAGGAAAATTCAGTTCCTCTGTATGCTGGGCATTGTTGTGAAGGGGCATGTCACTGACGTATGGGGATAGGATTACCAGGTGATCTCTGGCTACCAGTGAGGGGGACTTCCCTCACGCATACTTTGTGTGCATGGCATGATGGTGTCACCCGGAAGTGATGTGATCATGCTGGCACATTGTGCAGAGATGCTGTAGTGCAGGGGTGTCAAATGACTGGCCCATGGGCCAGAACCAACCTGCCCAGGGCTTTAATCAAGCCCCCGGGGCTCTTTTCTCCACCTTCTCTCCTCCCATCCTCACCATTTGAAGCTCTGAAGCTGGAACCAGCCACCAGCTGCAGAAGTAACAGAGGCAAAGATCACAGTTCCTCTCCCTCCACCAGAAAAAAATTCTGCTCAAATTCCAAATTGCCATAAGAGGGGTGGGGCAGGATTCCCAACTCCAACCTGTAAAATTCCTAGAGCTTTTTGACCTGGCCAAAAGTGGGGTAGATTGGGGCTGGATTTTGAGAAACTCCCCTATGAGGGGGTCACTGAGGACTCTGGGACAGATGCCAACTCTAGTTTGGGAAATACATGGAGATTTTGTGGATGGAGCCCAGGAAAGGCAGCACAAACAGCCATTTGCTCCAGGGAAACTGATTTCTATAGTCTGAAAATAAGCTATACTGTCAGATCCCCAGGCCTCACCTGGAGGTTGGGGATGAAGTATGGCTTGAATCCCTTCATCAGACCCAGCTGCTTTTGCTGAAAATAGCCAGGGTCTGGCTCACAGCACCCCCTGTGGTGGGGAAGAGTCATTGCCATATGGGAACAAACAGACTACCAGGCTGCTACTGCTGCTCAGGAAAGGGAGTTATACTAAAAAAATAGATCCTCGGGCTGCAAAAGCCTGGGGCAGCCACTGCACTGAGTAGGCTCCCGAGAAGAACTGCCCCAGCCTATTTTATGGGCGCTGTCCCATTGGGGAGGTACAGTGGGCCTTATTTGGAGAACTTTCCAAGAGGCAACAAGCTGTAGTCCTTGCCTGCTGGGGATTTCTTCTCCCCATCGACGTTTGAGTCACCGTCCTTAAAATGCATCCAGACAGTTGAGTTTAATCCTCTTCTGCTCAAACAAGGGACATTCTACACCCTTCAAAGACCTTTGGATTATAAACCCGAACATCATCAACATCAAAGCAGAACTGCATTAAAACATACCGAGCTCACGTTTTTTGAAGCAGAAGTGTCGTGAAACTTCAGCATGGCATTGGAGCAGCTGTTCAAAACCTGTTTTTCCAATTGTTTAATACAGTCCCTAGCCCAGTGTGTGACCCATTCTAATATTAACTATGAGAAAACTTGGTTTTGGGGTTAAAAAAAAATCTTGTGGAATTTGTGTTTATTAGATCCCTTGTTGGGTTTGGCCAAAGAGAACTGTATTGTAACCTTCACAGACATCCTTTTAAAAGCTGTTTAATACATTCTTTCCTGCTGATGATGTAGAACAGTTCCAAACAAAGGAGCAGGGAGAATTTTGTCTTCTCCCGTTTCATCCGAAAGTGGCAGACCTCAAACTCCTTAGGCTGAATGAGTCCCTTTAGCTTTGTCAGGGCCAACACAAGCAACTTTTAACTGCTGATGCTGAGGTTTCCCCTGCAGCATGAATTTGCAATCTTCCCTACCATTCGAAAGTGCTGGTCTTAAGTCCTTTTCAACACAGTTGGGAATGGAGTCCAGTAAACATGTGAAAAACCAACTGGCTTGCATAGAAGCAGAGAGCACACAAATCTGATGAACGTACAGGATCAAACCAAAGGATTGGGCCACCTCGTTCAACATCTCGCTTAACTAACCAAATGCCTCTGGGAAGCCAGCCAGCAAGAATTAAGACAACAGACAACAGAGAAAGCTTGTAAGCATTGGAGGGGGGGGACAAAAGGGATCGCTGAAATGGCTTGCATCTATTTCAGCCTAACAGGACCCAACAGGACAAGGACCCAAACTGATCAGGAGTGGGAGGGGGGGCGTCTTCCAACAAGGTAGTGCTCAGGAAAGAGTCACACCGGAATGGCAGAAGGATCTGCCTTAAGTAGCCACATTTGTAACCTGAGGCTAAAATGGATGGATGCCATTTATTTATTTATTTATTTGTATTTATTTCTTTAGTTTTCTATCCCGTCCCCTCCACAAGTGGACTCAGGGCAGCTAGCAATCAGTTAAAATCGCAATTTGAGGTTACAATTTAAAAACAATAAAACCTAACAATTAAGATACATTCATGATGCTACTCAGAAATTTTTGGTATAGGCGGGATTTATTTATTTATTACTTTCAATTTATATCCCGCCCTCTCCGCAAGCGGACTCACGGCGGCTTACAACAAATTTCTTTCTTTTTCTGGGCGGATCACAAATTTCTTTTTCTGGGTGGATCACAAATTTCTTTCTTTTTCTGACTGTGATCTTATAGTGGTCATAGTTCCTCATAAGTGATGTTGCTCAGCAATGTAAAGTGGCAGTCCTCTCTCACTTAGGTGTTATAGGCCTGTCGAAAGTTCAGCGATCCCTCCCTGCTTCCCAACATGAACCCCACGAACCTCCCCAAAACCACGTGGAAGGTCATGGATAGGGATGAGCATGAACTTCCAGTTCACAAACCACAAACTGGCAATGTTCATCATGAAATTAAGTTTGTGATGAGGTTCACGCCCATCCTTATTGTCTACTGAACCTCTTGAACCTGGGCCAAGCACAGAGTCACAGCCTCTCCCTCATCTCCAAACTACAGAGATCAGCTCCCCTGGAGAAAATGGATGCTTTGGAGGGCGAACTCTGTGACATTGCACCTCACTAAGGCCCCTGTCCTTCCCAGGTGCCACCCCCAAATCTCCTGGAGTTCTTCGACCGGGATCTGATAGCCCTACCTGCCCCCCCCCCTTCCATCCCCTGCCCATGGTCAGGGGGGACCTTGCAAACCTAAGACATACAAGTGTGTAAGTAATTAGGGTTTGTAGAATCTTTCGGGCTCAAGTGCCGTGTTCTACTGGAGAAAGTTTTCCTTCCAGACGTTTCGTTCTCGGCTGCGGAGAACATCCTCAGTGGCGTTGCAGCCGGAGCAGGCGCTCTGACCTTCTTGGCTGCTGTGCATTGACCTTTGCTGCTGTTAACCACTATGCCAAACTGGCTTGTGCCAAAAATTGCACAGCAGCCAAGAAGGTCAGAGCGCCTGCTCCGGCTGCAACACCACTGAGGATGTTCTCCGCAGCTGAGAACGAAACGTCTGGAAGGAAAACTTTCTCCAGTAGAACACGGCACTTGAGCCCGAAAGATTCTACAAACCCTAATGATGTTACCAGCCGTGAAAACCTGAAATCTTTGTGTAAGTAATGTTGTTGAAAAAAAAATACTAGGTGCTCTGGAGGTGAAGTTTTAGTAACTTGTATAGCTTCTGGCTCTTTCCCATGAATAAGAAAAGCGGGCATAAATTATGTAATTTAGTAAGTATAGAAAAAATTATGCGCAAAAAGAGACTCCGCAAATCAATCATGCAAATTTGTTTCATCTGTGTTAATTTACATTGGTCAGTAAATCCACCTTTTCTTGACACAAAATTGGGTTTACCTTGCTACAGAATTCTGACTATTTTCCTTTTTTTTTAAAGGATAAAGTATGCATGGACAAATCCATAATTCTATTTGCAGTGTGGTTGTCAGGTCCCATCCCTGGATCATAACCAGAATGGAAAAAACATGACTGGGATTATGCTTATTGATCGTGGTCTTTGACTATCTTTAGAAGCCATTATGGTACATGAGATACCTCCTTTGAGATGCACCCTGCATTGTAGAGAGACCCTTTATGTGCAGAGGGCAATATAGACCATTAAAATGAAGGGTGGTGGAGGAGGAGGAGACTGGATTTATATCCCACCCTTCACTTGAAGTCTCAGAGCAGTTTACAGTCTCCTCCCCTTCCTCTCCCCACAACAGACACCCTGTGAGGTAGGTGGGGCTGACAGCTCTGAGAGAACTGCTCTTGGGAGAACAGCTCTGAGATAACTGTGACTGGTCCAAGGTCACTCTGCAGGTGCACGTGGAGGAGTGGGGAATCAAACCTGGTTCTCGCAGATTAGAGTCTGCTGCTGTTGACCACTATGCCAAACTGGCTTGTGCCAAAAATTATAAGGAGCGCCTTATGACAATCAAAGGTGGACTGCTTCCCTATGTTCCACCCCTACCTACTTCATTTCATGTGGGAAACAGGTCATCTGTTCCTAGAGATCCCTAGTGTGGAGCTCATGGGTGCCAAGGTATCTGTTGACACCTTTTTCTGTCACCCACCAAGTGTTTTTAGAAAGTGGGCAGGTCATTGTGGGGGTTTTGCCCAGCAAGGCTTCTAATTGGCCACTGGAAATTTGATTGGCTGTGCAGATTTTTCAAAATGTTGCTTTTTTAAATGTTGCTGTGTGAGTGAATGTAAGCTGGGGCACTGATTTTGTAGCTAGCCCCACCTCCTGCAGGAGCCATTTTATGGCAGCCATTTTATGGTTGCACCTACCACACTGTGTCAGAATTCCAAAGGTGCCTACAAGCTCATAAAGGTTGAAGGCAGTGTTCCCTCTAAGCTGAGTTAGTGTGAGCTAGCTCACAGTTATTTAGCCTCCAGATCGCACATTTTTGTCTCAGTCAAGAAGGGTGGCCCCAGAGCAAATGAATTTAGCTAAATCGCTCGCTCACAACTTTAACGCCAGTAGGTCATGAAGTACAATTTTTGCTCACAAGACTCCACAGCTTAGAGGGAGCATTGGGGGCCCCTCTATTAGATTGATTCATCATCTAGGTTTCTCAAGAACCACTTATTCTACATAGCATAGTATAGAGGGGGTGGGTGCCCAGGACTACATAGCAAATATTCCACATTAATTATAATCTTCTAAAATAATGAAAGCTGGACGTGACTTTTAAAATACTAAAAATACAGTTCCTAATAATATGGGTCTTTTTATTCCTCAACGAAGCTGCCCCCCCCCCCCCGTAAATTATGAGGCTAACAGCTGGCTGCCAATGAAATTCACTATTAATTGTACGCTCACTGCACCGCCTCATGTAAATCAATATGAGCAATGAGCACAGTTGCCGCCTTCTATACAGAGGTGATATAGATACCCTACCCACAATGTGAAGTAATTTAAGGTCGGCTGTCAGATCTCTTGGACCAGTCATCATCAGTTGCTTCTTTGCCATAAACAGGGCATGGGGGGAAGAGAATGAGAGGAAAGTCATCTCATATGAGGGAAGTATTTCAGCCGGTGATCCATTCAATAAACATTGGATACACAACACAATGGCCATAGATAGCTATAGGTATTTTACACAATAGGTATCTGACAAAAGAAACTATGACTCTCAAAAGCTCATACCCTCAAAAAAATCTTGGTTGGTCTCTAATGTGCTACTGAACTCGAATATAGCAATGGACATAGCTCAGTGATTCTCGGTGTGGCAACATGACACTCTCTGATGGGTTCCTTGGTGCCTGGTCTTTCCCAGATCATGTCTTCCCTCAAAGCCAATAGCCATCGGACCAGGAGGCAACACCTTTGTGCCTGCAGGGAGTATCCATTCACAAGACAGCTGCCTCCATTGTAGGGGGATGCTTGACTTGCAATCTCCCCATGTTTTCGGATTGATTCAAGTACACCTGGTAGCCATTTTGTAACTGGATACAGATCCCATAGCAGCCATTTTGAATAGTAGCCACTCCCTGTCTTCAGAATTCCAAAAGTTCTCACAGTCTTCCTGAGATTGGGGATATCTGTCATAGCTTATGCCAAGAATCAAACCAAAGCCCAAGTGCTTTCCTCAAACATAAATGAAAAACTGGATGGTCTAATTCTTAAACAGAATTTGGAGTGTTGGCAGGTGGTCTTAATGGAAGTTGTTTCTGACATATGGTGACCCAATGGATTAATGGCCTCCAAAACATCCTATGGTTAGCAGCCTTGCTCCAGTTTTGCAAATGGAGGGCTGGGCTTCCTTTACAGAGTTGATCTATCTCATGTTGGTTCTTGCTTCTTTCAACTTTCCCCAGCATTATTGTTTTCCCCCAGAGAGTCTTGTCTTCTCATAGTATAACCAAAGTACAATAGCCTCAGCAGCCCCATGGCGCAGAGTGGTAAGCTGCAGTACTGCAGTCCAAGCTCTGCTCACAACCTGAGTTTGATCCCGGTGGGCCAGGCATACATAGAGATTGCCAGTCATGGATGCCAAGGCTCAAAGTTGACTCAGTCTTCCATCCTTCCGGGGTCAGTAAAATGAGTACCCAGCTTGCTGGGGGGGGGGGAAGTGTAGCTGACTGGGGAAGACAATGGCAAACCACCCCGTAAAAAGTGTGCCAAGAAAACATTGTGATGCGATGTCACTTCATGGGCTGGTAACAACTCGATGCTTGCACAGAGGATTACCTTTACCTTTTTTTACAATAGCCTTAGTTTAGTAATTTTAGTTTTTAGGCTTGATCTACAACCCATGTAAGGTCACTCCAAAGTTCCAGACAGTTGCCATTCCCAGACCCCCTCTGTGGTCCCATCCAAATCAACTGGACTGTTGGGTTATTTGATGCCGTTATTCTGCTGGATGGGCCACCTAAATCCTTTGGATTGATAAAGTCAATCCAGTTGTTTCCATCAGCCCAGATTGCATCTGGTCTACTATTTTTTTTTTTTTCAGTTCAAGGAGAAAGAAAATATGAGAAAACAACCAAGCTGAAAGCAAGTCATTGTAACGGAGCAGAGCCCCGCAAACCAGGTTTCTGGCAGTAGATTGGATTACCTGTATATTGTACAATAAATGGGTTGGAAATCCAAGCGGTAGGCGCACTCATTTTTGTGCGTGTACGCGTAGGGCAAAATTCATATGTCAAGAAGCCTTTGACAAACGTTATTTCCATACTTAAATTGAGCAATGAATTGAAACTGGCAAAGGGAAAGGAAGAGAGAATGTAAGCTACAATGGTGCCTTTTAAAAATTGCTTTCTCTATTGATAGTTTTGTCCTGCACTCAAAGCAATTTCAAGAATACAGAATGCGAAACCTAGAAGGAAACGCCGCTCTAATTAAATCAGCAAAAAAAGGTTTCTTTATTTCTGGGGAACAATGTGAGGCAAAAGTGATCTTTTCCAGCAGGAAAAATTAAATTAAAGCTGATGTGAGAAGTCTGCTATTCCCAATGTATTTCCACTTGAAATGTTTATTACAGCTTTTATTCTCTCTATAACAGCATCAATAGATCTCCCCAAATATAGAATTTCACAATCCTGTCCTCTTCTATCAAGGCAAAATGCAATAAAGACATTTCCCTTGTATAATAGCTTCAGTTAAGAGTTCTGCCAAGTTAATAAATGCTCTTATTTTAATATTTAATTACAGAGATCGCACCTGAAGCAAATACACCAAGAGTGATTTCTGATGGCGTGTCACTAATCCCAGATAATTATTGTACAACAAGTTCTATTAATTTATACAATGATATCCATTACTTAACACAAAGACTCAGGAGCTTAGGAGATGAGCCAAAAGAGCAAAGTCTTTGATCACACCTACTTATCTAGCTTTCCCCTTCCTGGTCCAACTCCTGCATCTTGCATTAACAGCTAACCATCTCCCACCAGCTTTATGGTTTTGCCAGAGTTTTGGCCAAATGCTAGCGTGTTACCCAGTGTGATTACATCAATTTGGGGTTGCACCAGGAGCTACATCATCATTCCAGGGACTCTGATCAGTCACTCCCTACTTCAACCAGGCATTTCCTCCCACTGCCCAGCTGAGCAGCATCAACAGACTCTGGGGATAGGAGATCCCCTACCTCAATCTGGAAACGGGCAAACCGAGATGTAATACATTGAAGTCCATGCTTCAAAGGTTCTGTTTTTTCACCAGGGGAACTTATCTCTGAAGTCTAGAGATCAGTTGTAATTGTGGGTAGGGATGGGTTCAAGCTGGTTCACAAACTTCAGTTTGTGAGGAATTTTTGGCCAGTTCATGGTTCGCAAACTGAAGTTTGCAGCAGGTCAACCAGCACGAACTTTCCATGGACTTTCAAGCAGTTTGTGGTGGTTCGTGAATGGATACATATCCAGTCAGACTATTTCCACTCAATCAAAATGTTTATCAAACTTCGAAGCAAGTGCATGCAAAAGAATGAGGTTCCCTGTGCATTTGGTGTGCGTTGCTTGCAGGTGATCCATTCTGTGCACTTTTGAGCCTACGTTTGACATTTTCCCCAAAAGCTCTTTCCTGGGGGCATCTTTTTTGCAGGCCATAACTGAGACCCCCTCAGTCCAATCTGCATGTAACTTGGGGGCATGTAGGGGAGTATCCAGGGGAGGTTCCTGGCAAGTTTGCACAATACCTATTCTATAGCTTGCACAATATCTATTCTATACACTTCTAAAACTCCTGAAGCTGCACCTGTTGTTTCCCCAGAAAGCGCTTCCCTGGTGGCATCTTCTTGGGAGGGCTGTAACTTGTATCCCATAAATCCAGTCCTTACCAAACTTGGGGGGGGGGGGCAGGTAGGGGAGAGTCAAACTGAGATCCCCTATGAGTTGGCTGTCTCTAGCATGCGGCAGGGCTATTCTGCCACGTCATGAACCTCACAAACTGAATTGGTTTGTTTGGTGCCTAAAAGTTCGTGACATTTCATGGCTGTCAAGACAGGCGTGCCACAAACCACATTTTCCGAGTTTGCATCCATCCCTAATTGTGGGAGATCAACAGGCTCCACCTGGTGGTTGGCAATCCAAAAGTCACCAAAGCTGCCATTTCCTCCATGGGAACTGATCTCTGGTCATTTGGAGAGAGGGTTGCCAACTTCCAAGAGGCACTTGGCGATCTCGTGCTTATTACAGTTGATCTCAAGATGAACAAGATCAGTTCCCCTAGGGAAAATGGCTGCTTTCGAGGATAGATTTTATGGCACTATATTGTACTGAGGCCCCTGCCTCCTGTCCCGAAACCATGCCCTCTTTAGACTCTCCCCTCAAAAAACTGTTCAGGAACTTCTCAGCCCAGAGTTAGCAACCCCATCTGGAGATCATCTGGAATTCCAAAAAAGCTCTAGGTGTACCTGGAGGTTTGTAGTCCTCATGTTCCTTGAGACAGGCTTCAGGGATGAAATGTAGGCCATTTCGCCTAATTAAGTAGCATTAAGAAGCTGGCTGATAGTTCACACCAGCCCGAGCAGCAGCACACACTTCTTTGTGCGCTAAAGGCCAGAATTCCCTGGTGCTCTCGGTACACAGAAATCCGCAGAAGAAAGAAAGGGAAATGGGCACAACGAAGCAGAGTCTCACATTAATAGATGTGAGAGTGTTTCACTGTGCCAAGGACAATCCAAGCACAGTGGCTTTGCTAATCTTCTGTTTGGGATTTCATGGGGTGTGGGGGAGGGATGACAAACTAACCAGGAGAAGAAAGGGGAGTTTACAATTCACAAACCAATTTGTGTTGTTTCTGCAACACTGCAAAAGTGCGACTCATGCATATGTTAATGAAATTGCAATGAAAGCTTTGGCACCATTTCATCAGTGTGCCTAGATCAGGGAACAGTGACGCAACATGGTTGCGGGACTTTAGAAAACATCGGGGGGGGGGGGCTCGGGGCTGCAGTATTTATGATCCTGAATAAAAGGGCAGCAGCATGAATGATGACTCGTAATGGAGAGTGGTAAGGTGGGGTAGGAGAAAAAGCTGATGGTTAAGATCACAAGCTATGTGACTAGACATAGTACAAGTTGGGCCTCTATTATTTTCTTCAAATGAGAAGTTTAGGTGCTGAAGCTTCCTTAGATCAGTACTAAGAGGGCTTTCGTATACACAACTATACTGGAGTCTAGAGTTGCCAATCCCCAGATGGGGGCAGGGGACCCCATGGTTTGGAGGCCCTCCCCCCACTTCAGGGTCATCAGAAAGTGGGAGGGAGGGGAGGGAAATTTCAACTCCATTATTCCCTATGGAGACTTATTCCCATAGGGAATAATGGAGAATTGATCCATGGGTATCTGGGGCTCGGGGGGGGGGCTGTATTTTGAGGTAAGGAACCAAATTTGCAGTATAGCAAACAGTCCCTCTCCCCAAAATACCCCCCAAGTTTCAAAAAGATTGGACCAGGGGTTCCAATTCTATGAACCCCAAAAGAAGGTGCCCCTATCCTTCATTATTTCCTATGGAAGAAAGGGCATTTAAAAAGGTGTGCGGTCCCTTTAAATGTGATGGCCAAAACTCCTTTTGCAGTTCAATTATGCTTCTCTCAGCCTTGCTCCTAGCTCCATCCCCAAAGTCTCCTGGCTCTAGCCCCAAAGTCCCCAGATATTTCTTGAATTGGACTTGGTAACCCTACGAGAGTCACTTCCTTTGGGGAACTACAACCTTTCACCAAAAGCCAGAGCCAGATTAACAATTAGGCCAAGTAGGCACTGGCCTATTGGCCCCCATGCCTTTAGGGGCCCCAGGCCGGCTTTTCTCCCAGTTTTCCCCTGCATGCAGTCCTCCCAGCCTGCACGCGCAGCCAGCAACTAAGCGGCTCTTTGCTCGACTTGCCTGGTGTGGCTGCTGCTGGCATTGTCGCCAAGTTTGCCTCTGCCTCTCCCCTGCAGCTTAGTAAAAGCAGCTTTTGAGAAGGTCCCTGCATGCTACAGCAGGGGCTGCAGGTGACAGGGTGGGTGATCAGACTCTGTGATAATTTGCAAGAGGCCCCCCAAAATTTCAACTGCCTAGGGGCCTCCACAGGGTTTAATCCAGCACTGCTCAAAACCACTAGAGGTCCCTGACAATGACTCCCTCTGAGCTGATCAGGGGCTCCTGGAACTTTGGCCCTATCCCCTCACATACATATACTAAGGTTGCCAAATCCAGATTGGGAAACTCCTGGAGATTTGAGGAGAGGTGCCTCCAAGGGACCTCAGTAGGATATAATGCCATGGATTCTACCTTCCAAAGCTAGGGCTCCCATCCCCATGGCCGGTGGGTGGGAGTAGGTGAGGTAGGTGGCTGCCTCGCATGCCACCTCACCACAGGGCACCTTCAGGCACCATCTCCCACTGCTCTGCCATTCTGAGAGCGGTGGGACTGTGGGCCAGTGTGTGGTCTCCTCCAAGCCCAGCTTTCTAGCCGGGCTTGGAGGAGAATGGCCTCGCTCTGAGGCTGCCTCTTCTTGCAGGGGAAGCAGCCTCAGAGTGTGGCACAGCAGCCCCATGGCCCCTTTTGCCCACCCAGCAGCCAGGTGAACAAAAGGGGCTGTGCAGCCTCGCTCCCGGCTGCCTCCCCTGCAAGAGGAGATAGCCTCTAAGTGAGGAACAGCATCCTCATGGCCCCTTTTGCCCATCTGGCAGCCGGGTGAACAAAAGGGGCCATGTGGCCTCACTCTCAGCTGTCTTCCCTGCAAGAGGAGACAGCCTTTGAGTGAGCACAGCAGCCCCATGGCCCCTTTTGCCTGCCTGGCATCTGAGTGCGCTGCTGCCTCACTCCGACCCTCATGGGGGGAGGCGTAGATGTCATGGTGGCCTGGGCAGCAAAAACCCCATCCCCCAGTTCTGGGCAGAGAATACCACAGTTTGGGGGGCTTCTGCATACTACTAGCCAGCTGGCCAGTGAGGAAAACCTTGCCCCCAAACAGCGGCATCACACGCAACATCCCCAACATCACACGGAATTGATGTCATTGCATCAGGGATGTTGTGCAGTGACACTCTGGTTTTGGGTCAAAACTCCATTATTTGATGCTGATTTTTATCATAGAGTTTTGTCCAAAAACCAGAGGATCATACCGAGTGTCACTGCTGCAATGATGTCACTTCCAGGTGACATCAATGTAGGCAGCTGCCTCAGGTGCACTTCCAGGTGACATCAATGTAGGTGGCTGCCTCGGGTGCACTTCCAGGTGACATCAATGTAGGCGGCTGCCTCGGGTGCACTTCCAGGTGACATCAATGTAGGTGGCTGCCTCAGATGCACTTCCAGGTGACATCAATGTAGGTGGCTGCCTCAGATGCACTTCCAGGTGACATCAATGTAGGTGGCTGCCTCAGATGCACTTCCAGGTGACATCAATGTAGGCGGCTGCCTCGGGTGCCACCTCACCACAGGGACATCCCCGCCAACTCCCAGAATGTCCTCCAAATCCCCCCACCTGCAAGACAAAAGAACCTGGCAACACTGTCCAAAGCAGCCATTTTCTCCACGTGAACTGATCTCTGTAGCCTGGAGACCAACTGAAATCCCAAGAAGTTTCTAAGACTCACCTGGTGGTTGGCTACCCTAACACACACAGGGCCTGCTGGATGGGTGAAGGTAATCCTGTAGATCTTTCCCATCCTTCCTCCTGTCAGGTACCAACTAATTGGGAAAAATTCACTCAACTAGTCCCACTGCATACCTGATGGACGAAGCCCCAGTGACGGTAGTATTGCCCCATGGGGAAGAGGTTTCTATTCTCTTCTCTGTGTTTATGGATGTGTCTGAAGGGACAACCATGGCAAACTTTGGCACACTTTCCCTTTTCGATAAAACTGCTGACCAGTAACAGATTTTTGGCTGTGTTTCAACCAGTCAACCTTCTAAAAATTCAGATTACCAAAAATGCTCAGTTGATGTCCCTCTGTTTATTCAGAACTTTTTGATCCTGCTTTTCTCACAAAGGGATGTGCTTTAATCTATTGTTCTGATCAACAAAACTTGCAGATCTAAAGGAAGCAAGCCCAAACAGGTCTACTTAAAAGTAAGCCCCATTTTATGCAGTGGTGCTTCCCAGGGGTCGTTTTGTAGAAAAATAGGTGGTGGAGCTCCTCCAGGGACTGTTATGCAGCTTCACCTGCTATTCAATGGACAAGGTGGGGAGGAGGAGGGGGAACCCTCAGAAAGGTTCAGGAGCTGTGCTCCTGTGAGATCCTGTTGAATTCAAGATCTGGTGCTTCCTCCCAGGTAAGTGTCCTTTGGATTGCAGCCACTGTTACTTTTGTAGGGTTTTCTGCCCTTGCCGCTGTCGTCCTCTCCTCCTGTTGACTCCTCCTCAACCAAAATTTTGATTGTAAGCCCCTAGGTGCAGAGACCTTTGTATTTCACCATATGCTATGTACAGTGATTGACTGTAACAAGAACCACCACCCTTCAAACAAATGTTGTTCGGTATCCTATTGAAGAAGAAGCAACAAACCACAGTGAATGAATGACAGTATAAAAGCCATGATTCTGTGCAAACGTTTTTTAAAATTTGCCTGATTTATGGAATGCCTTTCTTGTTAGGAGGGACTATGAGTCACCGTAGAGGCCCCAACCTGCCCAGTCTCATTAAGGCATAGCCAAGTATACTCCGTTCTTGTTTTAATGCAGTGATCTAATTAACCTTTGGGTAGGATTAAAATGACCTTGAGTTGACCCAGTGACCCTCCAGTGCTTCATGTTGTTAACTTTAAACAAGCTTTTTGAAATGGTCATGAGCAACATCTGTTAAAACCGGCAAAAGGTCAAATCCATTAGAGATAGCCAGTAAATGCCCAGCTGATGGGCAAGC
This sequence comes from Heteronotia binoei, assembly GCF_032191835.1. NCBI lineage: Eukaryota > Metazoa > Chordata > Lepidosauria > Squamata > Gekkonidae > Heteronotia > Heteronotia binoei. The sequence goes on along the minus strand of NC_083231.1, from coordinate 103,424,075 downwards.
TGGAAAAGGGGAAAAGAAAGGAAGAAGTTAATTTGGGGCTGTGAAAGGGACTCCGTGGCCCAATTCAAATATTTTTGTGTTTGTTTTATGAAGGATACATAAGGATGGATTAACCATTAGGGCAATAAAATGGTAGCCTTGTGGTTTTTTTTAAGATGCTCAAATTCCCAGTTATGCTTTCTCTGTTTGTAATCCACCTTGAATGTCAATGCAAAATGTAGGCTATAAATGAAAATTAACAACATCAACAATATAGAAGATTAAGGAGGTTCAAGGGCTGTCTCAACAAGCCTAATCTCATCTGGGCTCAGAAGGTGAACAGGATCTGCCCTGGTTAGGGATGGGAGACCACCAATGAATTATAGAGTGGAAACATTGGGATATTTGGATAATATGGCAGACTTTTGCCCAGTCATAGAAGCTTGATACTGAACGCAGTAAATAAATCTCCCAATAAGTAGATTGCAAAAAAACGCAAACTTACATTTATTCAAGTAGATCCAGTTCACATTGAGGTTGCAGTCAAAAGAAGAGAAAGAAGCCTAATCTAAAGGCCAGCTTGTCTGGGCATCATGTGTACGGGAGTACAAGGGCATTGTATCAAGAGAACAGACCTGCAGAGATGTGTGTCTCCACCATAGAAAGCCATGGAAAGCAAGTGAGAGGACAAAGTGAGTGGGGGGGAGGGGGAGGGAGAGAGGAGGGGTCAGAGGGCAGCTCCCAGGTTAAGACAAAGAGAGGCATCTCATTCAAAGAGATAACATCTATTCACAGTGTAATGTAGCGCCCCCCAGTGCCCAGGCATAATGAGTTGCTCACCCCAACACAAAATAAAAAGGAAGGCACTGGTAAACCACCTCTGTTAGGTTATTGCCTTGAAAATCCTACAGCAGTGGTTTTTAATTTTGGGGGACCACAGATCCCTTTGCGAATCTGATGATGAAAGCTACGGATGGATGGATGGATGGATGGATGGATGGATGGATGGATGGATAGATAGATAGATAGATAGATAGATAGATAGATAGATAGATAGATAGATAGATAGATAGATAGATAGATAGATAGATAGAGAGAGAGATAGAGAGATAGATAGATAGATAGATAGATAGATAGATAGATAGATAGATAGATAGATAGATAGATAGATAGATAGATAGATAGATAGATAGATAGATAGCGAACGTACATTGCCTAAATCTGTACCATAGTATTGCATGCTCTCCTACATTTGTTTGGGGTGAATCTTTACCATAATAGCATAATTAGGAATGTTGTTCACAAAGAACAACTTTCAAAGTAAGAGGGAAAAAACAGAGAAAAAATAATATTTTTGTGCCTGGCTCACAGACCCCCTGAAGCCCATCCATGGACCCCCCAATGGTCCATGGACCCCAACTTAAGAACCCCTACCCTACAGGAACGCCAGGAGTCAGCTGCAACTTTCCACTCACGCAAGGACTGCTACCTAAAAGTTAGATCAGTCATGCCTGAAAACAGGGCTTTTCTGGTAGAAAAAGCCCAGCAGGAATTCATTTGCCTATTACACCACACCCCTGACATCACCATTGTTTTACACAGGGTTTTTTGTAGAAAAATCCCAGCAGGAACTCATTTGCATATTAGGCCACAACCCCTGACACTGAACCAGCCAGAACTGCGTTCCTGGGGGTTCCTGTTCAAAAAAAGCCCTGTCTGCTAAAGACAGGAGACATGTGATGGCGCAGCTGCCAGCGCATTCAGCGCCAAAGACTTAATGCCTTCATCATAATCCCTGACAAACTGAAGAGTGCATTAAAACATCCCATCAAGACCTCCACTGATATTGACAATACCTTATTGTCCTGGCAAATGTTTCGCTTAATATGTCAAGTTTCCCAAGTCAGCTCAGGTATCAAGCATCCGTGTCAGTAATACCCAAATGATCTCCCGGTAGGTTTTACTAAATAGTTTCAACAAATTGTTGATTTCATACCCTTCTCAGATATTGAGGGGGGAAAGAATGAAAGCAAATCAATTTGGATGTGCCGTGTTATCACTGAATCCAACTTGAGAGAACATTTGTCAGCTGTTGAAAGTGTGTTGCAGCTTTATTTGTCACTTATGATCACTAACTGCAGGACAGAATGTTCCTTCTCTCTTCTGTAAAGGGTTCAAAATGGCCTCCAGTCTACCAGGATCACCTCAGGGCCCCAAATCCCTAGCTTTGCTACTATGTCTAAATCAAATGTGTTGTTCAGTCAAAAGAAAAACAAAACCTAATCTTCAAGACATTGAGCTAATGTAATCCTGATTTTAATCACTTAATTTATTGGTTAAAAACAAGAAAGTAAACTGATGATTTGTGTGTTTTTCAGAAGAATTTTTTTTCATTTCACTGGTGGTTCCACTTCAAGTCACCAGTTTCCAAAATATGGGGCAGGATGGTGGCTTTTGTGGTCATAAGGCCTGTTTATTAAGTTGGATAAAGGGATGCCAGACTACTACCTGGCCCCACTGGGAGTTTTGGGGATTGGGTTGCCAGCTCCGGGTTCTGAAATACTTGGGGATTTTGTGGGTGGAGCTTGAGGAGGGATGTATATATGGATATAGTGCCACAAAGTCCACCTTCTAAAGCAGCCATTTTCTCCGGATGAACTGATCTCTGTCACCCTATTTGGGGGTGGATGTTAGGTATGGCATTACCACAGATTTTTCCATAGCATCAGCTGACACACTGACATCCCTTCTGGGTTTTCTACAGAACATGACATCCACATGTCACGTGGTGTAATTTTTGCGCCTCAGTATTCTCCCATACATCCCAGAAGCAAGGGTGGGAAGGAGCAGGTCTCTAGCCCCGCTTGTGAACCTCCTGATGGCACTTGGGGGGGGGGGGGTTGCCACTATGTGACACAGATGTTGGACTGATGTAGCCAATCCTCCAAGAGCTTACAGAGCTCTTAGTACAGGGCCTACTGTATGTTCCAGGAGGATTGGCTACATCAGGGGTGTGTGGCCTAATATGCAAAGGATTCCTACTACCAAAAAAAAAAGCCCTGGGAAAGAACAATGGGAGAATGCCTACCGGAAGTGGGAAAATGGCAAGCCTGGATGGATCTGGGGACTCCCTTCTGGTAAGTTGGATTCTGTTAGTCACTTCTGCTGTGTCTTCCTTCCAGAGAGAAAGACTTCTTCCAATGGAGATTTAATTTTTCTGATGGGATGTGAGGAAGGATTCATCTGATTGAGATTTTCATCCAAAAGTCTTTGGGTTGGATCTTGAGTAGATTTCTGCAGGTTCAGGGAAGCAATTTTTGCCAGTCCCCTTTCAGCCCAAATCATCTCTCAAAATGCCCCTCTGTCTTGAGGGACAGGAGACCCCCAGGAATATCTTAGGGAGAAAGTAGAGGTCTCATTCTGAAGGGAAATCGACATTTGGCCTCTCATTACGGGATCTATGCCTTTCTTTGTAGATGTGGGATCTATGCTTTTCTCCATTGAAGAAAGCTTTAGTAGGGGGAGTCATAGGGCACACACTGATGGACTTCCTGATGGCATCTGGGGGGTTTTGGCTACTGTGTAACAGAGTGTTGGACTGGATGGGCCATTAGACTGATCCAACATGGCTTCTCTTATGTTCATTATGAGTCCACATTCTAGAGCAGCCATTTTCTCCAGGTGAACTGATCTCTGTCACCTGCAAATCATTTCCAAAACCTGGAGATCTCCAGCTACCACCTGGAAGCTGGCAAGCCTGCCCCCTGCCCAATCTGACCCAGGAGGAAATTTTCTAAAGCATAAACTTTTATGAAAGAAGCCTTTCTCCCAGAGCATCCATTGATAAGACATATATCTCGCACATCCCTCTCTCTTGTAATGATCATTGTGAAACTATTGAGTGAGCCTTTGGCTTCAGGAGTTCTTAGCTACATTACTCAGATCCTTTTAATGCATCCCATGAGCAGCGCAAAGGCCGTCAGAGTGCTGATTTTTGCTGAAATGTGTACATCATTCTCCATATTAGCTTCATTTGGGGTGATCCTTCATACCAGTAATGATGAACTCAGCACACTGGAAGACTTCCCCTTCTCTTTTTGCTTCTTCGGCAGGAAATCTTTTTTCCCTCCCTATCAAGAACTTCTCATATATCCCAGCTCTGTGCTGTTTGCCTTCTGAAATCCATCCCTTTGAACTACATTAACATAGTGCATTAACATTGGTAATGCAGCAATTATTTTGCATAATCAATACCATCAAGTCCTTTTTCTCAGCACACACTCCCAGCTCGGTGTTTATTTACATTTATTCCAGAGACGTCAGGTTGCATCAGAAGCTAAACCGATTTTGTTGCCCTACATGCACTCTCCAGATAACCTCTAATTCCCCCCTAAATCTATTTGTGTTCCCGTTTAGACCCCCGGTTTGTTCTGTTGCCTTAAGCGCCCGGTTTTGGATGTGTAAAACAAGCCTTTAGTGCACCGAGGCGTGAAAGAACAGGCCCGGTCTGATATTAATTGCTGTTACGCCGATGATTATTTATGATAATTATTTATTTTCCAAGCCGTTTCTGTTTATGATGTGATGCATTTGAGCCCTGAACACATTAGGTGCATTATTCATTGGGCACATTTGTCAGAACATGCATGTGTATAAAGAACTAATGATCCATATTAAATTAATGATGCTATAAAAAAGAAAAATGCGCCTCTATACCACTGCAGCTAAGGAAGGCAATGCCAGTCTTAGAGCAATCACAGGAAGTGGGGGGGGAAGAAAATCTAATCAGATGAAGCGCTGGACTGTTCCGCTCTCCAAAATTTCATTTCTTGAAATGCACTTGTACACAATGTTGGTTTTTATTAAAACAAATTAATTCAGTCATTAAGGAATCATACGGCAAGTGTCTCATAAGTCAGGACCTTCAGTGTAACAAATTGATTAAATGACTGTGTAATAGTCTCTTTAAACAAATCTAGTGTAACAAGTTAATAGATCTGCTCAATTACCATGCTGGGGTGGTAAGGAGGTGGGCAACATGCTCATTAAGCCCGGGAGATTGTTCTAGAGGATCTTTGTATGCTCCTTTCTTTTCTTAACAAAAAAAATAATAATGATAATAAAATCCCTCTGGAAGTCGATTGCTAGGCTGGCAATTAATATGTAAGGAAAAGTACATTTAACGTGGGGAAATAGAATAATCATGGGGAGAGGGAGAGAGATTATTATGCTAGAATTATGAAAAACAATTATATTTTAATAATGAATACAAGAAAGGTGGTGTTGTTTTCAGTTAATAGCTGTTGTCATTGAATCATAAGGCCTAGAAACGGGGGAGAATTTCTGCTTCCTCTTTCATTTCATAGCTTTTTCCCATCCTGTTTTCACTCACTAGTGCCCATGCATGTGGGATTCCTTGAGGGAAATCGATACACACATACAGCTTCAACTGAAAATAACCCTTCATTCCAGCCGGGACGTTTTCTGTAGCAGGAACTTGCGGGTGACGTCATCGCACCAGACATCGGGAGAGGTTCGCCCCGCCTGCCCAATGTGGGCCAGTGGGTTGGGAACCTCCAGGGTGGGAGAACCCCCACCCGGGCTGGGGGCTTGGCAGCCCTACTCTTAGTACAGGGCCTACTGTAAACTCCAGGAGGATTGGCTACATTGGGGAGGGGTGTGGCCTAATATGCAAAGGAGTTCCTGCTACCAAAAAAAGCCCTGCCTAGATGGCAGAAGTCGACACAGTAGCTATCACATGTGAACACGTGAAGCTGTCTTGATCATATTGACCCATTAGCTCACCATATTCAGCAGTATCTCTTATTTCCATTTAGAAATGGCAGGATTTGGACCTTCTCTCTATCTGCATCCAAAGTATGCACCGTGTCACAGCAATCTCCTTGAACAATGGGTTATCTTGTTGTTATTTCCATTATTATCTACATCATACTTCAGTATATTTAAATCACATCCCTTAAGGGAGTTTTGACTCTCAAAAGCTTCTACCCTGGAAATCTTGTTGGTCTTTAAGGTGCTACTAGACTTGAATCTTGCTCCTCTAGGGTTGCCAAGTCCAATGCAAGAAATATCTGGGGACTTTGGGGGTGGAGCCAGGAGACTTTGGGGGTGGAGCCAGGAGACTTTGGGGGCGGAGCCAGGAACAAGGGTGTGACAAGCATAATTGAACTCCAAGGGAATTCTGGCCATCACATTTAAAGGGACCGCACACCTTTTAAAATGTCTTCCTTCCATAGGAAATAATGAAGGATAGGGGCACCTTCTTTGGGGGCTCATAGAATTGAACCCCCTGGTCCAATCGTTTTGAAACTTAGGGGGGTACTTTGGGGAGAGGCACTAGATACTTGAAAATCTGGTGCCTCTACCTCAAAAAACAGCTCCCCCAGAGCCCCTGAAACCTCCAGATCAATTCCCCATTATATCCTATGAGAATCGATCTCCACATAGGGAATAATGAAGTGCTCAGCAGACATTTCCCTCCCCCCACCCCGTTTCTGGTGACTCTGAAGCGAGGGATTGGTCTCTCTACTCATGAGTTGCTGCCAACTTCTTCAAAGTAACACAGACACACCATCCCAAGAAGAAGCCTTTCAATCGGAGACTGAAGCCTCCGGAGGTAGAAAGTCACATGGTGGCTGTGGGGGAGGGGTTTCTGCCCCTCCCCCCCGCTGGCCAGCTGACTGGAGGCGGGAAGGAGCCTGGGAAAGCAGAGGAACCCCCGCTGGGACCTGGGGATTGGCAAGCCTACTTCTACTACAGACCAATGCAGCTACCCACCTGAAACTACATTATTCTAGTCATCTTTAAGACTCCCCTGTAAGGTAGGACAGTATTTTTATTCCTAAACTGCAGATTAGTGAGTGTGCCTAAGATCACCTGGGAAGTTCATAACTGAGCCAACACCAGTGAGGAATAATGGCAGAATCCACCAGGGCTTTTTTTGTAGCAGGAACTCCTTTGCATATTAGGCCACACACCCCTGATGTAGCCAATCATCCAAGAGCTTACAAGGCTCTTATTACAGGGCCTACTGTAAGCTCTAGGAGGATTGGCTACATCAGGGATGTGTGGCCTAATATGCAAAGGAGTTCCTGCTACAAAAAAAAGCCCTGGAGTCCACCTTCCAAAGCAGCCATTTGCTCCAGGGGAACTGATCTCTGTCACGTGGAGACCAGTTGTAATTCCAGGAGATCCCTGCCCACCACCAGGGGCCTGCGGTGGTGGAAGGCCCAGCCCAGCATGGTGAAGTAGTTGCCCTATGCTGGGTTGCACCATCAGTCCACCTAAGTCAGAAATGGCTCCTCGGACTCTCTCAGTGCCTGCTGCCAGAGTAACGGGAAATGCCAGTTACTGAACTAGGGACCTACTGTATGCAAAGTATGTGCTCTTCGACTAAGCTATTATTATTTAAAGAAAACCAGCCATAATATATAGTGATTTTTCAACATTTTGTTCTGCTTATGCACAGCCAAACAGTCGGAGCGTCTAAATTTTATTATGCTCTTTCTTTCTTTACCCCCCCCCCAAAAAAAACCTCTTGCTTCTGGACCCCCTTCTTCAAATAGCTTGTGATAATTTTGCTGAACCCTTAAGATTTGACAAACTTTCTGATATTTTTCCCCACAGAAAATGGGGAAATAACCAAAACATATAAAGCAGACAGATGGAAATCTCCATCATGCCACTGGCCACATTAAAAAAAAAAAAAAAGGTAGTCCCCTGTGCAAGCACCAGTCGTTTTTGACTCTGGGGTGACGTCGCATCACGATGTTTTCACGACAGACTTTTTTACGGGGTGGTTTGCCGTTGCCTTCCCCAGTCATCTACACTTTCCTCCCAGCAAGCTGGGTACTCATTTTACTGACCTTGGAAGGATGGAAGGCTGAGTCAACCTGGAGCTGGCTACCTGAACCCAGCTTCTGCGGGGATCGAACTCAGGTCATGAGCAGAGAGTTCGAACTGCAGCACTGCAGCTTTACCACTCTGCGCTACATAGGAGAAAATAATTGGAAGTTAGGTTTTATTATGACAGTTACAATTCAAGAAGCATTTTAAGGTAGATGCTGAGCTGATATAATTTAGTACACCTTTCGGTGATGTCAGAAGTGTATGGCATACGCAAATATGTTGTGCAAATAAGTTATGCTAATGAGCTCTGCAACCTCTTTTTCTATGAAATGACCCCTGTGAGGCACCATGTGAGGAACATCCATCTAGAATTTGACTATCCCACTGCCTCATTGAAGTATATTTAAATCGGCTCTCACTCTCCACCCCTGCAAAATATGTGTAAACCAACTGGAATTAATTTTCATATTAGTCCACACCCCCTGACACCAAACCAGCCAGAACTGCTTTCCTGTGCATTTCTGCTCAAAGAAAGCCCTGTGGCGCAGAGTGGTAAAGCTGCAGAACTGCAGTCCAAGTTCGATCCTGGCGGAAGCTAGGTTCAGGTAGCCAGCTCAAGGTTGACTCAACCTTCCGTCCTTCCGAGGCCAGTAAAATGAGTCTCCAGCTTGCTGGGGGGAAAGTGTAGATGGACTGGGGAAAGCAATGGCAAACCATCCCGTAAAAAGTCTGCTGTGAAAACATCGTGATGTGACGTCACCCCAGAGCCAGAAACAACTGGTGCTTGCACAGGGGACTACCTTTACTTCTCTTTTTTAAAAACAGAGCAAAAGAAAAATGGAAGCCCATATTACTTGGACTTGTAACTTATAACTGGAAGATTATTTTACCAGTCTTGTCTTTTAACTTACTAGGTGGAGCCTTCTGCCCCTTTGGACAGAAAGACACAGTCCCCACCCATTCCCCCACGGATGCCATTTCATTAAGTGTTTGCTCTATGAGATGACCCTGCTTTTTTATCTGTTGGCTTTTTATTAACCGAGTGCTCATCACCAATACGATAGTCTCCTAGTTGCTATAATTCCTGAGCAATGGGCCTCGCCTTTGACTGAGCCAAATTAAAAAGAAGGCACTTCAATACCAGCCCCTGCAATACACTAATGGTTTGACAGTGATGGATTTGCATAAAGAGGAATGAGATGGGCTGGCTTGACAGTGACTTTTAAGGAGTGATTGAGAAGGAAGACAGGAACTGGAGGAGAGGGAGACAGGTTATATTAAACCAAGAGCTGACCACCTCTATTCCAGACCCATTGACTCGAAAAGAGTTACTCTGGAGTAAAAAGGTTCTGGCCAGTTGCAGCCTAGGAGAAAGGCAAGAGATCTTTATTCATTTTTCACCTTTTTGCTTTGTTGTGCAATAAACATTAGGATCCCATAGCCCAGGGGTGGCCAAAGGTAGCTCTCCAGATGTTTTTTTTTGCCTACAACTCCCATCAGCCCCAGCCAGCATGGCCAATGGCTGGGGCTGATGGGAGTTGTAGGCAAAAAACATCTGGAGAGCTACCATTGGCCACCCCTGCCATAGCCACACAGAGAAGAGGGGATGTTGTGTAAAAATGGAGGAGATTTCATTATTTGCTTTAATTATATTCCACCTTTTCCCCCAGTGGGGACCCAAACCGGCTTACTTCATTCCCCTCTCCATTTTATCTTCACAACAACCCTGTGAGGTAAATTAGTCTATTATTTATCATAGGGCAGAGTTACAAACAGGAAGCATATAATATAAAATACGGAACCAAGCTGATACAATGGGTATACAGGCTGACTGGGCAATTTCCCCTAAATACTAATATCTAGATTTTCAGTCCTCTCAGTCGCAGCTTGGGAAAGTTCAAAGAGCTCTATGACATCTCCCTGGAAGTACGACTCTCACATTCCTGGGACAGATGGAAAATAGTTTGGTGGGCTGCACCACAATTGCATTTGGGTCCTGGTATTTTGCCCTATCTAAACAATGATTGTAGGAGCCCCTTGGCGCAGCATGGTGAGCTGCAGTACTGCAGTCCAAGCTCTGCTCATGACCTGAGTTCGATCCCAGCGGGAGCTGGGTTCAGGTAGCCAACTCAAGGTTGACTCAGCCATCCATCTTTCCGAGGTCGGTAAAATGAGTACCCAGCTTGCTGGAAGTTAAGTGTAGATGACTGGGGAAGGTGATGGCAAACCACTCCGTAAAAGTCTGCCAGTGAATCATTTTCAGCTTATGGGAAGGTGAATAAATTTCTACCCAAAGCTTCCCATCAGTTTAATCAGATCTGGGAGTTCAATTGGGTACAACGCTTTGTGAATTTCAGGGAAGACGTGGAAAATTCTTGATCTTGCTCAGCCTCTCCATCATCTTTTTTCAACATCTTTCTACAGGCCTATAGAGAGACAATTTGGTGTAGTGGTTAAGTGTGTGCAGGCTGTTCTTTGTAGAAAAAGCCCAGCAGGAACTCATTTGCATATTAGGCCACACCCCTGGCACCAAGCCAGCTGGAACTGTGTTCCTGCTCAGAAAAAGCCCTGTATGTGCGGACTCTTATCTGGGAGAACTGGGTTTGATTCCCTACTTCTCCACTTGCACCTGCTGGAATGGCCTTGGACCAACCATAGTTCTCACAGAAGACGAAGATAATATTGGATTTATATCCCACCCTCCATTCCAAATCTCAGAGCGGCTCACAATCTCCTTTATTTTCCTCCCCCACAGCAGACACCCTGTGAGATGGGTGGGGCTGAGAAGGCTCTTACAACAGCTGCCCTCTCAAGGACAACCTCTGCCAGAGTTATGGCTGACCCAAGGCCATTGTCCTTGAAGTTGTCCTTGGAGTTGTCCTTGAAAGGGCAGCTTCTGTGAGAGCCCTCTCAGCCCCACCCACCTCACAGGGTGTCTGATGTGGGGGAAGAAGGTAAAGGAGATTGTGACTGCTCTGAGATTCAGAGTATAGGGTGGGATATAAATCCAATATAATCTTCTTCTTCTTGTTATTGCTATTATTATTATTATTATTATTATTATTATTATTATTATTATTATTATTATTATGTACTCATGTGCCAGGCCGAGAGAGCAGGCTGGTCTTCAGAAATAGTGAACCAGATGTAGAGGACACCAAGAAAAATAATCCAGTAAATTTGAATGATTTCTGAACCAGAACAGATGGAGTTCACCAATCCCAAATCAATACGACCATTCAGCAGATGTGGCCAGGTGAGCACATGGCTCATGTCAATGGTCAATTGTGAATTAACCCTGACTTAAAGTCAGTTCCAGTGGCCACCCCAAGGTGACTCTGGGCAATGAACTTCAGCTGAAAAACCATGTGGAACTGAGGCCTGCATGTCTGTAAAGTACTATCAAGTTGCAGCCAACTTATGTTGACCTCAGCAGGGGGCTTTCAAAGCAAGTGAGAAGCAGGGATGGTTTGTCATTGCCTTCCTCTGCAGAATCTTCCTTGGTGGTCTCTCTTCCAAGTTCTGACCCTGGAACATAAGGACATAAGAGAAGTCATGCTGGATCAGGTCAGTGGCTCATGCAGTCTAACACTCTTTGGCCAAAACCCAAGTGCCATCAGGAGGTCCACCAGCGGGGCCAGAACTCCAGAAGCCCTCCCACTGTTGCCCCCTCCCCAGGCACCAAGAATACAGAGAATCACTGCCCCAAACAGAGTGTTGCATCTGTACCTGAGCCACTGGTGGACCTCTTCTCCATATGCTTATCCAATATCCTGTTGAAGCTGTCTATGCTTATAGCCGCCACCACTTTCTGTGGCAGTGAATTCCACAAGTTAATTACTCTTTGGGTGAAGAAGTGTTTCCTGTTATCTGTTCTAAGTCTACTGCTCATTAATTTTCCTATTTGGCATTCAATATCTGATGAGATTGGGCTATACCAGGGGTGGCCAAACTTGCTTAATGTGAGAGCCACGGAGAATAAAAGTCAGATGTTTGAGAGCCGCAAAACAGGAACATCGGGTGTTTGAGAGAAGGAAGGAAGGAAGGAAGGAAGGAAGGAAGGAAGGAAGGAAGGAAGGAAGGAAGGAAGGAAGGAAGGAAGGAAGGAAGGAACTTTAAATACATTCTCCAAGCTGCCTGCTGGCTTGGATTGGATAAGTGATTTAAAGAGCCAAATGCCTTCTGCAAACCAGCCACATGAGAGGGTTTAGAGAGCCACATAATATGTGTGAAAAGAGCCACATGTGGCTCCTGAGCCATAGTTTGGCCACCCCTGGGCTATACCATGCTGCCGTTCCTCCCACTGAGGCCTATAAGGATGACTAAAGTTGTGATTCGGTGTATGTTTACTTAAGAAAAAGATTATTTTAACCTGGTCAGGTGGCGCATGCGCAGTGTGCTCCCCAGTGCACTCAGAAGCGCTTGGAGCCTCCCCTGCTGCACCGCCCTTGCTGCGGCGGGGACAGGGGTCTAGGGTGTCAGAAACCCTGGTGCTGGGACTATCTGATCTTCGGTATGTGATCTGATCTTCGGCATGTGAGAAGTTTTCAGTCTTTTAATTACAAATTACCTTGAATAACCATCAAGGCAGAAAGGTGGAGGTCAGATATTTAAAAAAAAAAATGCAGGAGCTCCTTTGCCTATTAGGCTGTACACTCCTGATCTAGCCAATCCTCCAAGAGCTTACAGGGCTCTTACTACAGGGCCTACTGTAAGCTCCAGGATCGGCTACATGGGGGGGGGGGGTGGCCTAATATGCCAAAGAATTCCTGCTACAAAAATAGCCCTGAAAAAACGTAAATGTATCTATTTTTACAGTAGCAGGTAAACAGCTGTTATGCTCTAACAAAGGAGTTAGATGCTGGCTGGGGCTGATGGGAGTTGTAGGCAAAAAATATCTGGAGAGCTACTGTTGGCGACCCCTGCTCTAACAAAAAGCTTGGAAGAGACACAGACCTCTTCAAGAGATGGTAGTTTTGCCTGACCTAGGTGGAAGTCCAGTGATGATTTATGGAATGCAAAAAAGACTATCATTTTTTTTAAAAAAAACGATTCCTAGCAAAGCCAATAATAATCTGATCAGAGGAAAAAACTGCGGAGGGTTTGATAGCTGTTGATTTCTCCCCTGTAGACTCCAAATGTAAATGCTTCCCTTTTGCATCCTTTCTTATCTCCCCCCCCCCTCCTTGCAATCGGCGAGGAAATCCTTGGAGACTACCCCACCAACCTCAACCCTCCGGGGGAACAGGTTTATGGAATAATTTGGCAGAGCCGCTTGTCACGATGAGCTGATGGGCTCTCTCCGCTTCAGCATATCAATGTTTGGCAATGAAAGTAAATTCAGCCCAGAGGAAGGGGTTTGGGGTACGGCGGTATTACAGAGTATTTTAAAAAGCAATTGGGATCTGAGGCAGCTCGTCTCACAGATGTCAGATCACATTGACCTCTGCGGAGCCTGTTCTTGGGGGCGGGGGGGGGGGGGGTGGAACAAGAGACACAGTATTATTTTGATATGATAAAGAGGATGGCGGATGACCGCTACAGTCGCTCAGCTTCCAACACCACTCAGAGGCACGCAATGCATGCAGGAGAACTGAGGTTGCCAATCTCCAGGTGGGGTCTGGAGATCTCCTAGGATTACAACTGATCTCCAGGTGACAGAGATCAGTACGCCTGGATCAAATGACTGCTCTGGAAGGTGGGCTGTATGACGTTGTGCAGGGCTTTTTTGGTAGTAAAAAGCCCAGCAGGAACTTATTTGCATATTAGGCCACACCCCCTGAAATCACCATTGTTTGTGCGGGGCTTTTTGTAGGAGAAAACCCAGCAGGAATTCGTTTGCATATTAGGCCACACACCCCTGGCGCCTAGCCAACCAGAACTGTGTTCCTGTGCATTCCTGCTTTTAAAAAGCCCTGGTATTATGCCCTCCCCTCCCATCCCCAAGTCATACCCTCCTTAATCTCCATCCCCCAAATCTCCAGGGATTTCCCAACCTGGAGCTAGCAATCCTAAACAAGAGCATGAGATCTGGAGTTTGGGAGTGAGGGGTGGGGAGGACTGTACCATATAAGGCTCCAGGAACGAACATGGTCACCTCTCCCATTAAACACAAATGTTTCAGCATACAGAAAAGTAGCATTAGCAGAAGAAGGCTAGCATGGAACACATGTCGCTCTGACATGTTCACTCTTCTTCTTCTTCTTTTTTACCTTGGAGGGAATTATTTCATGGGAGGGCATTCACACATACAGTTTTCCTCACGTGCAATCTAAATGGAACAGTCCAAAAAAGAATGCATCATTTGACTACATGGGATACTGTTATGTGTATAAAGAGACAGTCGGCACAGAAGGAGCTGAAACGGTCTTACCTACCTCACAGGGTTGTTGTAAGGATAACATGGAAGAGAGAAAAATGAGGTAAGCCAGTTTGGGTCTCCATTGGGGAGAAAGGTGAGATATAAACGAAGTAAATAAATAAAAGTGCTGTTTGGGCTCAGAGTTGTGGGGGTGAAATCCCCCTCTTGAATAGGGGCCCATGTATTCCTGGGAAATGAATTCCCAGCACAGGACTTCAGGTGCCTGTCTGACCTAATGTCCTTGTAGAGACCACATGTTTGCTGCATGGACTTTATGTATCTTGTGAATTGACCTAAGAACCAATGGAGAACACTCCAAAGTTGTCCAGCCTTGTTCTTCAAAAAGGTTTTTTTTTAAGTATCTTACAGGAAAAACTTAATCAAAAACGGGAGATGGAGAAATTAAAAACAAAGCAAAGAGGGGGGGAAATTCTTACTTACTTCCAGCCTCATCAAAACTAGATATTTAGAGCAGGGGTGGCCAATCTGTGGCTCAGGAGCCACATGTGGCTCTTTCACACTTATTGTGTGGCTCTCAAAGCCCCCACCATCCTGCTGGCCGACTTATAGAAGGCATTTCTCTCTTTAAATCACTTCACCTAGCCAAGACAGCCAGCAGCTCGGAGAATGCATTTAAAGTTAAAGTCGCTTTCTTTTCACCTCTCCTCTCCCTCCGCCATCTATTTTCCTTCTTTCCTTCCTTCCTTGGTGTAGTAATGGTTAAGTGTGGACTCTTATCTGGGAGAACCGGGTTTGATTCCCCACTCCTCCACTTGTACCTGCTGGAATGGCCTTGTGTTAGCCACAGCTATCGCAGGAGTTGTCCTTGAAAGGGCAGCTGCTGTGAGAGCCCTCTTAGCCCCACCCACCTCACAGGGTGTCTGTTGTGGGGGAAGAAGATATAGGAGATTGTAAGCCGCTCCGAATCTCTGATTCAGAGAGAAGGGCGGAGTATAAATCTGCAGTCTTCTTCTCCTTCCTTCCTTCCAACATCTCATGTTTATTCTATGTAGCTCTTATGTTAAGCAAGTTTGGCCAACATTGATCTAGAGTCTCTTGAAGCTGAAAATCTATCTCTCTCCCTCTCTCTCCTGCAAGAAGCCAGCTATTTCTGAAATAAGGGTTTGGACTCCTGTCACCTTCAGTTTAGCCAAATGGCTGCGATTTTATTAACTCCACTTGAGCATTAACTGAGTAGTTATCCTGCCCAAGCTTAAGGTCAGACAGTGATGGCCCATTACTTAAATGGAGTCGCTCCACGTGGAAGCAATCCCTGCGAGAAGGTAACTGACGCTGCTCCCAGCAAGCAAAACCTCAGCCTGCCCAAAGCACAGTGATCTGAATTAGGGCTTAGGGGGGACAACCAAAATTGAAACAGGATTTATTTCAGAATATGATGTTCAGATGAGGCCCAAACCAGTACCTGAAGAGCAGCAGGAGAGCCAGTTTGGTGTAGTGGTTAAGTGTGCAGACTCTTATCTGGGAGAACCGGGTTTGATTCCCCACTCCTCCACTTGTACCTGCTGGAATGGCCTTGTGTTAGCCACAGCTATCGCAGGAGTTGTCCTTGAAAGGGCAGCTGCTGTGAGAGCCCTCTTAGCCCCACCCACCTCACAGGGTGTCTGTTGTGGGGGAAGAAGATATAGGAGATTGTAAGCCGCTCCGAATCTCTGATTCAGAGAGAAGGGCGGAGTATAAATCTGCAGTCTTCTTCTCCTTCCTTCCTTCCAACATCTCATGTTTATTCTATGTAGCTCTTATGTTAAGCAAGTTTGGCCAACATTGATCTAGAGTCTCTTGAAGCTGAAAATCTATCTCTCTCCCTCTCTCTCCTGCAAGAAGCCAGCTATTTCTGAAATAAGGGTTTGGACTCCTGTCACCTTCAGTTTAGCCAAATGGCTGCGATTTTATTAACTCCACTTGAGCATTAACTGAGTAGTTATCCTGCCCAAGCTTAAGGTCAGACAGTGATGGCCCATTACTTAAATGGAGTCGCTCCACGTGGAAGCAATCCCTGCGAGAAGGTAACTGACGCTGCTCCCAGCAAGCAAAACCTCAGCCTGCCCAAAGCACAGTGATCTGAATTAGGGCTTAGGGGGGACAACCAAAATTGAAACAGGATTTATTTCAGAATATGATGTTCAGATGAGGCCCAAACCAGTACCTGAAGAGCAGCAGGAGAGCCAGTTTGGTGTAGTGGTTAAGTGTGCAGACTCTTATCTGGGAGAAACGGGTTTGATTCTTCACTCCTCCACTTGCAGCTGCTGGAATGGCCTTGAGTTAGCCATAGCTATCGCAGGAGTTGTCCTTGAAAGAGCAGAGTCTGTGAGAGCCCTCTCAGCCCCACCCACCTCACAGGGTGTCTGTTGTGGGGTGAGAAGATATAGGCGATTGTAAGCCACTCTGAGTCTCTGATTCAGAGAGAATGGCAGGGTATAAATCTGTAGTCGTCGTCTTCTTTCCAGAACACTGGAGTTTTTCTGCCTTGGCTGCTTTCTCTTTGAAACCAGCTTGAAATCTGCCTTAAGGCCGAACAAGGAAGAAATGTAACTGTGTCACTCCATTTTTGGACCACATCTCTTCTGTAACGTGGTCTGTGTTGGAAAACACCTGGAGACTTTGGGGGTGGAGCTGTGAGAGGGCGGGGTTTGGAGAGGGGAGAGGCCTCAGCATTGTGCAATGCCTTATAGTCCACCCTTCAAAGCAGCCATTTTCTCTGGGGGAGCTGATCTCTGCCAACTGTAAAAGCAGGAGATCTCCAAGTCCCCTCTGAAGGTTGGCAACCCTAGAATCAGGGTGTATCAGGTTAGAATCCCCATTCTGCCATGGATACTCACTGAGTGACTTTTGGCCATTCTCTCATTCACTCGCACATAACCTACCTCACAAGGTTGTTGCTGTGTGGAGAAGGGGAGAAAATGAAGGAGGGGAAAATAAAAGGGTAAGGCATTTTGGTCCCCCATTAGAAAGAAAAGCAAGGTCTAAATATTTATTTTTTAATTTGTAGTCCGCCTTTCTTGCAGGGACTCAGCACAGATTGTGCATAGTGTAGTACAATCGCCAAAACAGAGCATTCAATAAACAAGAGCATCCGGATTGCAGAAGTCCTCTTGTCTCCAAACTTTAGATTGCAGTGGCTTGGGGCAGAGACCTTTCTTTGGCTTATGTCATTGAGTTAAATGCAATGCATCAGGGTGCAGCTGAAGTTCCCTTGGTCCATCAAAGTCATTATTGTCTACTCAGTCAGTCTTGTCTACTCAGATTGGCCACAGCTCTCCAGAATCTCAGGCCGAAGTCTTTCACATCACCTACTGCCTGGTCCTTGGAACTGGAGATGCCCCTCCCCAATGTTACGTAATAGTAATATCCTGCCCACACTTCATGGGTGGCCTCAGGGTGGAGAATTTTGGTGCAGCTGTTCACTACACCTTATACCAAATCTGAGCATCAGTAGTGCTTACTCAGGCAGTGGCTCTCCAGATTCTCAGGCTGAGGCCTTTCACACATCCCCTACTTCCTGACCCTTTTAGACAGATGCTGGGGACTGAACCCAGCTTTTGCTGTAGCTGCCCAATGCGGAATCATGTAAAACCACAATCCTTGCATTCCCATTAAACGTAAGGGAATTTATCTAGCAACATCCAGGGATCTCCAGCACAGTACCTGTGGGTGATATGGGGCCAGCCTCTGTTTTCTGGTGCCCACTTGCCTCTTTCTTAAAGCACAAACGCTAGTCCAGGTTTTCCTCTGCTTCAGGGAGGCAAGAGGTGGCTCTTGGGTTGCCACCGGGCCTGGAGAAAAAGCCCAGTCCTGCTAATAGAAAAAGAAGAAGATATTGGATTTATATCCCACCCTCCACTCCAAAGAGTCTCAGAGCGGCTCACAATCTCCTTTGCCTTCCTCCCCCACAACAGACACCCTGTGAGGTGGGTGGGGCTGGAGAAGGCTCTCACAGCAGCTGCCCTTTTAAGGACAACCTCTGCCAGAGCTATGGCTGACCCAAGGCCATTCCAGCAGGTGCAAGTGGAGGAGTGGGGAATCAAACCCGGTTCTCCCAGATAAGAGTCCGCACACTTAACCACTACACCAAACTAGCTCTCATTAATACAAGATTAATGTGTGATAATGGGCAGCTGAAGCTTGTCAGGGCATGGAGGTTCACAGCATCCCATTGAGCCTCTGTTAAGGGGATGAGACAATTTTAATTGAGGTAGTTGGCAACCCAAGACCCCGGAGAACAAGGTTCGAATCCCCGTCCAGCCATGGGGTTCCCGGATGATTAGAAACCAGCAATTTTCTCTCTCCGCCTCACTTAGCTCATAGAGCTGTAAGGACTAAAAAGGGATGAGACCAACAAATACTGCCCTATGCTCCTGGAGATGCCAACTCTGAGTCAGAAAATAACTGGGGATTCAGGGAAGGAGTTTGGGGGAAGCAAGGAACCTCAGCAGGGCATGATGGTGCAGAATCCATCAGCCAGAGCAGCCATTTTCACCCAGGGGAACTGAGCTCTGTAGTCTGGGAATCAGTTGTAATTCTAGAAGATCTTAAGGTCCCACCTGGAGGTAAAGGGAGATTGTGACCGCTCTGAGACTCTGCGATTCAGAGTATAGGGAGGGATATAAATCCAATATCTCCTTCTTCATCTTCTTCCAGGAGGATTGGCTACATCAGGGGTGTGTGGCCTAATATGCAAAGGAGTTCCTGATACAAAAAAAAGCCCTGCTCAGAAGTATTTGGGGAGGTTTGGAAAAGAAAGGAAAGGTCCCCTGTGCAAGCACCAGTCGTTTCCAACTGGGGTGACATTGCTTTCACGTTTTACAGGGTGGTTTGCCATTGCCTTCCCCAGTCATCTACACTTTCCCCCCAGCAAACTGGGTACTCATTTTACTGATCTCGGAAGGATAGAAGGCTGAGTCAACCTCGAGCCAGCTACCTGAAAACCCACCGGGGATCGAACTCAAAAGGGTGTTCCTCCCAGTAAACAGAATTAAGAGCTAGGCTATAATAATGCCAAATTTAGGTACAGCTGGTGCTTTGAGTAGCATTTTTAAGTGGCAGATACCAACCATCTTCACTCAGTCCTTTCTCTGCCTGTGACTTTGTCCCTTTAGTTTCATCCTCAAAAGCACTCTGAGCTCTCAAATACCAGCATGTGAACTCCCAACCTTATAAAAACCACTGACATTTTCTCCCTCCATTGTCTCTCTAAAGCTAGTGAAGGTGATGTTATTTATCAGCTGTCTTAATAAAAGGCTTATTATTGGACAGTCCATGGGAGAGATCCCAAAACTCCATTTTGGGAGGAGGATTCCCCCCCCCCTTTTTTTTTAAACAGCCTTAGTGAAGGGCATTTAAAACAATGTGCATCTGTGTGACCACAAAAAAAGGCTGCCTTTCTCAAACAACCTGGACAAAATGAAGCTAATGGAGCGATCACAGCTGAGCTTTCCCTCTCCTCGATTTGGTGCCACTTCATAGTGCCAAGCAAACTGGTGGCCAGCTGGACTTCTGGGCAGAAGTTAATTAACTGGAAACCCAAAAGTCAGTCCTTGAAGTCAACCAGAAGCAAAAGGGGCTTCCATGCTGCCATTACGAGGCCTCCCAGCCTCCAGGCAGGGCCAGCTCACCCACTAGGCAAACTAGGCGGTTTTGCTAGGACGCTGGGAGGGTGGGGTCCTCCTGAATTGGGCTCCTCCCCCTCTCGGTGCCCCAGGCAAGCACCTACTTTGCCTGCCTTCTTGCCCGCCGCCACTGTGGTTGCCACGGAACCCTCCTTTTACTTCCTGTCACCCCCCCAGGTGCAGTGCCCACTCGCTCATTCCCTTCACACACACACCCCAATGCACTGACCATGCCTCCTCTGCTGGCCCACTGCTGCTGCCGCTACCACTGCCCGCCCCTCCTTTCCTTTCCCTTCCCTTCACACACCCCCTGTGTGCCGCCCATGCCTCCTCCACCGGCCCACCACTACCGCCCATCCCTCCTTTCCCACGAGGGGGCGAGGTGACGCGAAGGGAAAGGAGGGGCAGGCAGCGGCAGTAGCAGCAGGCCAGCAGAGATGGCACGGGCAATGGGCAGGAAGCACGCTGGAGAGTGCAACAGAGCGTGGCTCTGCATTGCAGTGCTGGGGGGGTTGGTGGGGCGACGGATGGTGCCTGCCTCGGGCACCATGCGCCCTTGGGCCAGCACTGCCTCCAGGTGATGCCTGGAGATCTCCCACTATTACAGTCAATCTCCAATCTACCAAGATCAATTTCCCAGGAAAAAATGGCTGCTCTGGAGGGCGGATTCTATGGCAGGTTCCTTCTTTCCCTCCCTACACCCCACCCTGCTCAGGCTTCACCCCCAAAATCTCCAGGTATTTCCCAACCCAAAACTGGCCATCCTAGCCATTACGGTGAAAGGAAATAACTACTGTTGGATACAGAAGAACCCTGTCAGGTTTACAAAATTCCAGGTTCCTTGATCACCCATTAAACTGAGTATGTTATGATTTTTTTTATTATGGTGTTGGATCAAGGTGTTGTGAAGGGGCAACCCAGAGTGTATCTGGGGTGGGGGAGGGACTTTCAGTGGCCTGGTCATCTCCTTAAGTCCATATGAACCTCCTTGCATGGCGAGGCCCACTGGCTGCATAATGAAGGAAGTAACATATTGTAGGATGCCAGACTGCCGGTGGGACCCAGGGATCTTCTGGTATTACTGCTCATCTCCAGTCAACAGAGATCAGTTCCCATGGAGAAAATGGCTGCTTTGGAGGGTGAATTCTATTGCGTTGTACCCTACTGAGGCCCCCTGTCCTCTTCAGGTTCTACTCCCAAATCTCCAGGAATTTCCCAACCTGCATCTAGCAACCATGCCCCCACCTCCCACCAGCAGCCAAGAGGACCTGGCAACCTGACCCATGTTTTATATTTTTACTAGAGGAGACAAGTGGTTTTCCCATGGGAAAACTGTAGTACAATGTTGGGATATATTTTGTGTGAAGATCTTTCCCACAAGAACTGGAGTTCACATGGCTCAAGGCCAAGGCTTTTTTGTTAGAAAAAGCCCAGCAGGAACTCATTTGCATATCAGGCCACACACCCCGACATCATGATTGTTCCACAGAGCTTTTTTTGTAGAAAAAAGCCTATCAGGAACTCATTTGCATGTTAGGCCAGACCCTCTGGTGCCAAGCCAGCCGGAACAGCGTACCTGTGCGTTCCTGCTCAGAAAAAGCCCTGCTAAAGACTCACGAGTGCCTCAGAAGGGAAATTAAAATAGCTGACAAGCTTTGTTCAGCAATTGGGCTATAACACTGTTACAACCCCAAGCTCAAATGAAGGGTAATTTTAATGGTGTTTAATGTTATAGAAGTGGTGAATTGAGTTACAAACCAGATACAAGAGAATATACATCAAAATGTGTTTTTGTACACATTGGGACATTTTTAATTACATAATTCAAAGGATGGAGTCTGTATATCCTAGCAAAACGGTGGCAAGTGAATCCAAAAGTCCTTGTTCCAGTTGAACGCCAGCCTGGTGAACTGTATATAACTGCTTCAGAAAGGCAGCCATGTTGGCCACATAGGAGAAAGTCCAGTAGCATCTCAGAGACCAACAAGATTCTGAGGGTATGAACTTAAGAGAGTCAAAGCCTTCAGATACAGTGATAGTGTTCAGGTGCACAGATCAGTCATTCCATGCCAAAATTTGGCACGTAGTCATTTGTTGAAATGTTGCAAAGTTAATATGCTAAAAATTACTCTAAACCAAAAATTTAAAGTTGTTGGTGTCAGACTGTGCATACTCCTTCGATAATGGTTTGGGCCCACATTTCTTGTAAAACGGAGATATACTCTGCCTTCATTGGTTCCTCATTTTGAAGCTCAAAACCTTTTTTCAAAATGTAGAACTCAAAGTGCCTGAATTGGCAGAAGTGGAGCAATACCTGATGGCCAGACATTTTGTGTATTTCCAGATTCAAGAATCGCTGCGCACTCATATCCCACATGCAGGTAGACCCAACTGTGAGCCTGGTTATGTTGATTCACCTAGTAATTGTCCATCTTCCCTACTCCACTAATTTTTTTTTCATTGCAATATTTTCCTGCACACATTGAGCAACCAAATATTTTTTTTGGGGGGGGGGATGCAAAACTCCCCCTTACAATTCAGCATCTGTGTAAGGTACTTTAATGTTCAAAAAGAGCTTACAGGGCTGTTATTACAGGGCCTGCAGTAAGCTCCAGGAGGATTGGCTACATCAGGAAGGTGTGGCCTAATATGCATAGGAGTTCCTGCTACAAAAAAAGCCCTGGTTATTAGAACAGGTAGATCTGAGTTGAGTAGCGCCTTAGAGACCAGCAAGAATTTCAGGGTGTAAGTTTTGGAGTCACAGTTCACTTCATCTGATGAAGGGAGCTTTGGACCTCAAAAGCTCATCCCCTAAACTCTTGCTGATGAAGATCCTACTCGACACAAATCTCATTGTTCAGCTGCAGAATACATGGCTACCCTCTGACACTATTTCCATTATTATAAATCAACATGCAAATGAATTCACTGAAAACATTCATGGGAAACTGACTGATTTGAAAGTCTGCCAATATATTGCTAGACTTCATCTTTGGGGTGTGTGGGGGGGGGACCAGACATTTTTGCAAAGCTTTTAAAGAAGTGCTGTCCTGAAAAACACATCTCTGGTATTCTTTCCCACTGCAATGTGTTATCGAACACTCAAAAAGGGACTCTAGATGCCCTTGTATCAGGTTTTGGAATCAGCTGGCAACACTGAAAAGTTGACTGAGTCTTAGGAGAGTCTTCTCAGAGAGGAACCAAGACATTTGAATAGAGACTTCTGAGTATTGGGGAAGGGCTATTTCCTTAATGGCACAGTATTTCCTCAGTGGCAGAGTATTTCCTTAGCATGCAGAAGGTCCCAGGGTTCAATCCCCAGCATCTCCAGTTCAAAGAATCTGACTGTGTGTAGGTGATGTGTGAAAGGACTCTGCCCAAGACCCTGGAGAGCTGCTGCCAGTCAGAGTGGGCAATGCTGACTTTGATGGGCCAAGGCTGTGATTCAACTTCATGTGCTCAATATTCTGCAGGAGAAAGTGAAGACAACCAGCCACCAATGTATTTCCTATATAAATCCACAAAATACCTCATAATTCCTGTTGGAATCTCAAGACTCTTTCTTTCTTTGCTCTTTTTAAACCTTTTAACTCCATTAATAGCCTTGTGAAAACTAGAAGGCCTACAGGTGCAGTGATGAGAAAAGCTTCACCTGCTGAATTTCCTGCTGTTCTTCCTAGCTACCAGGAACCCTACCCCTCCCCCCCCCCAGACAGTGACTGATTTCGCACTATGCTTGTTCCAGTTGGAGAGCCCTCGCCATTTTCGCGCAAGTTGCCCTTGAGCTGTGCGTTGGCATGCCGCTATTCCACAGCAACCAGAAACCACTTGTCAGGGGATCTCACTTGCTGCAGAATAGTGGCGCGCCAACTTGCAGCTCCAGGGCAAATTGTGCGAAAAGGGAGAGAAGCCCTGGTAGCAAAAGGGCTCTCCAGCTGGAACAAGCGTAGTGCAAAATCAGTCAGTGACAATTCTCCTCTGACCACATCCTAGAAAGAGAAGTGCCCATATCCTAGTGGCCAGGGCTTTTTTTGTAGCAGGAATTCCTTTGCATTTTAGGCCACACCCTGTGATGTAGCGAATCCTCGTGGAGATTACAGTAGGCCCTGTACTAAGAGCCCGGATTGGTTACATCAGGGGTGTGTGGCCTAATATGCAAAGAAGTTCCTGCTACAAAAAAAAAAAAGCTCTCCTAGTGGCTAAGAGATGTGGATCCTTTTGTTTCTAAGGTGGCACTTTTTGTGTTAGCAGCTAGGAAAGTCAGAGGAAAGGTGATTCTCATGAAAGCAGCTAAATGAAATGTAAAGACCTAATATGTAATTTGTATTTCTTGAACCTGCCTGTGAATCCCTGGAGCTGGATGTCTGTATTTTAAAAGATTAAAGTAACTATATGAAAGTGAAGGCGAAATAGATATTATATTTCATTTTTTTGTAACTTTCTACTGTGTTTTAGTATATTTTAATTTAGAAGAAGAAGAAGAAGATATTGGATTTATATCCCGCCCTCCACTCCGAAGAGTCTCAGAGCGGCTCACAATCTCCTTTACCTTCCTCCCCCACAACAGACACCCTGTGAGGTGGGTGGGGCTGGAGAGGGCTCTCACAGCAGCTGCCCTTTCAAGGACAACCTCTGCCAGAACTGTGGCTGACCCAAGGCCATGCTAGCAGGTGCAAGTGGAGGAGTGGGGAATCAAACCCGGTTCTCCCAGATAAGAGTCCGCACACTTAACCACTACACCAAACTGGCTAAATTTAGTATATTTAATTTAATTTAGTATATTTTAATTTGTACCAGCCAATGGCCACATACTATAAACTCTACTACTACTAGTGGCTAAGAGAGTATGAATAATGAAGTTTAAACTGCTCTCTCCTGGTATCCCAGATGTAAAATGAACAGGGGTTGTTTTGTAGAAAAATAGGTGGTGGAGCTCATTAGCATGACTCATTAGCATATGCCACCCACCCAACTGCCAAAAGCAACCTGATACAAGTAGGAGAGCCCCAGGTAAGCAAGGCCTGCTTGGGCTAGGTAGAGATCCAGCCAGCCCAAGCAGGCCTCACTCGCTTGGGGCTCTCCTGCCTCCCCAGTCAAAAGGCTACCCGCTGCCCAAAACCACATAAGAAGTGGAGAAAGGGTGGTGTGGGCTTCTCCAGGGGTTAATGAGGGCTGCTGGGTGTGGGCAAAGCTCCTGGTGACTGGCTGACTGCCTGCTCTCCTAATCCAGGGATTGTTATGCAGCTGCACCTACTGTTCAATGGACAAGGTAGGTGTGGGGGAGGAGGAGGAGGGGGAACCCTCAGAAAAGTTCAGGAGCTGTGCTCCTGTGAGCTCCTGCTGAATCTGAGGCCTAGAAATGAATATGATAATACTGGCCCAACTTATAGGGTAATGGAACTCAATACCAGCACCCTAATGCTGAGTAATATTCCACTGCGACAGGAGACCAGGTCTGTTTTATTAAGAATGAGCAGAAGGCAGAATGTCAACAGCTGCAGGGGTGAGTAAAGTTTGGAATTTCAAACAAAAAAGTCCCCCAGGGTGGCTAAAAAGAACACCGTAAACATCAACAACAGAAATAATTTAAAATAAAAAGGGGCATTATGGGCAAATGCCTTCTAAACAAAAAGGTATTGGAACCTTTCTGCTAGCTTCTTTTCTGATTATTCAGCATGCAAAGTTCTGTCCCTTAGTTTCAGGGGAAAGCAACTGGCATCTTTGTACTGGAAGAGATTGAGAAAAGCACAATGAGCCCTGTGGAACCCAAAAGCTCACTAACCTAACACAGCATAACCACAATCAGAGGTTTACCTTTTTTTTTTTTTTTTTTAGGTCTGACAGTCAACAGCTGTCATAAATTACCAAATGTGCAAACCACACACACAGAGTGAGAGGTTGTTCAAGATTAAACAATTTTTAAAATGAGTTGTGTCAAGGAAATTTTTTTCCTTGAACGTTTTGCAGTATCAAAGAAAAAGAAGAATGATGAAAAAGAAGAACTAGGTTGATCCCGGCAGTTAGATGCTGACCTTTGTTTCCCCTGTTCTCATATAACATTTTCCTCTTCTGAGTATGGCAGAAATTTCCTACAGTTTATCCAAAAATGCAGAAACAATTTACTTTTCTTTTTAAAAAAGCACAAGACAGAAACATGGTTAGAACAAGGAAAAGGGAGGGAGGGAGGACATGTTTACTGAGACGTTCCCTTCCTGGTAAGGTTCCTGCGCATTTGTCTGGGACTAAAAGCAAAGGAGTCTTGCGGAGCGTTCAATACCAACCTGTTTATTGTGCCACAAGCAGCCTTCCCGGACCAGTCCTTTTGTTCGTGGCACCCACATGATTTCCTGCCACGATAAATCGGTTAGTCTTTAAGGTGCCACAAGTCTCCTTTCTTATTTTGGATCCCGAGGGTTAACTCTAACCCCTCCCCCCGCCCCTAAACCCAACTGAACGTCGTAGCTGTTATTTCCGAGTGGGGGGGAGGGAAATTGCAGGGCCTCGAACCGCTCGATCTCTGCCGCAACTTATTTCAATTTGCATTTGTGGAGCACAGAGAGGAACTAACCAGTATTTACCAGAAGGGAACGGAGGATCGTTGGGCTCTAAAGGAGCGTCATCCCAAGCGCAGCCTTCAGGCGACGCAAAATAAACCCGGCGAGAAGCCGCGTTCCTTTGCTTTCGCGTTTGCAGGGCGGAGGAGGAGAAATGCGTAATTTGTGTTTAGAAAACCCGCGAGCTGCTTTAAGCAGACGTTAGATCAGATTCAGCAGAGAGATGCCCCTTGCATTTTGTGAATGTTCGTTCGTTGGTTCGTTCGTTCATTCATTCATTCTCTCTCTCTCTCTCACACACACACACACACACACACAGAGGCTGTGATCACTCACACTAAATAATGCACTTTCAATGCACTTTCCAACTGGACTTTTCACACAAAGTGTGAAAGTGCGCTGAAAACGGATTGAAAGTGCATAGTTTAGTGTGTGTGATGTGCTTTCCAGCTGGATTTGCTTGTTCACACAGTGAAATCCAGGCGGGAAGTGCGCTGAAAGTGCATTGTTTAGTGTGCGTGGTCGCAGCGACACACTTTCTCTCTCCGGTGCGGCATCTTCATTCTGTAGGCAACTCAATAGACCACGAGAGCCTGAGAAGACCCCTGCTGGTTGCTGGATCGGGTCGAGGTCGCCTGGGGAGGCCTCTCGAAGCTCACGAGCAAGGCAGAGGCTCTGCTCCAGGCATCTGCTCTGGAAAGATAGACTGCCGCTGAACGGGGAGGCTCCACTGAATTGCCCTTGCGAATAGTGACGGGCTCTGTCTTCAAAGCCTTCTAATCTAAGCTGGGGAAGAGGGGTTCCAACACAATGATTAGTCTTTCATACTTTAAAAAACCTTCCTTTCCGTTATTCTCGTTTCTTTTGGCAAGCCAGCGGTGGTGTAGTGGTTAAAGTGTCGGGCTAGGAGCCGGGAAACTCAGGTTCGACTCCCTCTTTCGGCCACGGAACCTTGCTGGGTGGCCTTGGGCTACTCACACGCAGTCGGCCTGGCCTACCTCACAGGGTGGTTGTTGTGAGTGATGTGAACGGCATTGGGTCCCCGTCGTGGGGAAAGGCAGGGTATTAAGGCTGTGATCACACACATGTAATCATCACATAATGCACTTTAAATCCACTTTCCTACTGGATTTTACTGTGTGAACTGGCAAACTCCGGTTGGAAAGTGTGCATTATTTAGTGCGCGTGATCACAGCCTAATTAATTTAGTTCTTTCCCGTTCTCAATTCAGCTTTCTTATTTCTTTCCTTCTTTCCTCCTCTTCCCCTTTTTGTCTCCTTCCTTTCCTTTCCTTTCCTTTCCTTTCCTTTCCTTTCCTTTCCTTTCCTTTCCTTTCCTTTCCTTTCCTTTCCTTTCCTTTCCTTTCCCCTTTCATCTTTTCTACGTTTTCATCTCCTTCCTTCCTTCCCTCCCTTCTTTCTTTTTTTCTCCCCCCCCCCTCCTCTCTGGAAGGAATTTCTCTCCCCTCCCCTTTATCATGGTATCACTTTCTCCCCCCACCGCCCCCTCGAGACCCCTCCTGTGTTTCCAGGCTGAAAACTGGCCAGCGATGGATTCGCCTGAAATGACTCCCCCCCCCCCCAGGCGAATAAATAGGGAAACCACGAAACCTCCAAAGAAAGGGGGCAACAACAATAAAAAAATGCTTTTCGAAAAACATTACAGAAAATAGAAACCCTAAAGAAACGAACACTGGCTTTTCTAGGGCGTTGCGTTTTTAAAATACTGTCTATTGGAGGATGACCTTCTCCTGCTCGAGCGAAAAATAATTGATTCGTTTCTCAGCTTCCGTTTTTATTCTCCGTTGAGATTCCAGGATCTGCGGTTCCCCCCCCTCCCCGCAGCCCTCCCCCCCCTCCAGGCAACAGACGTCTTGCAACGGATTTTAATGGGTTTCTCTTCAAAACGAAACAAAGTGCATTGCGTGGAATTGGTCTTGCAAAGGTTTTCGTTCTCTTCACAAACCGAAAAGTTGCCATATAAATTAATAAAAGGTTAAGATGCTAATAGGACATTATTATTAGCTTTTCTTTTCTTTTTTTAAAAAAAGGGGGGGGAACAATTTACATTCTATAGTATTCGTTATGTGAGTGAGAGACAGACAGAGAGAGGGAGACAGAGAGAGACCATTCCATATTTTCAGTGCAACATCTAAAAACACCAAGGAATTTGTCGTTTTTAAGCTAAAAACCCTTTAAATCGCGGGTTTACTGGGAAAGTCAGCCAATTTCTGCACGTCGCTGTTCTAACGAGCGTCTCTTCCCAGGCCTTAACCCCGCCCCCTCCGCACAGCAATTAAAACAACAACCAAACACCGCGCTGATATCTGAGGCGAGGTTTCCAAGATCTCTCCCTTGTCTGGGGCTCCCGTCAAAGCTGAAAAGAAACCGAGAGGGCCGTGTGTGACAACTAACGGGGGCCGGCCTATTTACATCGAAGTGTGTCTGATCGATTTCAAAGGAAACTAACCCCCGACGAATTGTGCTGCTGGGGCCGCAGTTCTCAGTTGGAACCAACGATGTGAGTGTCGAGGGCTGCGATCAAACACACACTAAATAATGCACTTTCAATCCACTTTCCAACTGCATTTTACTGTGTGAATTGGCAAAATCCAGCCGGAAAGTGCATTGAAAGTGGATTGAAAGTGCATTATTTAGTGTGTGTGATCATAGCCCCGGTGACACAGAACGCTGCTTCCTGCGTGAGGAAAACTCCTGTGTAACCCCGAAGCTGACAACCATAATAGTTGGTTGGAGATAACAACTTTAAAAAAAACTATTCTCCCCTCCTTTCCTTTGCTGGGCCCAAATCCTTGCACCCATCCGCACGGTAACTGGAGGGGTGGGGGAGGGAGAGAGAGAATGGTCTGCTCCAAAGGAAGAAATCCCGCCCCCCTCCCCCGTCAGTCTGCCACAAATCCCACTACTCTGCAACCAAAACGAGAAGACTTGCAGACTCTACGTTCCCGCAAGCCCCAGGGGCCAGAAAGAGACAGAAACCCGACGAAATCGCGCCTTCTAACCCCGCCCCCCCCTACCCCCGGTATTTTACACGTTCAATAGTCCCAGGCTGGGGAATCCGCCTGGCGGGTATTTACAAAGAGCGGCCCCAGCCCAGCCTCCCCGGGCTCCTTCTAGCCAGCTGGAGAGGCTGCGAGTCCGTCGGATCTATCCACCACCACCCGGGTGAGAAGAAGAGGGAGCGGCGCGCCAAAGTCCCGGGCAGACGGCGCCGTCCAACCCAGAGTCTCTCGGGCTCCTCCCCGCGGCGGGGCTCCATAGAAAAATAGATCTGTAGGCGCGTCTCAGCGGAGCAGTCCCGTCCCCTTCCGCCGCGGGCGTCTAGGAGGAGCCGTCGGTCTCGGACGTGTGCAGCAGGAGGCTGCTGCTGGCGCTGCCGGCCGCCCCGCCGCCGGTCTTGTGCTTCTTGAGCAGCTGCGTGATCTTCTCGTCGTCGGAGTTGGGGTCCAGGGGCTTGTTGTAGTCGTCGTCCTCCTCCTCGTTCTCCGACGCGCCCTTCAGCCGCTCCGTCTCCGAGTCCTGCTTCTTCTTGGCCGTCGCCATCTCCGCCGCGTGTTTCTTCCGCCACTTGGTCCGCCGGTTCTGGAACCACACCTGAGGAGGAGAGAGGAAGAAGGCTGAACAGAGAGGGACCGGAGGGAAGCGCTCTGGCGACCAGGAGTGGCCACCCCGCAGAACCTCACTCCTCGATCCGGATTAAATTAATCCGGATTAGTTAATCCGAAATGAATTGGGTTAGCCTGGGTAGCTGCATGGCTCTGCGGCAGCAAAAGAAAAGGACCGGCTTCCCACTATCCTTACCTCACTCTCACTCTCCTCTTCTCAGGGGAACTTCCATTTCCACAAGCTGCCCCAAGGCTGCAACTGGCACAGCAGACAAGATCCTCTAAAAACCCAACCAATTTCGCAGGAGACCTTTAATCCTGGTTTAGCCCTGTCCCCAAACTGACATTCTACACTAAAATCATAGAGTCATAGAGCTGGGTTCTCTGATTCTAGTGTAGAATGTCAGTTTGGGCACAGGGCTAAACCAGGATTAAAGGTCTAGTGCGAAATTGGTCCCGGTTTCTGTTTGCTGTGCAAAAAAGGCGAAGCTAGTTGCAGCCGGGGGACAGATCGCATGAAATCCAATGGAAGCCCCGTGGAGAAGAGGAGCGTGAGGGGGGCATAAGGCTAGTGGGGAAGTGGTCAAGGTGAGCCCAGCGGCAGCTTGAAGACTAATGGGTGCTCAGTGAGCCTGATGAAGTCAGTCTACAGATTTTACTTTACTTTACTTTATTCGATTTATTTCATTTTATGTGGCGCAACCTAATGCAATTTGTGGCAAAGCTTTCAGGAGTCACTGAATATCTGAATAAGTAGGGAGTGACTCACCAAAACTCATTGCTTGCCACAAATGTTGTTAGTCTTTCAGGTGCTCCTGGAATCTTGCTCTTTTCTACTGCTGCAGACAGACTAACGTGACTACCCATCTTGACCTAATAAACAGTGTCCAGAAAATGTATTTCTTGCATAGACTGGTTCATTGTCAGGTTGATGGTGGGGTGAAAGTCATTGAAAGTCTGGTGGAATGCATCCAGGGCTTCTTTCTATAGCGCCCCTGTATTCCTGTTTTATTTCGCTTCCACATACCACTCGCCGTCACTTTTCTAAATAAATAAATAAAATTTGAACGGCAAGGCCAAACAGAAAAGTTAATAAACATAACAAAATATTAATTAATAGTATATATAACAAAGTAACCATGGCGGATGCACAAATCACATTTGATTCCCCACTCCTCCACTTGAAGCTGCTGGAATGGCCTTGGGTCAGCCATAGCTCTGGCAGAGGTTGTCCTTGAAAGGGCAGCTGCTGTGACAGCCCTCTCCAGCCCCACCCACCTCACAGGGTGTCTGTTGCGGGGGAGGAAGGTAAAGGAGATTGTGAGCCACCCTGAGACTCTGAGATTTGTAGTGGAGGGCGGGATATAAATCCAATATCTTCTTCTTCTTCCTAGTCTAGGGGTGGCCAAACTGTGGCTCAGGAGCCACATGTGGCCCTTTCACACATATTGAGTGGCTCTCAAAGCCCCCCCCCCCCCCCATCAGCCAGCTTGGAGAAGGCATTTGTCTCTTCCAATCATTTTTCCAAGCCAGCCAACAGCTTGGAGAATGTGTTTAAAGTTAAAGTTGTTTTCTTTCTACCTCTCCCTCCCTCCCCATCTATTTTTGCCTGCCTGCCTTCTGCTCTCAAACATCTGATGTTCATGTCTTGAGGGTCTCAAACCTGATACTTATTCTCTGTGGCTCTTACATTAAGCAAGTTTGGCCACCCCTGGCCCAGTCCAAAACAATAACCACTCCCCTTGCTGACTTATTAGCCAGATTGTTAGGCAAGATAGTTAATGGGTGTTGCATGACTTTTGTATGTGACAATGTTTACTTTCCTGGGTTTCCCCCCTCTATAGTAATAACAGGAACTGATTCAGAGGAATGGTGAAGAGAATGACATATGATCTTGAACAGGCGTCCTCAGGATGGGACCGAGCGTGTCACAGAATCCCACTTGTTTAGCTGCAAGCTCTTACACAGCTCTCCTTTTGGAAGGATGGTCTGCTCATAGGCATGCCCAGAGAGCAAGAGACGGATGCCTTCTTGCATATTTCCTGGGCAGGCCAGCCAGGCCATGAGATGAGGTCATCAGTTGGTGAAGGAGGTTCCCTTTTAAAGCAGCCTCGTGCAATCCTGCTTTTGCTACTTTGGGACCGGCTGGGGGTGGGGTGGGGGGCAGCCAGCGACCAATCGGAAGAAAGGAGTGACTGAGCAGTCATTCTGAACCCCAAAAGCTAACCTCTGCCAGCCTTCTTACAAGGCCGGATTAACAATTAGGTCAAGTAGGCACTGGCCTATGGGCCCCCATGCCCTTAGGGGCCCCAGGCTGTCTCTCCCCCCCCCCATTTTCCCACTGCTTGCAGCCCTCCCAGCCTGCACATGCAGCCAGCAACTGAGCCGCTCTTTGCTTGAATTGCCTGGAGCAGCTGCTGCTGGCGTTGTCACCAAGTTTGCCTCTCTGTGCCTCTCCCCCACAGCTTTGTCAAAGGGGCTTTTGAGAAGGTGCCTGAAAGCTGCCGTGGGGACCATGAGCAGTGGGGAGGGGGTGCTCTGACTGAGATAATTTGAGAGGGGGCCCCCAAGATTTTGCCTAGGGGCCTTCACAAGGTTTAATCTGGCACTGCTTTGATTTTACTTTGATTTTGTTGACAGCTGAATCATTTTAACTTACTTTTAATTCATCCCCAAGAATGTCTCTACAAAAACCCAGTTCAGGAACAAATACCGATTTGAAAAAAAAGGGAAAAAATTCCTTGTTTCAGTCAGCCTAATATGCTCAGGAGTTGCTTGGGAGAAATGTGAGCCCGTAAACGTTGTACATAAACCATCAATAAATAAACCGGTCTATACAGTTTCCTGCCCATTGACTTTTTCACTTAGCCTCTTTGCCATGTGTTTGTTTGTTTGATTTTTATTGGCTTCATTTATACCCCGCCTTCCTCTCCCATGGGGACCCAGAGCTGCTGACGTCATTCTCCTCCTCGCCTCCATTTTATATTCATGACGCCCCTGTGAGGAAGGCTGAAAGTGGGCGACCTGCCCAAGGTCACACAGCAAGCTTCCATGGTGAAGCAAGGATTCAGACCGGGATCCTAGGCCAACGCTCTCTACCCATTGCGCCATGTGGATAATAAAAAGCTTGAAAGAAGAAGAAAACAGATATTTCCCCCCCACCCCACCCCCATCTGAACTATATTGCTCCTCAGTATGCCTTGCCAACCTGGCTCCATTTACAAGCATGGTTTTTACTGGCTCAATGCTTATGGTTGACCGTATTAACCCTGGAGTGGTTGTTAACCTAGATTAAGTACTCTGGGGTGGGGGAAAGACATGTATGCAGCAATGGCAGTCATTCTAAACACAGCATGGCTACCTACCACTTCTACAAGCCTCTGCCTTCTGGTTTGCATCCCAACAAAGACTGAAATGCTTGGATTGGGGGGGGGGGGGGTGCGTATTTTTCTATTTTTGTGCCTGCACCTGGAAGTCATGGTGACCTCTGGTGACTGACCTCTACTGAGGGCCTGGAGGATATTCAGGGAGGTGGCTGAAGAAAGCCTGCTCTGCTTTCCTGGTATTTCAAGGGGGTCTCCCACTCCAGTTCTGGATTTTGACTCTCTTGGTCACATAAAATCAGCAAGCCGATTGCCTGATGCGCAGCCTAGTTTAAAGGAAGCATTTGGATGTGCCTTCAGTTTGATTCCAAGAGTGCAGCGTCTGAGACCAAACGATTAGCACCTTAAGGGAGCCGCATCTGCTGTGAAATCCCCCCCCCCATGGAAAGTAATGGGGGCTGGGAACGGCAAAGCTCTTGCAGGGCTCTTGTTTACTTCGGTTTGGCTTGTGCAGAAAAAACTTCCAGATGAATTGTGTCCTAGAGCAAAAGCAGCTAAACCAAAGTCTTCTTTCTAAAACAAGAACTGATTACATCAACGCCATCCTAAGCATACTTTCCATAGAGAACATTTTCCAGCGTTCCCCACAGAACAGACATCCTCATCACAATTATTATTCCAAAGTCTGAGTCCAGTAGTGCCATCTTTAAGAACAACAAAGTTTAATTCTGTGTATAAGCTTTCGTGCACATAACCATGAAGATACTATACTGCAGCAATGGTTGCAGTCTACATATGTTGATTGTATTATTATCAGGGCTTTTTTTGTAGCAGGAACTCCTTTGCATATTAGGTCACACCCCCTTGATGTAACCAATCCTCCAGGAGCTTACAGGGCTCTTATTACAGGGCCTGCTGTAAACTCTTGGGGGATTGGCTTCATCAGGGGTGTGTGGCCCAATAGGCAAAGGAGTTCCTGCTACAAAAAAGCCCCGATTATTATGATCATCGCGTTGCTGGCATGCCGTTTCTACAAGATTGGAGCATTTGGTCAATGAACTGGTTAGGTTAACTGATTACAGTTGTCTGATTAAAAATGTATCACCAGTTTGTTGTGCAGCAAATAAAAGCAATGATTGTAAATGCTGTTTACAGAAATGGTGAGTGACTCCCTGTAAGCTGTGGAGTCTTGGGAGCAAAAATTCTACTTTGCAATTTACTGGCATTAAAGCTGTGAGTTACCACATAGACGAGTATGCTCTGAGACCATTTCTCCTGAGCTAAGACAAAAACGTGTGAGCCAGAAGCTAAAAAACTGTGAGCTAGCTTGCACAAAATCAGCTTAGAGGGAACACTGGTGACAGGTACAATTTTTGAAGAGTTATTCCCCTCCCCCCAATTCTCTCACACATACACAGGGAATGCCTTTCATAAGATTATGGCAGGCACGATGGGTTTGTAAACTGGACTAGGAACCCAGGCCAAGAGATGCTGGTTCCAATCACTGAGCCAGTCATTTTTCAGTGTCCACTAACATACAGGGTTGTTAGGAAGATAAAGGGGACAATAGCATATGCTGCCTTAACTAACCAAGAGATCAGCATAATAAACCCATAACATTTATCTGTAAAATGTTTGTCATTTTATACAAATTCATGCAAATTTAATCAGTTTCCTGGTTAACTAAATTCACATGGTTAATCAACTAAGATTTCTTTAATTGGGTGACTGTGCTAGTTATTACTGGGACTTCCATAGTTCCTGCTTTCATATTAAGGATCTACCTTTACAACTCTCGATTCCTTCCTTCTTTTTCTCTTTCTCTTTCTCTCTTTCCTATACAGGCCTTTTTTTTTTTTAGCAGGAACACAGTTCTGGCTGGCTTGGTGTCAGGGGTGTGGCCTAATATGCAAATGAGTTCTTGCTGGACTTTTTCCTACCAACCCCCCCCATTCCTATAGATATTTCTTCCGTTCTTTTATACACTCCAAAGCAGATTTACAGACATCCCTCTAGAGGATAAAGGCAGAATTATCTTCTTTCCTTCTGTTGCTGCTGTAGTATGGAGTAGCTGCTATTCCTGTAAAGCAGCTATTATTTTACACAGACAGCCCTTACTGGCATCAGATCTACTGGGCACCCTAGCATAAACACATAGTTGTGGCCAGAGTCCCTTGTGAAGTCTTTTTTCAGGAAAGCATAAGCCCAGAGGATAAAATCTGAAATCTATTCAAAGATCTCTCATTGATTTTAAACATCAGAAAGTGGTCCTATATAATATTATGAATTATCACAGTCAGGTTTTTGACTGGTAGTTGATGTTCTGCAATTTGAGATCCAATCACATTCTTGGGAATTGCAGATGCATCCTTCATAGGATTCTTACTGTTCCAAGCAACACTGTCTTCTGGAGCTGAGCTGGTGTTATTTGTTCAGTGCCCAGAATGTCCAGATGTTCCCCGAGACATGTAGGCACTCCAGGGGCTCCAAGGACAACTGGCACAATGGTCACCTTCTTCTACCAGAGGTGCTCTAACTCTGTTTGAAGGTCTTGGTATTTAACAATCTTCTCCTGTTCTTTCTTTTCTATTCTGTTGTCTCCTGAGACTTCAGTGTAAATTATCCAAACCCTATTTCAAGTAGTAGTAGCAGCAGCAGCAGCAGCAGCAGCAGCAACTGCTGCTGCTGAAGTGTTTAATTATTATTACATCGATACAGGGCTTTTTTTGTAGTGGGAACTCATTTGCATATTAGGCCACACCCTCTGGATGTAGTCAATCCTACTGGAGCTTACAGTAGGTCCTGTACTAAGAACCCTGTAAGCTCTTGGAGGATTGGCTACATCAGGGGTGTGTAGCCTAATATGCAAAGGAGTTCCTGCTACAAAAAAAGCCCTGTGTGGGATAGTAGTTAGAGTCCCAGACAAGGATCTGGAAGACCCTGGGTTTGAATCCCCACTCTGCCATGGAATTTTGCTGGCTGACCTTGGGGCAGTCACACACTCTCAGTCTAATCTACATTGAAGGCTGTTGTGAATATTAAATGGAGGAAAAGAGAATGATGGAACCCACTTTGAGTTCCCATTATGGAGAAAGGCAGGGTATAAATGAAGTCAATAAAATGAAATTTAAAAACCATATCAAAAGCTCAGGAAGAATACTACTGAATATTAACCACAACTTTCCATCAACAATACTGCAATGAAGTCAGCAAGAGCATAACAATAATATCATCACTGCACTTTTTTAAAAAAATGACAAAGATACTGAGATATTCGAGAAAATATCACTAACAGCCATGTGCCACAAATCAGCTCAACCCCAGCTTACTTCCTAACATCAGTATTAGAGACACATTAACACAGGGGTGAAATTCTAGCAGGAGCTCTTGCATATCAGGCCACACACCCCTGATGTAGCCAATCCTCCAAGAGCTTACAAAAAAGAGGGGTGTGTGGCCCAGTATGCAAAGCAGCTCCTGCTGGAATTCCACCCCTGCTTAGAGTATTCTGCTTAGAGTATACCACCCCTGCTTAGAGCATACCACACTGTAGTATTTTTTCTTGTAGAGACAGGGATTCTGGTACCACTTTGGAAGTGTGCTGGAATTGCATAAAACCAACAGAAAATGGAATGAAGTTAATCAGAGGCACCGCTAATCACACAGCAAAAAGCAACTTGTGTGATTGTCACCAGTGAAGTCACTGTGCCATTATTATAGTGACAGCTTTGTTACCAGGGGACTGTCAGTCTAAAAATTTAAATTGCAACCCTAAACAGGAGTCTCCCATATGCACCACTGATGCTGTGCCTCTCTCGGTGTCTCCCTGTTGACATCACATCACATGTGAGCCCCACAAAATGGAATGCGTGTCTTTTGATATGCAAAGGGATGTGCATTCCCATCTAGAGGTGCCCTCTTTAAATACAGAGATGTAACTTCCCTTAGGATCAATAGGATTTCACTCCACATAAATAAGGTTACGATTGCGCTGGTGTCCTTAGCCATTATTTATTATCACCACCTTGAGTATTACTGGTAGCCAATCTCATCAGTATATCTAATCATTTACTTCCACTACCGTTACTCTTAGACATTGTTAATTGACTATGTGCATGTTATTTATTTGCTAAGGAAGAAAAATTTATACCCAGACCTGGTTGGCCCAGGCTAGCCTAGTCTTGCCATACCTTGGAAGCTAAAGAGCACGGCTAGCCCTAGACTGTCTGACAACCTAGGCAAGGCTAACTTCTGGCACACACGCACACACTGATAATGTCACGGAGTCGTATGGTGGTCACCCAACAGGGAGGGATGGTGGCTGAGTGGTAGAGCATCTGCTTGGGAAGCAGAAGGTCCCAGGTTCAATCCCCGGCATCTCCAAAAAAGGGTCCAGGCAAATAGGTGTGAAAAAACTCAGCTTGGGACCCTGGAGAGCCGCTGCCAGTCTAAGTAGACAATACTGACTTTGATGGACCAAGGGTCCATAAGGCAGCTTCATATGTTCATATAATTCGGTGCTCCCAAAAGACTGGTACTCTAGACAATCCTAGTAAGGAGGATTGGCTCTGGCTAGTATAGGGATGGGAGACCACCACAGAAGTCCTCTATGTGGAGGAAGGCAAACCGCTCCTGATCATCTCTTGCCTTGAAAACCCCAAAAACATGTAAAGTTTTATGCAAACTACTTCACATGTATATTGTCACAAATCTTATAAAAATGCAAGCAAATCACTGACAGTGCTATTAATAAATCTATCGCTGTATGAATGCCAGTAATATTACATTAGCTCCAGTGATTGCTGTTTAATAATGATGATGATGATAATAGTAATAATAATAATAACAATAATAATAATCAGCACACAGTTGTTAACAGCCCCTTACTTATAAGCACTTTGGACTAGGAACATGCATTGGCTTTGTGGTACTGTCACTAGCCTGTCTTCAAACAATGCATAGCATTCAGAAAATACAGCTCATTTTAAGAAATAAAATGTTAGCCTGTTGGAACTGCAGATCAGAGGCTGTGTTTTAAAGTACTTATTACATAAAATAATTGGAATGCTTACTGCATTTTGAGTTATAGCTTCACAGTTCTTTGGAATGTGTGTTGGTGTTGTGGGAAATTCTTGGTTTTGAACCTCAGACTTCCCCCCCAGCCGTATTTATTCACATCCTTTCAACCCTTCCTTTCCTGGGCTGTATCTCCTTTACTACACTTCTAAGTCTGAAAGTTCCTTGGGGCAGAGACCTGTTTCCTCCCCCACCCCCCTGTTATGCAGAAAAGAACCAGGTAGGTGGCTGCCCTGTTTTAAAATACAATTATGATAACCATTCACCTTTTAAGCACTTTTAAATTCCATATGCTTCAACAGCCGCCCTATCTATTTTGCTTAGCCTTCTTTTGGGGGAACTGATGGCATTCAAAAGGGTTTAACTTTGCTTAGGTGATGCCCAACTAACCTGGATTCCTGTCCCCACTAACGTCTTAATTAAAGGGATTTCACATGCACAGCTGTTTGTTTCGGCTGTTTATTATCATTCCTTATAGCAGGAATCTTCGTTTATTCAACCCTATACAGTTATTTTGCTTCAATCTCAATGGCTTAAGCATCCACAAGGTACACAGGACTGCAGACCAAATACTGAATCCTAAGATGTCCTTATTTTTTTTTCACTCTGCATTTCCTTCTTTTCTCCCTCTTACTTACTTTCCAGATGCCTCCCACCATCCTTGCACACTTTAATCCAGACTTTTAAAAAGTGTGCATCAAGAGTGACCCCCGCCCCCTCATCTATGCCGTGAAAATAAGGAACACCCCCCCTAGTTATTTGTCATTGCTGTGCTTCAGTGTAATTCAGAGTGAACGCCATCACCATGTGCTTCTAAAAGAGAGAGGAAAGGGGTGGAAACAAGTTTGACCAATTAGATCCAAGTTCAGCCCTCTTCCCACCCCCCACCCCCTTCATTTTGCATGCTTGCTTCTTCTGTTTTGTAATTTGGGAGTGTGTTTGTTCTATTTTTAAGGCTGAACTGCTTCTCTATATAATTAATACTGCCCTCCCCCTTCCCCATCTTATGCAAACCATCTTGGTGGAACTTCAACCTGGCTTCCTTCCCAAACAGTCCTCCCAATCCCCAGAAACACGACGGCATTGAAGGCTACACTTCGGCATGCTCTGCCTTCGAAGCAACACGGAAACTCTACACTCATTTGCACGCATCAGATCGAACATAAGCCCCTTTCTGTCATCAATGAAACTAGCCTCCAAGTAAAAGTGCAGGCGACTTCAACCTTATTTTGAAGGAAAGCCCATTGGACACAATGGAATGCACTTTAGGGTAAGGAGCTGATATGTTCACCTCTCCTTTCCCAGATGAATTAAGCTGGGCTACTTCTGCTACACTTGATGCAAAATAATACGAAGGAGCTCAAGCCAGGAAAAAGCTAGTCCTTTCAATTCCCATTGAAAACAATCAAATTTTGACAGGTTTATTAAAAACTCTCCCCCCCCATCGATCCCCTGTGTGTCAAAATCTGTCCCAGTCAAAAGTGTAACTGCAGCCAGAATAATTTTTGCCAAACACTGGAAAAAGAAAGAAGTACCAACTATAGAAGAATTGACACAGAAAATATAGAAACAGCTGAAATGGAGGTTGACAGACATTTTAAATGATAAACCTAAGCAAGAAGCGTTGGAGAGATGTCCTTTCTTTGAATGGATAAAGAAAAATGGGAATTTTTTATAGAGTTTTAAGGTGTTGAAATGTTATAGTATAGAAGTCTACCACCTATGGGTTGAAAGAGAGTGAAGACGTGTACAATATCTTCTCATCCCTCATCCCCCCCCTTTCCCTCTTCCCCTTCCCTCACCGTTTTTACCCCTGATCATATTCATAATTACAATAAAAAAATTTTGAAACAAAAAGTGGGTTGTCTAGCAACTGATCAATACTTTCTTCCTACTCTGCCCAAAGATTTGAATCTCCTGACCGGCAAAAACTAGATGATGATGATGGTGATGATGAGGATGGTGATGATGATGAAGAAGAAGAAGAAGAAGAAGAAGAAGAAGAAGAAGAAGAAGAAGAAGAAGAAGAAGAAGAAGAAGAAGAAGAAGAAGAAGAAGAAGAAGAATCGTCAGAGTCAGATATTTGACTGGTAGATCGTGTTCTGCAGTTTGAGATCCAGCCAAGTTCTTGGAAATTGCATAATAATAATAATAATAATAATAATAATAATAATAATAATAATAATAATAATAATAATAATAATAATAATAATAATAATAATAATAATAATAATAATAATAATTCAGTGTTCTGGGCTGTATCTCCTTTACCACACTTCTATTCCGCTCAGATATGAAGAAAGAAACCCTCCATTTACAATAAACATTTCCTTTCTAGCTATTTTATATATATCACCTCTCTCCACAGTAAGTGGGTGGCTTCTTGCTTCTGTTAAGCAAGGCTGTACTAATTTATTCACAGCCTTTTGGACATATTTACATTGACAAATGAGGGTCTCCAAGATAACTCCAGGAAGAAGAGACGATTCGTAAAGGGATCCTCTCCCTCCCGCTTTTACACACACACACACAACCTGCTCAGCTACATTTGTTCCAAAGGACGTCTAGAGAATTTTCTCTTTGGGGGAAAAAAGGGGACGGGGGAGAATAACCGGTTCTCCCCCTGTCTAATCCACTTGACAGGTCTGCCTAGTTCTCCATTGAGATCAACACATTCAAGGGTGGCGGGAGGGCTTTGTGAGCCGCCTTATCTACTTTTATGCTTGTTAACTCCATTCTGGTCCCATTCAGAAAAAGGTCTCTTCGGTTCACCCTATTGTGAGGTTTCAGACATGCGCGTAAAAGGGGGGGGGGGCGGAGAGAGAGCACAGCGATCATCTATCTAACCCCAGTTAGACTCTGTAAAATGTTGTCGATTTCAATGGGGAGAAATGAATTTCCTGGCTTGGGTTTTCCTCTGTCCAAATCTGTGATCCACAAACCAAAAGGGCAAGATTCAATGCCAGCGACATAGACTTTGCTAGTCTCGAAACCGAAACTGATAATGCAGCCGTGTCCTGTAGACAGAGAAGAAGGCATTTTGCAGGATCCTAAGCAGCAGCATCCTAAATATTATCGCTATATGACCAATCTGCTGATAAAGAGCCAGGCTCCCTCGTGCAACCTACAAACCTTTGGGGCCTCTGAAGAAATGCTGGCTATGGGTTAAGGGATGCCTGGAAAAATTCGGGTCTAGACCTATTTGAAATAAACAAACAAGCAAATAGCTTTTCTGCTCGTGCCATTCTCCAGGAGAGGCTTCAGGTCGCGACTTGCAATTTCCAGCAAGCTTCTTTTTTGCCGGCTGCTTTGGAATCGGTCAGTGTATTCCAGCCCCTGTGCCAAACCACCTTTTGGGGGGAAGTTTTGGATCGAGCTCTTCAGACGATTTCACCAGCACCACCAACCCTGGGGGTGACATTTCAAATGACTCTGAAACCCTTTACCCTGAAGACTTTCTACTCGAGTTGACACCCCAAAGTCCCCCAGGCTTCTGGATATTTTGGGGGGAAGGATTAAACTTTTTGCATGGGAACATATTTCAGACTGAGGGTGGAGAAGAGCGTCAGATTAATTTAGAAAGAAGGCAGACCTGGTCATAATCGTATCATCGCTCGTTTAAACTGGAAGATAAACGGTCCAAACTTGGGGTCGGGACAAGTGGATTTGATAGTATGACCCTGTGTTTGTACACTGGAAACTGCAAAGAGGAGGGCCATGATAATTGTCAGTCAGATATCTAACTGGCAGACACTGTTCTGCAAGCAGAGATCCAGCTAAATTCTTGGGAATTGCGGATTCTTACTGTTCCAAGCAACACTGTATTATTATTATTATTATTATTATTATTATTATTATTATTATTATTATTATTATTATTATTATTATTATTATTATTAGAAGTAGTAGTAGTAGTATCACCATCATCTAAATATTGTCCTCTTGGAACAATTTGCTCCCGAAGAGAACACATTTATTTATTCAACTCTATACTTATTTATTTTGTGGATTTCTATTCCGCCCTACCCCGTGAAGGGGCTCAGGGCGGATTACAACAAAACCAACTACAGTTAAAAAGCAGTCAACCAGCAATTCAATGAATTAAAACAATTAAAACCATCTGGCTTCCGAGCAGGAGACAAACTGATTCAAAGCAGTGGCGTTTTCGCAGACATTTGGAAAGTTTCGGGCCCCGGCGCTGGTTTCTAAAAGCAGCCTCGATCTCCACCAAGAGCCGGCGCCCTTTGGTGAGAAAAGGGAATGGGGGGTGGGGGGGGGAGGCGGCTTCCTTTTGGTCGGGCTTGGGTTCCCTCCCGTGTTCAAGCCCAGCCCTGCAAGGGGACCGTCATTCTCCTCTCACCTTGACTTGGCTCTCCGTCATGCCCAGCGAGTAAGCCAGCCTGGCTCTTTCCGGGCCGGCCAAATACTTGGTTTGCTCAAAAGTCTTTTCCAAGGCGAAGATCTGCTGTCCGGAGAAGGTCGGTCGGGTGTGTTTCCTTTTGCCGTCTTTGTCCAGCAAAATCGAGCCTTGGTCTGGAGAACAGGGACGAAGAGAGGAAAGAGAAGGAACTGGGTTTTGTGGGGTTGGGTTTGTTTTTTTTAAAGTAAAATAAAAACAGCGTAAAATTTTGCGCATGTGATTTTGGAGAAACCAAGCACGCCTTAAATAAAATAATGATGGGGGGGGGGGGAGAATCTCCAGTGGGAAATGAAGATGTTGCGTGCATCAAAAGGGTCTGGGTTCCCTCTTTATAGTCTGAGAACCTAGGCTGGCAATTGAAAGGACGGCTTAAATTCATTCCTTTAAAATGATTCTTCTTAAGAAAACTTAAGAGCTTAAGAACCGGGCCTCACTCTCTTCGTCTCCCCCTTTCGTTTCCTTTACTTTCTTGCAGAACGCGGTGACCGTGAAGAAAGAACGAAGGAAATCAGATAATCTATCACTGTTACTAAACTTAACGGAGCCTTTCTGTATCCGAAATGTATTCGATTTTTAAAAATCCCCTAGAAAAATAAATGTTTAAAAAAAAATCAAAACAATTTTTTTAAAAATAATACAGAGCCGAATGGTGCAGGAAATACTTTCCGCAACAAGGGTTCCTTTCGCTCCGAATTGACATTCTCCCGTTCACACGGACCGCCTCTAAAGAGACCCTCCGAAATGCGTTCTAAATGGAAGTTACGATTTCTCTTGGACGAGGCGAGCCCCGCGGTCAAAATCCAGCAACGGGAAAAGCCGCCCGCAGACCCTTCCAGAGAACCGCTCGCAAGGCTGATCCCCGTGGAGGTTCCCGTTTTATTTACTCCCGAGTCGTTTTGCGTACAGCTGCAGCCTGGAGCCCTTCGCCCGGCTCTGTTCGCCAATGGAGCGGCCGCCTTCCAAAACCCAGGGAGGGGTTTCCCTTTCAGAAAACGCGGCTGCCGGCTGGGGACAACTTTCGTTTGGAAGAAAACATCCCCAGCTCTGCAACTCGACAGACTGCAAAGGGGACTCCGGAAACGTCTTGCTTT
Source organism: Heteronotia binoei (assembly GCF_032191835.1). Taxonomy (NCBI): domain Eukaryota; kingdom Metazoa; phylum Chordata; class Lepidosauria; order Squamata; family Gekkonidae; genus Heteronotia; species Heteronotia binoei. The sequence continues at coordinate 103,380,153 of NC_083231.1, read as the reverse complement.
TGAAAAGCATCCTTTGCCCAGCCACCCAGGGCCCGAGGACAAGCGCGCTCAAGAACTACCGGCGACAGCAAGAGCGGCCCGCACACCGCTCCGAGGCTCCTGCGGCCTGGGCGAGAGGAGAGGCCTTGAGGCAGCCGCTCTCCGGGATGCTGCGAGCCCCGCAGCCAACTACAGCTTCGAAAACCCCCCAACGAGTTGATGAAGAGCGTTGGGGCTGCTGCTACTCCACGCGCGCGCGCAGAGAGCTGGGGCTGCTACTCCACGAGTTCTCTTGTCCCTTTACCAAAGGACACTTAGAAGTCGCCCCCCTCCCCCCCAAAAATGCAGACGTGGGTAGAGAGTAACCCCGTTACAATGCCCTGCAAGGCCTCTTACGCACCCCCGCCCCGAAAATGCCACGGGTTTTAATGTCTGCGGGAATCTGGTTCGGATCTGACGCCCCAAGGCCGCGTCACAAGAGGCCCCACGGAAGAAAGCAGGGCAGGGAATACAAAATCATGGCCTTTCCTTTTCCTCCGGGTTCTTGGCAGGTTGATGCTTCCCTGCCTTCTAGTGGGGGGAAGATCAGGGCAGAAAGTGGAAGGGAGACCCCTGAAGCGGGGGGCCCACTGATGCGTTCCTGCTCCCAGGTCCAAGAGGAAAGGGGAGAGAAGAGACAGAATGTGGGGCTCCGTGTCCAATGAAGACAGGAGGGAAAGGCAGGGGACAATTGAGCGGGGGGGGGGGAGAGGGGGCACTGGAGGTTGCGGGGGTTCCCCACGGTGTCCAGAGGCGGGCTGCAGGCCTTTAGGGGTCTGGGAGGGCTAATGATTTGCGGGTGCCCATTCGAGGGGGCAGTGAGCGCCTACTGAAGGAGCTTGGAAGAAAGGCTATCAGGGAATGTAAGGCGGGGGAATCTAGAGAGATCAGTGCCAGTGTTCCCTCTAAGCTGAGTTAGTGTGAGCTAGCTCATAGGGTTTTTCGTTCCCGGCCCACCCAGTTTTGTCTTCGCTCAGGAAAGAGGGCCCCGGAGCAAGCTAATTCATGCCCGTAGCCAAATCGCCCGCTCACAACTCGCACGCCAGTAGCTCACGAAGTAGGATTTTTGCTGACAAGACTCCTCAGCTCAGAGGGAGGGAACGTTGGTCAGGCCACGAAGTTAGAGACACCAGGGAAGCCAGCAATGGGATGTGGCCTGAGAATGGAGGCAGCCTTGGCACTTTAAGGCTGCGATCACCCGCACTAAACGATGCACTTTCGATGCCCTTCCCTACTGGATTTCCCTTGTGTGACCTGGCCTCATCCCGTTGGAAAGTGGATGGAAAGTGCATTATTTCCTGTGCCTGATCTCAGGAGAGGGCATCGCTAAACAGTGCACTTTGGATGCCCTTTCCCACTGGATTTGACTTGTGCGGCCTGGCCTAACCCTGTTGGAAAGTGGACGGAAAGCGCATTATTTCGTGTGCCCGACCTCAGGAGTGGGCACCGCTGGAGGCCCTTTCCCACTGTTTTTTTGACTTGTGCGGCCTGGCCTAACCCAGTTGGAAAGTGCAGGGTTTCGGGTGCGGGATCTCAGCGCGCCTGGATGCCCTTTCCGGCTGGCTTGGACGTGTGCGGCGGGGCGGGGCGGGGCGGCTACTCACGCGGCGTGCAGGCGAGGCGGGCGTCCCTCCAGGGGGGGCTCTGCATGACCCCGGGCCAGAAGATGGGGGTCCTGCCGGGCAGCTCGGCCAGGGGCTTGGGGTAGCGTCCCACGGCGGCCACGGCGGCGGCGGCGGCGCTGGGGCTGAAGTAGAGGGCGGGCGGCGGCGGCGGCGGCGGCGGGCTGAGGCTGCTGAAGCGCGGCAGGCCGGCGAGGAGGCCGGCGGCGGCGGCGGCGGCGGCGGGCGAGGCGGAGGCGGCGGCGGCGGCTGCGGGGGGCATGGAGGGCCGGCTGAGGATGTCGTTGATGCCGTGCGGGGTGGCGGCCAGGAGCTGCTGCTGCTGCTGCTGCTGCTGCGCGGGGAGGGCGCCGGGGTTGGGCGGCTTGAGGGCGGCGGGCGTGGGGGAGCCCAGGGGCGGCGAGGGCGAGGCGGAGGCGGAGGAGGCGGCCGAGGAGGAGGAGGCGGAGGAGAGGGCGGCGGGGGGCAGCGGGTAGGCGGCGGCCGGGTAGAGGGGGGTCTTCATCTCGGCCATGCTGTGCAGGGCGGCCAGCGGCGGGCTGCTGAGCAGGAAGGCGCTCTGCCGGGGGCTGCCATCCATCTGCCCCACCGCCAGCATCCCCGCGCCGGGCGGCCGGCCTCCGAGGGGGCGCACCGGGAAGGCCCCCGCGGCGCTACCGGGGGCGGGCAGGGGAGCGGTCGGGGCGCTGGGCTTGGGAGACGGGCAGGGCCAGCGGCGAGGCCCAGCTTCGGGGGTCGCTGCGCGGGCTGCCCGCTTTGGGGGCTCAGAAGGGAAGGCTCGGCGTCGGCTGGGAGGGGTCCCCGAGCGGCTGGCTCCCTCTTTGGAGAGCGCAGAGAGGCTGGGATCCCGGGCAGGAGAAGGAGCGGGAGAGAAAGTGGCCCGGAGCTTGGAAAGTGGATGAGGAGAGATGGGGGGGGGGGGCTGTCCAGGGGTCTCTCTGCCCGGGGATGAAGCCCTAGAGACGCTCTGGGCCCGGCGCCTTCTCCGACCCGCTCTTTCTAACGTTGCAGAAAGGGAGAGAAAGAGGGGGGCGTGGGGGGCTGCTGGGAAAGGGGGGTGGTGCGCCCGGGGAAGGGCTGCATCTGGGAGGACTGGAAGGAGGAGCTGAGCCTTCGGGGGCTAAAGGAAGCAAGCGGTGAGGGGCTCTCTGAGTGAGTGGGGGGAGGCTGGCTCTCCCCAGGGGTACCCGGAGAGAGGCCTCCTTGGGGATCGGGCGTCCCCCCCTGCAGGAGCAAAGGGCGCGTTGGGATAGGAAAGTGCAACTCGAAGGAAATGCCCAAGGAAGAGGATTTAAGGAAATTGAGGGATACGGGCAGCGGGGTGGGGGGGCTGATGCTCTGCCAGAACTGGGGGTATGGGGCGCCTCCAGAAAGGCCTCCGCGTTTTTCTTTTCTTGCTTCTTCCTCCCTCCTCGCCGCCAGGGAACGTGGGTTGAAGCGAGCTTTCCAAAAGTCTCTCCCTCCTGCAGACGGGGGAAACAGCCCCCAAAGGTCACCTTCCCGGGAAACAGAAATCCCCTCGCCCCCCGCTCAGGGGAGAGCCACCCAGCCGCTGCGAGCGCCGGAAGCCCCTTCTCGGGCAAAGATCTCCAACTCCAGCCTCCTAGACGGCTTGCGGGGGCCCGGAGTGGTCTCCTCTCCCTCTGGGCATAAAATCTTCCCGCTCCGAAGAAGAAGAAGAAAATCGCCCCCGCCGGGACCTCCGCGCCGCCTCCAAAGAAGATCTCCCTTCTCCTGGGAACCCGCGACGCTTCTCCTTCGGCCGTCTAAACGCGACCGAGTCCGGAGCCGCTCGGCTTCTCTCTCCTCGCTCCTAGCGCGCCGCCGGCTGTTCGACGGCTCTGGAGTCCCCCTCCCGACTCGGAACCTCCGTTTCCCAAGTGGGCGCTGCGCTCCCCTCTCCTTCCTCGGATCTGGCTCGGCCGCGGCTCTCTCTGTCTGCCGGCGCCTTCCCTTCGCTCCCTCTCTCTCCCGGACAGATCAGGCCCGGCCCCTCAAAGGTGATAAAACATCCCCATCCCTCCCGCTCTCCTGGAGCTATAAAGGGGGCACGGCAAGAACTTTGGAGAGGCGTCCAGAAACAGGCGGCGGCGGAAGGAGGGGCGCAGCCGGGCTCCCGCTTCCTTATAGGACCGGCTTTCTTGGGGGGGGGGGAGGCTGGAGAGAGAGAGAGAGGGGGCCAGAGAGCGCTGCGTTGCGCAGCCAGCCCCTCCCTCCCCCAAAGGGGCGGGGCTGCTCAGGCTCCTCATTTGCATATTGAGCGCGGACCCCGCGAAGTCGAAACCCTGGAGGAGACCCGCTGGGAAAAGAGCCCAGGAAAGGAAACCTTGGGGGGGGGGGGGGAGAAAAAGAAGAAAAGGAGAGGGGGGGCGATTTGTGCAAAACGCGTCTGGAAACTACAGCCAATCGATGGGGGGGGGGTGCGTTCTGGAGTGTGCGTGCCAGCAGCGCGCCTGATATAGACCAATTATAACTCCGAATTAAAAGACAGAGATTTGCCTCCCCTTCTTTTCCCATTCAAAGCCAACCGCATCCCAGCCCTGCTCTGAAAGCCCTACGAAGCGCCATATGGGGCATCCCCAAGGAAACGGAATTTGTTACTCCTTAAACAAACCTATAGAGAAGCTCCAAGACAGCCCCCCGGCCCCCTCCCCGCGCCCGCCTTTGAATACTGCCGCACGCCCCCCTCCCCTCCCCCCCCCCGCTTCGGCCAGGCTTTCCCCTTTCATTCCCTTCTCCTCTGTGAAGCCTGTTTAAGCTGTCCGGGGATGCGCGGTGGGGGTGGTTCCCGTTATAATAACTGTATTTACCCAATATTAACTGCAGGTCAACCGCGGGCAACTGCGCATCGGCTCACGGGGGGTGGGGAGGGGGGCGAAATGCTATATTTAGGAGCGCCCTGTTGGTTCTTTCTCTTCCCCCCCCTCACCTTCCTCCACCATCCCGAGATTAAAACAAAACACTTCATTTGCACAGAATAAGCAAAGTTTAAAAGTTGGGGACCTGCCGCAGACACAACGACGTCTGTTTTTTTAAAAATAATACAAAAAGTCCAGACAAAGCAGTTTGGGTTAGTAAGAAAGCGATGGGTCATATTAGCTTCTTTCTTTCTTTCTTTCTTTCTTTCTTTCTTTCTTTCTTTCTTTCTTTCTTTCTTTCTTTCTTTCTTTCTTTCTTTCTTTCTTTCTTTCTTTCTTTCTTTCTTTCTTTCTTCCTTCCTTCCTTCCTTCCTTCCTTCCTTCCTTCCTTCCTTCCTTCCTTCCGATTCTCACTATGACCTCTTATCTTGGCAACCCCCCTCCCTCCACGGGTCTCCTTTAAAATGTCATGAAAATGTTTTAACTATATCGCGCGATGCAATGGTTGCTCTTCGGAGGATCTTTCACCACTTCGAAAAATATGGGTGTCCCGGAGAAGGGATGGCGAAAGCTCCCGGTCTCCAAGTAATTGTCCGCCTTTCCCTAAAAGGGCTTCTCCTCCTCGCGCCCCAGGCGGCGTCTAAATCCTTTAGGAGGGGAGTTCAACACGTGCTTGAGCCTGGGCCGGACTGGGCCCTCAAACGGTCTTTGGTTCGGTATGAGGATCAGCCAGTCTGACTTCCCAGTCTCAGATATATCCCGAAAGGGTGGTGAACATTCGCCGGCTCTTGAAGCTTTTCAAGGCAACGGGAGAAAGTTGAAAGTCAAGCCAGCTAGATCAAAAGCCCTATTTGCAAGTCTAATGAGAGCGGCCTCTTGGCTTTCCGGAACGGGAGCGCTCCCTTTCTGCACTGGATTCGAGACGTTCTGGGCAGAATTTAGCAGCGGGGTTGGGGTGGGTGGGGGGAGAGTTTTGGCACCTTTGGGGAAAGGGGGGCAGCATGTTTACTGTTCCCACTTCTGAGACAAGGGTATCCTAAAATGAGTCCCGCGCCACAGCTTTCCTCTGTGGCTCAAAAGCTCTGGAAACATCTGGGAAAATGTAGGCCGAAGACGAGACGGGGAGAAAATATTCAACAGGCTCACGGTTGTTTGCGACTTTATGCTTTGTCTGGAAAAGGAAAATGCATTGTGGGCGCCGGTGAAACTCCCCAGCGCTCTCCTCCCATTAGCTCCAGCTTCACTCGGACTCACTGCCTTAACCTCGTTATCCTGGCGGCGCGTTAAGACTTGAGGTTGTGGAGTCGGCAACCGGGCAGGCTTTACTTTAGAGTAGGGCACTTACGACCCTGCGGAAGAATCAGAAGGACTTGGGGACAGGGCGTGGGGGAGGGGGAAGAGAGTCCCCATTTTCAGCTCCTGTTCACACGTGCCACCGCCCCGAGGGTGCGTTCAACTTGCTGCAAGACAGGCGGGAATTCAACCGGCGGAGCTTTTAATCACCGCGGTATCTGCGGGCCAAGCAAGCCACCACCGGGGGAATTTCTGTCGATTGCGCTCTGTTCTAAAAGGCTCGCGTTTCCGCGGCACTCGGATCCTGAAAGGGGCTCAGAATAACTGCTCTAGGATCGGACTGGAGCGCACTCTTCTGCCTGCCTGACTCCGGAGTCGTTCTCACCGAGCCCGGCGGCGGAGAAGAGCTGACATAAATATGACCTCAAGCCAGGGACTGAGTTGAGACGCGATCTCTTTAGCCGCCCCCCGCCAATAACAAGGGCTGGTTTAAATAGTACTGATGTATGGGGAAGCTCTTTGAACGTTCGCAAACACCATGCTATTTGCCTGAGACTGCGACAATTCGGGAAAATAAGTTCCAATGTACGGCTAAGGAAACGCGTCGGGGGTCTGAGCCGGAAAGGGATGCTGGCTAACTATTCAATTAAGCTTTTTTAAGAAAGAAAAAGAAAAAGAGAGAGAGAGAGAGAGGAAGGAAGGAAGGAAGGAAGGAAGGAAGGAAGGAAGGAAGGAAGGAAGGAAGGAAGGAAGGAAGGGAGGGAGGGAGGGAAGGAGGGAGGGAGGGAGGGAGGGAGGAAGGAAGGAAGGAAGGAAGGAAGGAAGGAAGGAAGGGAGGGAGGGAGGGAGGGAGGGAGGGAGGGAGGGAGAAAGGGAGGGAGGGAGGATGGAAGGAAGGAAGGAAGGGAGGAAGGAAGGGAGGAAGGAAGGAAGGAAGGGAGGGAGGGAGGGAGGAAGGAAGGATGGAAGGGAGGAAGAAAGGGAGGAAGGAAGGGAGGGAGGGAGGGAGGATGGAAGGAAGGAAGGAAGGAAGGAAGGAAGGAAGGAAGGAAGGAAGGAAGGAAGGAAGGAAGGAAGGAAAGAAGGAAGGAAAATTCGACTACCTAATGCACTCCCTTGAAAAATAACCTTTCCTTCCAGTGAAGTTAGTTTACGCCCTTTAAAAGATCCGTGACCACTGTAGTAAGAAGGAAAAGCGGCGCGGTGGACAGAAGAGACCTGCAGATAGATGGATTCACACGCCCAGGCGGACTACCTGAGCAGACTCGCCTGCCGCTGGCCCAGGTCACGGTGCTTCCGGAGACCAAGCCCCCCCTCTCCCTCCCTCCCCCTCCCGGCCTTCTTTATGTCTTCTTCCTCGTGCTTCCCATAAAGTATCGAAGCAAAGGCTGAAGGGCACTTGCGAAAGGGACGCTTTTTCTTCCTGCGATTCCCACCCCCGCGAGGGAACATCTTCTATACCCACATCTACCTGGAGCTGCTGGGGGCGGTGTCATTTTAACCCCCCGCCAGGCCATCTAAGATTCTTGTACAGTGTTTCGGAACGAGGCAGGGAAACCTCTGGGGGCCAAAGACTTCCCCTCTCCTTTACTTGATTTCGATTTCCCGTGGAAACCCACACAATCCCCTGAGGACTGCGGCGGAGTTTGGGGACTGTGGGGCTGGAATTCTTGTGTGCAGAAATGAGGCGCTGGAAATCCATCCCCGGCTAGGAGAGGAAGATAAAAACCATTCCCCGAGAAAGACTTCTGAGAAGAGGACCAGTGGGATCATCTGAACCAGCCTTTCACACGTTTAAACGCGGGCTGGACAGACGGGCCTTCTGGAAGTGGATTGGCCGGCCTCCAGGGCGAACCGCTGGGAGATTGGATTCAGGTGGCTGGGTTGGTTTGAGACCAGCGGCGCCTTTAAGACGGGGGTGGCCAAACTTACTTAACGTAAGAGCCACATAGAATAAATGTCAGATGTTTGAGAGCTGCAAGGAAAGAAGGGAGGAGGAAAGAAAGCAAGCAGATGGAGGAGGAAGAGAGATGTGGAAAGAAAGCAACTTTAATTTTAAATGTATTTTCTCCAAGGCGGCAGACAAGACAGCGAGGGCTTCAAGAGCCACACATGATGTGTGAAAGAGCCACCGGCTCCCCGAGTCGCAGATTGGCCACCCCTGTTGAAGACCCACGGAGTTTAATTCTGGGCATAAGTCTTCGTGTGCATGCAGACTTTCATAAACTAGTCTCAGCTACAGGACTAGCAGTAAATGCAATGCGGACTGAAACTGGACTGAATCGAGAGTGCTCGTTTGAGCAATATGAAGAGTGCGCTGCTCCGCCACCCACTGGCCCTGTTTCCTACCCAAAGCTCAAAGCGCAAGAAGAGAAGCGCAGGAAGAAGAGGTCTGGCGCCCGAGCGAGGACAAGACGCTCTGTGGCTGCGAGCGGCTGCCGGGGCAAGGAAAACGCGCCCCCTTGCGAGAGGAGCGACGGCCCGAGTGCGGCTGCCTCCCTTGGCGAAATAACCTGGGGAAAAGCGAGCGCCCTCTAGAAGGCACCTTTTCTTCCCGGGGGCGCACGAAGGGCGCTCCTGATCTGGGGGGCGGGGAGGGCAGAGCGGGGGGGACGAAACCGAAACGTTGGCGGAGGCGCCAGCAGGCGAGTGCGGTTCTGCAAGCAGGAGGTCGAGCCGGCAGACTTTGCAGCGGGGGTGGGCAGCAGTCTGCATGTTAAAGCAACTGATTTACATTTTAATTGGAGCCGAAATGTTTTGTTTCCTTTAATGCTGGAAGGTGAATGAAGCCATTAAGACTGGACGGGCAGACCCGCAGGCAGACAGAGCAAGCGCTCGATTCTCTACCGACCGATGGCAACGCCAGGAAGCGGCTTTCAAAGGAAGGGAGACGCAGAGGGGTGGCTTGCCGTTGCTTTCCTCGGAGACTTCTTTGGTGGTCCCCCATCCAAAGACCCAGCCCGCTTAGCTTCGCAGAGCTGACCAGGTCGGCCTATACCATGCCGCCGATAGACAGAGATCCACCCAAAGCTCAGTAGCGCTTCGAGTCTCCGCCTAGGCTCTCGAACACCCTACTCTGCCGTGGAAGCTTGCTGGGTGACCTTGTGCCGGTCACGCGCTCTCAGCCAAACCTACCTCACAGGGGTGTTGTGAGGGTAAAATGGAGAGGGGAAACTACGTAGGAGATGTTCCCTCTCGGCCCCCTTCTTCCCTCTCTCTGTCTCCATTGAGCTGTTCCACGGCTTCCATTTTTAACCGTCCACCTAAGCAGTGTTTCCTCTAAGTGTGAGCTAGTTCCGTTTTTTAGCCTCCGGCTCACACATTTTTGTCTTGGCTCAGGAAAAATGTCTCCCGAGAACAAACTAATTTACGCAGCAGCTCAGAACTTGAGCACAGGAAGCTGCCTTGGTCCATCAAAGTCAGTATTGTCTACTCAGACTGGCAGCAGCAGCAGCTTTCCAGGGTCTCAATCTGAGGTTTTTCACGTCTATTTTGCCTGGACCCTTTTTCGTTGGAGATGCCGGGGATTGAACCTGGGACCTTCTGCTTACCAAGCGGATGCTCTACCACTGAGCCACTGTCCCTCCCCAACTTGAATGCCAGTAGCTCACACGAAGGAGGGTATTTGCTCACAAGACTCTACAGCTTAGAGGGAACATTGCGCCTAAACTGTTTTCAGCGTACCCACGGGATGTGGGGGAGGGGGGGGGGAGGAAGCCCAAAACTCGAAGCCGCGCTACACCTCTCGAGGAAGGAGGTGCCGTCCCTGCGGACTGTTCCACTTCAGACCAAAAGGTGGCGGTGTCATCTTTTTTTTTTTTTTTAACGCTGTCCCCGCGTTAAAAGTTTCGTGCCCCTGGCAAAATTAGAATATCTGGGAGGCAACTGTGCTATACTTTCCTTCGTTGGTTCCTCCTTGAATGCACGCGAGGATATTGTCTGGACACAGAAGCCACTATTTAAAAAAAAAAATGCCACAGGCGCTCCTGCATTCCGAACTGGTGGCGTCCAAGTGATACCGCCTACTGGGTGGATCTGAGCTGCCGCGGGTCCCTTTCGCAGGGCCCAAAAACAATATTGAACATATGAAGCTGCCTTCTACTGAATCAGACCCTGGGTCCATCAAAGTCAGTATTGTCTACTCAGACTGGCAGCGGCTCTCCAGGGTCTCAAGCTGAGGATTTCCACGCCTACTTGCCTGGACCCTTTTTTGGAGATGCCAGGGATTGAACCTGGGACCTTCTGCTTCCCAAGCAGATGCTCTACCACTGAGCCACCGTCCCTCCCCAAACATATGAAAACATCTGAGAAGGTTACAGCGTCCCCAAAGCGTTGCTTCGGAAAAGATGTCTTCAAAGTTTCGCTTCCCCTGTATTGGGGCTGCGGGTGGGGGCGGCGCGCGTGGCCTGCTTCTAAGGGGACAGCCCGGAGGTTTCGGCCCAGTTTTTCCGCGCAGAGTTGGGAAAGGCAGAAAGAGAAGGAAGCGTTTGCTTTAGGCTCCAGGGAAATCTCATGCACCGGGTGTCGAGCAGCTCGACGGCTGTTGACTCCCGAAGGCCGCCCAAACAACCAGCTTTACTTGCCCTGCTGGGAGAAGCACAGGGATGCGATTTGCCCTGAGGCCGCTAGCGGGTCGGGAAGAAGCCAAGTCTACAAGAAGAGATCAAACACAAAGAAATACACCGGGGGGGGCGGCCGGGGCGGGGCGCATCGCTGAACAGGGGGGACGTCGCTCCGAGGCCTCTTCGCAGGCCAAGGGAACCGCTCAGCCGGGGCAAACTCGACTTGGATCGGGGCCAGGCCAGCGGGCGGTTCTGCTGCTCTCTGCTGTGGAAGAGGCGGCCAGGATTTCGCCAGCAGTCTCCTCCCCCCCGCCTCCAAAGGCACCCCGGGGGCAAAACCCGAGCTGGCTTCCCCCGGGCCTGTGGAATCCACGACTGGCCGAAGGCGTCTGGGAAGGAAGCCGCCAAGCAGGCAGTGAAATCCCTCCCAGTTTGGAGGGATTGTTTGGTGCAGTGGTGTGTAGAGCTAGTTTGGTGTCGTGGTTAAGTGTGCGGACTCTTATCTGGGAGAACCGGCTTTGATTCCCCGCTCCTCCACTTGGACCTGCTGGAATGGCCTTGGGTCAGCCATAGCTCTCGCAGGAGTTGTCCTTGAAAGGGCAGCTGCTGTGAGGGCCCTCTCAGGCCCACCCACCTCACAGGGTGCCTGTTGTGGGGGGAGAAGATATAGGAGATTGTAAGCCGCTCTGAGACTCTGATTCCGAGAGAAGGGCGGGGTATAAATCTGTAGTCTCCTTCTTCCCGCAGCGCGTTGCAGGATCCCAACATAAGTCTTCACGTCTGAACCCGCGGCTTGCCACCACTGCGCGGGACCAAACTCTTGCCCCCCCCCTGTCAAAGCGGAGGTGTGTGTGGGGGGGAGACATCTATTGATCGGATTTTATTTCACACCCAACAGGGAGCCTTTTGTCCTTGCTGCCGCGGAGTCGCAGCTGACTCCACAGGCGAGCCCCACCCGCGTTTCCCAGGCAAGAGACGTTCAGCGGTGGTTTGCCCTTGCCTGCCTCTGCGTAGCGACCGTGGAGAACATTAACCGGGGCTTCCCGGCGTGCCTTTGGCTGAGGCTCAGCTAGATCTCCCAAACGCGCAAGGTCTCTCGCTGCCCCTCCCGCCTGGAACTGCCTCCAGCGCATCTCTCCCCCCCCCCCTTCTTGCCAGTGAAGCTGGCAGCAAGGCAGAGTGCTCTCCCCGTTCCTCCTCGCTATCACTATCCTCCTCCACTCCCTCGATTGCCCACCTTTGTAGACTTTGGGTGCCACCGTTGGCACGTGGATTTTGCTCTTCCTGCACAATAAAGACCCGATTGCAAAGCGGCTTGTTTAATGGGTGGGAGTGCGCGTTCTCTTTCCCTTTCGATGCACTCTGCTACTCGATTTTGCTGTGGGGAATTTGCAGAACCCACTCGCAAACTGCACCGAAGTGCATGGAAACCGCATGATCTGGCACGTGGGAAAGCCCCCTCGCGCACGACGCTTCCTGGGAGCAGAGCCCTCCTGCGCTCCGTAGAACGTTTTGCTCCTTGACGCAAACCCATGCTAGGAAAGGCAGAAGGCAGCGCGGGGAAAAGGAAGCCCCAGGTGAACTGGAGAGACCTGGCCAAGGCTGCTGCTGATCGTGGGAGGTTTTGGAGGTCATTCATTCATAAAAGGTAAAGGCCGTCTGTCCCTTGTGCAAGCACCAGTCGTTTTCCACTCTGGGGTGACGTTGCTTTCACAGCGTTTTCACGGCAGACTTTTTACGGGGTGGTTTGCCATTGCCTTCCCCAGTCATCTACACTCCCCCCCCCAGCAAGCTGGGGACTCGTTTGACCGACCTTGGAAGGATGGAAGGCTGAGTCAACCTGGAGCCGGCTACCTGAACCCGGCTTCCGCAGGGATCGAACTCAGGTCGTGAGCAGAGGGCTCCGACTGCAGTACTGCAGCTTTACCACGGGGCTCTCATTCATTCATAGGGCCCCCATAAGGTAGAAGCGACTTGAGGCACTTCACACTCACACTCACACACTCTCTCCCTCTCTTTCTCTCTCACACACACACACACCCCTTGTTCTTATCGTTTTTGTTCTGGAAAAGCAGGAAGTGTGAGATCAGCAATCGCCTTGCGATGTGGGTATTTGCTAAGGAAGCAACTTAAAAGCCGATTGATGGCGCTCGCTCCCCAAGGGTTTTCCAGACCAGAGACTTCCGGAGGTGGTTTGCCGTTGCCGGCCTTTGCCTCGCAACCCTGGGTGGTCTCCCATTCAAGCGCCCACCAGCACCGACCCTGTTTGGCCTGAACCTAACCTGCGCCGTGATCCGGGTCAGTATAAAAACAAAATATTAGCCCCACAAAGACACTGAGTTCGAATCCTCCTCCTACCATGAGCTCCCTGCGAGGCCTGGGCCAGCCGTCTCTTTCACTCTCAGTCAAGAAGAAGAGTGCAGATTTATACGCCGCCTTTCTCTCTAAATCAGACTTGGAGCGGATTACAATCTCCTATCTCTCCCCCCCCCCCACCACAACAGACACCCTGTGAGGTGTGCTGAGAGAGCTCTCCCAGCAGCTGCCCTTTCAAGGACAACCTCTGCGAGAGTTATGACTGACCCAAGGCCATTCCAGCAGCTGCAAGTGGAGGAGTGGGGAATCAAACTCTCAGGGGGTTCTGGGGCCGAAGATGTCCTCGACGGACAGGGCAAAGGCGACTTTGAGGCGCTTTCAAGACCCCGGAGATTTCATTGGGACAGAATTCCTGGTGGGCTGTTCGATTTAGTTGAGCCGACCTCTGCGGATGTCCGCCCCGAGCGACGTGAGCCCAGTTAGAACAGATCCTTTGAGGAGGTTTAGGTTAAATCCCACCCCCAGATCCGCGGAACTGTTTGCCAAGCTTGCGTTTCCTTGGAAGTCAGGCTCCGGTTTGGAGATGAGTCCCGGAGTGTCCGGGGGTGTGTGTGTGTTTTCTTCCCTGTTCGAAAGGAAGGCTTGTGGGTCCTCCTAAGCTTCTCCATCTGCCTTTGGGAACGGGCCTCGCCTCGGAGCGGTTTCCACCCAGACAGCAGCCTTTCCTCTGTGGTATGGGGAAGGGAGCTCTCCGTCGCTAGCAACTAATCACAGCTGGGAAACCTGCTGCAAAATAACTTCTTAAGAGGGGCGAAAATCTGGTTTTGGAAAGAAAGGGCAATGGGGATTACATTTAATTCATAACGATGAATCTGCTAGAACCGATTTGGGGGCTTAATCGAAGTTTCCTACTTGGCTATGTGTATGCGCGGTAGTTGTTTTTGGTTCTTTCTTTCTGAATGTTAGAGAAAGAAAATGCCTTCTTCCTGGGAGAGGAATTGGGCATTGAAAACTATACATGTTTTCTTGATGCGCCAACATTTTGCTACTCTGACAAGAAATCCCCCCCCCCCCCCGAAAAAAAATATTAGCAGCCCTGATATGGTATTGGAATGTTGTGCAGTATGGCCCATAAATATTTGAGCGGCTGTTGCCCCCTTGTGGTCAGAGTACACACTTCAAACACTACATTAAAAATGCCTTGGATTATATTTGAAGCTGCAGTTTAGTTTTTCTTAAATCCTTTAATTTGGCTAAATTGGGGGTTGGCCAATCAATGACTTTTACAAGTATGACCTGCTGAAAACATGAGTGAAACCACGAACATATCCAAGTATTTCCTCCAAATCGGTTTATTTTATTTATTTACTTCATTTCTATCCCACTTTTTCCCCCGAAAGGGACCCTAAGTGGCTTATATAATAAGAACATAAGAGAAGCCATGTTGGATCAGACTAATGGCCCATCCAGTCCAACACTCTATGTCACACAGTGGCCAAAAAAACCCAAGTGCCATCAGGAGGTCCACCAGTGTGGTCAGAAGGCCTTCCACTGTGCCCCCAGCACAAGAATACAGAGCATTACTGCCCAAGACAGAGAGTTCCAACAACAAGCCACTGCTCCATATGCTTATCCATTCCCCTCTTGAAGCTGTCTATGCTTGCAGCTGCTGCCACCTACTGTGGCAGTGAATTCCACGTGTTAATCACCTTTTGGGTGAATAAGTACTTCCTTTAATAAGTTCTAACCCGACTGCTTAGCAATTTCATTGAATGCCCACGAGTTCTTGTATTGTGAGAAAGGGAGAAAAGTACTTCTTTCTCTACTTTCTCCATCCCACGCATAATCTTGTAAACCTCTATCATGTCACCCCGCAGTCGACGTTTCTCCAAGCAAAAGAGCCCCAAGTGTTTCAACCTTTCTTCATAGCGAAAGTGTTCCAACCCTTTAATCATTCTAGTTGCCCTTTTCTGCACTTTTCCAATGCTATAGTATCTTTTGTGAGGTGCACTGACATAAGAACATAAGAAGAACCTGCTGGATCAGACCAATAGTCCATCTAGTTCAGCATCCTGTCCCACAAGGAGGCCAAGCAGTTCCTGGGAGGGCCGAGGCCTTCCTCTGATGAAGCTTCCAGGCTCTGGTATTCAGAGGATGAGTACTTCTGAATGTGGAGGTTTCTCTCAGTCACCATGGCTAGTAGCTTCTTGATAGACATATCCTTCATGAATCTACCTAATCCCCTTTTAAAGTTGTTCAGTTCTGCAGCATCACTACATCCTCTGGCAGCAAAACCCACATTCTAATCACTCTCTGTGTGAACCTACTGCCTGCCAGTTTCATTGGATGCCCTCAAGTTCTGTAAGGTAGGTTCAGCTGAGAGCTTATGACTGGCCCAAGGTCACCCAGCAAGCTTCCCTGGAAGTGCTGGGATTCCAGCCTAGGTCTTCCAGCTCTTAGTCTGACACTCTAACTCATGGGTGTCAAACATGTGGCCCTGGGGCCAAATCAGGCCCCCAAGCAACTGGCTCTTGTCTGCTTCCTTCTCCCTCTCTCTTGCTTCCTTCTGCATCTCAGCTTGCTTTGCAAAGCTTGCTCAATCGCACAGGAGCTACACAGCAAAACTTCAATTTTCTCCACTGGTTGAAGCTCCTCCCCCTCCTGAGGAGGGAGGGAAAGAGCCAGAGCTTCCTTTGCCCAGTTCCCTGGATCCCATGGGAGAAATACAAAGAAAACACCTTTAAGACCAACAAATGCTTATGTTTTTAAGCATGTTTCATTTTAAGGTTGTTTTTTAAAAAAATCTTTAGTTGTGTTTGTCTGTGTCCTTTAAACAGTTTATATATCTGCTACCTAATCAGAGTATAGGGCAGGATATAAACCCAATTTCTTCTTCTTCCTTCTCCTCCTCTTCCTCCTCCTCTTCCAGTCTCCCCCCCCCCCCAGTAATTCCTGGACAGCCAAAGCTAGCACAAGGCTGAAAGTTAGCAGAGTCAGCCCTGGTTAGAAGAAGAGGAGCTGATTTTTATAGTCCACTTTTCCGAGGTTGGTAAAATGAGTGCCCAGGTTGCTGGGGGGAAAGTGTATATGACTGGGGAAGGCAATGGCAAACCACCCCGTAAAAAGTCTGCCGTGGAAACGTTGTGAAAGCAACATCATCCCAGAGTCAGAAACGACTGGTGCTTGAACAGGGGACATTTCCTTTCCTTTCTTTACCCGAAGGAGTCTCCGAACTGCTTACCATCACCTTCCCTTCCTCTCCCCACAACAGGCACCTTGTGAAGCAGGTGGGGCTGAGAGAGTCTGGAGAGAACTGGGACTGTCCCAAGGTCACCCAGCAGGCTTCATGTGGAAGAGGAGTGGGGAATCGAACCTGGTTCTCAAGATTAGAATCCACCACTCTTAACCACTACAGTACGCTGGTTAGTCCTTAGATGGGAGACCACCAAGGAAGTCCATGATGTCCAGGGTTGATACCCAGAGGCAAGCAATAGCAAACCATCTCTGTTCATCTCTTGCCTTGAAAACCCTTGGTTAGGAGAGACCAGGTGTCAACTCTGGGCTCTTCTGTATACAAAGCATGTGAACATTTGAACATACAAAGTTGCCTTCTACTGAATCAGACTCTTGGTCCATCAAA
The DNA here is from genome assembly GCF_032191835.1 of Heteronotia binoei. Classification (NCBI taxonomy): domain Eukaryota; kingdom Metazoa; phylum Chordata; class Lepidosauria; order Squamata; family Gekkonidae; genus Heteronotia; species Heteronotia binoei. Next base: position 103,363,844 of record NC_083231.1, on the reverse strand, counting down.
GTCAGTATTGCCTTCTCAGACTGGCAGCGGCTCTCCAGGGTCTCAATCTGAGGTTTTCCACACCTATTTACCTGAACCCTTTTTAGTTGGAGATGCCAGGGATTGAACCTGGGACCTCCTGTTTGCCAAGCAGATGCTCTGCCACTGAGCCACCGTCCCTCCCCGCTGTGCTTCGCCCACTGAAAAACAGCTCCTCTCCTCACTAACTATTCCAGAGCTTTATACCTGGCATTTGCTACTTGACTATTCTTGATGCAATGAAATACTGTATGTGACTCTCTTTCATAGGTACCACATGGGGGGCTTGAGTATCTGACGTTTGGCAGATTATTTCTGTTTAAATCTGAGCCCTGCACTAGTCAATGCAGGCCTGATTCTTTCCCTGTCGCTCCCACTTCATTGCTGGAGTTTTTCACACAATCCAAGAATTCGAAGCTGAGTTCAAGGCAATGAATGGGGAGCCCTGTGCCATGCCAACAACTGCACAATGCCTTGGCTTCTTAACAAAAAACACTTCTCTCATTTTGGTTTTGCTCCCTGCATAGGGGGGAGGAGGGGGATGATGATTTATACTCCACCCTATACTCTGAATCTCAGAGCAGCTCACAATCTGCTTTACCTCCCCCGCAACAGACACCCTGCGAGGTGGGTGGGGCTGAGAGAGCTCTCACAAAAGCTGCCCTTTCAAGGACAACTCTGCAAGAGCTGTCCCAAGGCCATCCTGGCAGCTGCAAGTGGAGGAGTGGGGAATCAAACCAAATAAGTCTGCACACTTAACCACTATACCAAACCAGCTCTCCAGGCCCATTAATTCTTGCTTTGCAGCTACTCTTTCTAAAAGAAAAATACACATGGTCGCACACATATAGAATCTCTGAGGAACAGCAAAGGCCGAAAATGTAACATAAAATGAAAAAGTAAACTAAGGAGAGAAACATCTGTCCTAATTCACTCATCTTGAGGGTTCCAATCACATGTACAGATGTCCTTTCAGGACAAAAAAAATTTAAAAATCTCAGTTTTACAAACCGGCTTCCATTAATGGCAAAATATACTGGAATTTAACGGACTTAACTGGAAAATTATATACTTTCTTTGGTCATTTGATGAAAATACAGCAAGCCATGTGATACCATTAATCTCGAAGCAAGATCCCTTTGAAATCAATGCAAAGTCCTGCTTAGAAATTGTTGGCAGGCAGCAGCCCACTGTCAAGGAACTGGAAATAATTAAATTGATGATCTAAGTGGTATGCGGGGGGGGGAGGGGGGAGGAATGTGATTCTTATGTGTACATTTTTATGATTTTTAAAAAATCGTATTTCAGCATTTTCCTTCCCATCAGGGTCTCAGAAGGGAGGGGGGGAGGGTCATTGATTAGCACTTTCAGAGTAAATCATAAAGCGCTGCACATTTTGCTTGTAAAAGATGGATTTTTTTAAACGCAAAGAGCTTGGGACGTTAGTTTCACATTAACAGTAATATATTAAAGAATGTCAACTGGGTCACCTTTTATTTTATGGGCCTGGGGTCATGTGGGGGACAGAGTAAGAGCCGCTCAGTAACAGCCAGCCTGCTTACACAGAGGTAAGTCCCATTTTGTTCCATGGGATTGTCTTGCAGTTCAGAGCGCTGGTGGTGGAGAAGGGGGGGGGGGGGTATGTGATCCTGAATTTTAGCAGAGGTGAGATTTCAACAGAATCGTGATAAGGTTTGAAAGCCTGATTGTAGCTAGATCCAAGATTAAATTGTTAAAAGGCAGTGTGTGTGTTTGCTTTTTTAAATACCTCGTAATAATTATACCAGCGACATTGGCACAGTACCCCCTTCTTTTTAAGGGTAGGGGAAAGATTTATGGCCTTGACTGCAATAAACAGGGCACCTGCCCATTCCACTGCCTGTAACACTTGCTTAGAATAGCGAAATGCCAGCTCAGTAGCACCATAAAGACCAGCTAGATTTCCAGAGGGTATGCCTTTGAGAGGCCTGACAAAAGGAGTCTTAATTCTTGAAACCTTATCCTGGACATCTAGGTGGTCTTTAAGCTTCTGTTGAAGTGGAACTTTTATGTTCTACTGCAAACCAACATGGTTACACATCTGAAACAAAATTCACTTAGAGCAAGTAAGGTGGTCAGAGAGCTACTCAGAAAGTTGCATTTGTAAGACGACCCGCTGATTAATTCTACTATTGTCTGTATAATGTTATATTAATGGGATCAGTGGCTGCGCAGTCAAAATGTTTTTTGTGTTTTTTACTATCTATGATGGATGTACAGTAGCTCTGTAGGGTTTTCAAGGCAAGAGATGTTCAGAGGTGGTTCACCATTGTCTCCCTCGGCACCACGACCCCGGGCTTCCTTGGTGGTCTCCGATCCAGTCACTAACTAGGGCTGACGCTGTTTAGCCTCCAAGATCTGACGGGATCAGGCTAGTCTGGGCTATTCAGGTCAGGCCTTGATGAATTATATTTCGTGGTCGTACTAGTTTTTGAGACTTTTTGAGCTATATTCATTTTATCACTTTGTTTCTTGTTTGTGTTTTAACTGTAAACTTCCTTTTGGGGGGGGGGTGTTGCATGAAGCTCTTTTTCTTCTCTCATTTTTGGGAGACATTCATGCAGTTTAACAATGCAGTTCTGGAATACATTCTCAGTATTTACTCCAATGCAAGACTAGTGTCTCCCCCTCCCAAAGTATGCCATAAAAAGGAGTTGTCTTACATTTGCATGCAAGTTACAATTACATCACATATTCTTGGCGTATACTTCATTAAATGAATTCAATGGAAAAAAATTCCTGGCTGGCTTTGATTTAGATAAATGTAGAATGAGAACAGTACATTTCCCCTCCAAATATGGTTTCCTGGGAGAGCTGCTGTGTTTGTATCCCACAGGTCAGTATAATTTTTGGATTAAAAATATTGTATTAAATAATTTTTGGAATCAACAGTTTGGGAGTGCTCTTGCCTGTGCATACCTGGAATAATTTATGTAACATAGTTCTAAGTGCCTAGTAGAGTTTTGGTGGCTCACGATAATAAAGAGTACTCTGTGCATGGTCAGAGTCAGAGGTAATGTCATTGTAAACATTTTTTCATGGTTTGATATGTTTTAAACAAATGATGAAAAGAAACAGCAACAAGATGTTTGTTAACCTCTCTCTCCCCCCACCATAATAAGGGCCACCAAGGCAGCTAATACATGCAATGTGAGCCCACTTTTTTGAATAACAAGGAGTTCCAGGGCAGCGTTTACTTGGGTTGGCTCCCTTTGGATGAGAATGCTGGAGACTTGGCAAGCTGGTAATATTTGTTAAATAGATTAGATAAAATAGATGAGATTAAGACAGACAGAGGCACTGCTACAGGACAGCAGACTTAGCACCCCACTTTAGATCCAAGAGAGAGAAGAAGATATTGGATTTATATCCCGCCCTCCACTCCAAAGAGTCTCAGAGTGGCTCACAATCTCCTTTACCTTCCTCCCCCACAAGAGATACCCTGGGACATAGGTGGGGCTGAGAGGGCTGAACCAGTTATCTGTTTCTTCCTCTACCTCTTCTAAAATGTAAACTGTTTCTTCACGCAGAAACCCACATCAGGCCAATGGTTCATCCAGTCCAACACTCTGTGCCACAAAGTGGCCAAAACCCAGGTGCCATTGGGAAGTTCACCACAGGGGCCAGGACTCTAGGAGCCCTCCCACTGTGCCCCCCCTCCAAACACCAAGAATACAGAGCATCACTGCCCCAGACAGAGTGTTTCCTCTATACCTTGTGGCTAATAGCCACCAATGGACCTCAGCTCCATATGTTTATCCAATCCACCTATGGAGCTGTCTGTGCTTGTAGCTGCCACCACTTCCTGCGGCAGGGAATTCCAGGAGATAGTTACTTTTTGGGTGAAGAAGTACTTCAGTTTGGTGTAGTGGTTAAGTGTGTGGACTCTTATCTGGGAGAACCGGGTTTGATTCCCCACTCCTCCACTTGCACCTGCTGGAATGGCCTTGGGTCAGCCATAGCCCTGGCAGAGGTTGTCCTTGAAAGGGCAGCTGCTGTAAGAGCTCTCTTAGCCCCACCCACCTCACAGGGTGTCTGTTGTGGGGGAGGAAGGTAAAGGAGATTGTGAGCCGCTCTGAGACTCTTTGGAGTGGAGGGCGGGATATAAATCCAATATCTTCTTCTTCTTCTTCTTCCTTTTATCTGCTCTATGCCTATTGCTCATTAATTTCTTTTTTGTTGTTGCATACTTGCATTTATATGTGCACATGTGCATTTGTGTGCATGTGTGAGTGCATTTGTGCACCTGGAAATCATGGCAACTTGTGATGACTGACCCCTTGCTGGGGGCATGGAGGATAATCGGATAAGTTGCTAAATAAAGCTTGCCACCTCCTCCCCAGCTGCCTTGGAAGCTTTAAGCTGAGAAATGGGATAATATATATATATTTTTAAAAGAATGAAGCCTACCAGCAGGCTTGCCAACTGGCCTGGAGGGGGGGAATGTCCTGTCCCTTTAATACAGCATCGGTGTGTGGAAATAGGCAGGTGAACTTTGTCAAGGCATGGAGGTATAGGACATCCCATTAAATCTCTATGAAACGGTCTAGACATTTTTCTCCAGGCCTGCTGACAGCCTTCAAACACCTCTTTTTATTTGCACTGCTAGACTCATGTGGATTTACAACAAAGACAAGAGGCTGAAAGAGAGCAGGAACAGAAAAGATGAGAAGTCGGGAGGCAGCTTGGGAAGGCTGAGCAGGCCAGAAGCCTACTGAGGGTTGGATGGCTTTTTAAAAGCAAATGTCTAATGGAGGCGGCCATGGCTTCTTGCCCAGCACAGCAAAGCAGCCATGTTTGTTGACTCCCCAGGAGCATGAGACATTCTTATTTTTGCTGTTTAATTTTAAGTTTTTACTTCCAGGTCACAGCTCACCTAAGGCAGCCCTGCCTGCCTCTTCACAGCAACCCTGGGCTCCCTTGGTGGCCTCCCATCATCCAAAGACTGACCAGAGCCAACCCTAATTAGCTTCCGGGGTCTGACCAGTTCCAGTTAGCCTGGGCTATCCAGGTCAGGGTGCTATCTGCCTAGCAGAGCAGGGAGGGGAAAAAGAGGAGCTGTCTGAAGAACCAGGTTAAGCAACACATCTGGAGAAAAATGCCTAGTCCAGGGGTGGCCAAACTTGCCTAACATAAGAGCCACAAAGAATAAACATTAAATGTTTGAGAGCCTCAAGACATGAACGTCAGATGTTAGAGAGCTGCAAGATGGGAAGGAAGGGGCGGGGTGGAATTCTAGCAGGAGCTCCTTTGCATATTAGGCCACACACCCCTGATGTAGCCAGTCTTCCAAGAGCTGACAAGGCTCTTTTTTGTAAGCTCTTGGAGGATTGGCTACATCAGGAGTGTGTGGCCTGATATGCAAAGGAGCTCCTGCTAGAATTCCACCCCTGGGAGGGAGGAAGGAAGGAAGGAAAATAGATGGGAAGGCTCGGGAAATGTGGAAAGAAAGCAACTTTAACTTTAAATGTATTCTCCAAGCTGCTGGCTGCCTTGGCGAAGTGAATTAAAAAGAGAGTTGCCTTCTCCAAGCTGGCCAGCAGTGCGGTGGGGGCTTCAAGCACCACACAAGATATGTGAAAGAGCCACAATTGGCTCCTGAGCCACAGTTTGGCCACCTCTGGCCTAGTCCCTTTCATAGAGAGTTATCAGGATGCAGAGGTCATTTTGTAGCGAAAAAAGGTGCAGGAGCTCAGTAGCATATTTCACTTGCATATGCCCGGGGATCTGTGCGCAGCGGGGAGAGAACTCCCCACTGCATGCAGAACCCGGCTGGAGGTTCTGGAGCGGTGCTCCTCTGAGCTTCTGATGAATTCAAACTCTGTCAGGATGTCACCTGAACACATGAAACTTATTCTGAATCAGACCATTGGCCCATCAAGGGCAGTATTGTCTACTCAGACTGTCAATGGCTCTCCAGGGTCTCAGGCTGAGGGTTTTCACATCACCTTATAGACCCTTTTTAACTGGAGAGGATGGGGATTGAACCTGGGACCTTCTGCATACAAAGCAGATGCTCTGCCACTGAGCCACCGCCCCTTCCCCATGTCATTTCCTCCTTGCCATGAACAGCATCTAACATTTTATGAAATCCTTTATAACCTGAATTACGTACTTTGTTAGAGAAGATGCGTACAAAAAGGAATGGGGATAGTTCAGCTTTATCAAGGGTTTATATAGCAGCTCTCTACGATACAGAACGATATGACACAAACCCATTCTTGCATTTGTTACATTTTGTATTGATAAACCAATAAACATTTAATAGCCCCCCTCCAAAGTAGATTGACTTTTACCCTTGATGAGTCAAAACATTTTATTTGCAGTTTATGGGATGTCTGGCCAAAAAAAAAAAGCATTTAAGCTCCTGCAAATAAAATTAAGATATCGAGCGTATGGTTATTAAATGTTTTTATTTTTAATAAATATGTTTATTTCTTATACTTAAAATGCCTTGCTAAAGACATATGATTTGGTTCTCAGGCGAAAGGCTGCTAAATTTTAATTGCAAAAATAAAATGTATAAAATATAATTAGAACTTCCATGAAAAGCAGCACTGGGGAATTATATATTTTCTCAAGACGCCAAGTAATAGGGTACAGCATAATACGTTGCAATAGGGCCACCTAGTGGTCATTTCTCTTGTTGCTTGTTTTAAGCCTGTTCAACCCTAAATCACGGAACAAAGTTTGAAGCCATGGCACCTTTAAGACTAACAAAGTTTAATTCTGGGTACAAGCTTTAAGACCAAACTTTGTTGATCTTAAAGGTGCCACTAGACGCAAATTTTGTTCTGTAGCTTCAGTCCAGGGATGGCCAAACTTGCTTAATGTAAGAGTCATGTAGAATAAACATCAGATGTTTGAGAGTTGTATGACATAAATGTTGGATGTTTGAGAGCCACAAGATATAAATATCTGAGAGCAGGCAGGCAGGCAGGCAGGAAGATGGGGGAGGGGAGAAAGGGGGAGGTAGAAAGAAAACAACTTTAACCTCAAATGCATTCTCCAAGTCACCAGCTGACTTGGCTTGGAGAAGTGATTTAATGAGAAATGCTTCCTCCAAGCCAGCTGATGGGGCGGTGGAGGCTTTGAGAGCGGCACAATATGTGTGAAAGAGCCACATGTGGCTCCCGAGCTGCAGTTTGGCCACCCCTGGTTCAGACCAACACAGCTATGCACCTGAACCCTTCAAATCATGGGGTTTCCAGTTTTCTACCTTCAGGCTACCTTTTCCACATTGCTGAAAAATCTATTTGCTTTGCTGTATAATCTGCTGAGGAACCAGGCTTCAGCCCCGTGTGAAACACCAACTCACAGCTAGGATTATTAATATAAAGAATAAGGGGGGGTTTTTTAGTATGAAATTTTCTGGTTGAAAAGAAATCACTGGGGTTTGTTATCCCATTTTAAGACACAGGATGAGGCTTGAAACAGGATTTGTGTTAATCCAGGTACAGAATCTTACAAATTGCTCAATAGAGCTAGTCCTGGTCTTAGATCACTTGACTGGGCATGTGACTCCAAAAGCTAATAACAAGGCCTCAGGCCCTACAAAGCCTGGGCTTACAGGCCACCTCCTCAGGCTAAACCATGGGCTGGGAGTGAGGGGGTAAGTTGTGTGAATTCCAGGGCCAGCCTGAGACTGTCTGGTACACCCTCTGCACTGATGTCATTGAGTCACATGGGAGGTGCCCAATTTGGTGCCGCAGAAGGTCGGTGCCCTAGGCAATTGCCTAGTGGCATGGCTGGTCCTGGTGAACCCTCATGGTTATTTCCTAGAGAAGAGCAAGAGTCCAGTAGCACCTTAAAGACTAAAAAAATTTGCAGCAGTATATGACACCACCGTATCTGAAGAAGTAAGCAGTGACTCACAAAAATTCATCCCGAGCCACAAATTTAGCTAGCCTTTAAGGTGCTCCTGGACGCCTGCTCTTTTCTACTGCTACAGGCTAACACAGCTACCCACCTTGGATTATTTCCCAGAACATAAGAGGAGCCATGCTGAATCATGCCAATGGCCCATCCAGTCCAACCCTCTGTGTCACACCGTGGCCAACATCCAGGTGCATCAGGAGGTCCACCAGCTGGGCCAGAATTCCAGAATAACCTCCTAAACTGTATGCCATAAATTCATGGAAAACAATGTAATTTCTTGGGATGCAACTTTATTTCATTTTTAATTTCTTTAATATTTAATAAACTAATTTGTATTAATTTATTGTAAGGGATCCTAGCTCCACGTCTGAATGCTTTTCCATGGGCGTCACAGCTGCTTTTTCCTTATGAAAAAAGGCATTCTGTAGCATTTTGAAGACGAACAGGTTTATTGTAATGTATGTAGACTGCTGCATTAGAATGTAATTGATTTAAGAGTATTAACCAGGGTTTAAGCAGAGATTGTTATGACGACTGTTGTGAATGGTCTTTGTGCTTACCCTGTACTTTTGAATTTTGAATAGAAATGTCATGAATTGTACCTCTTGGAGTTTGTGGCCTTTTAGTGGGAAGCCAACTTTCAGGTGGTGCCTGCAGTGGGGTGCCAGGGTTTTTGGTGCCCTAGCCGAGCTGCCTACTAGCACCCCTCCCCCCCCAAAATTATAAAACAGATAATTGGAGAAATGAAGAAACGTGAAACTATTTACATTTTTAATTTAATTTTTTATTTTACATTTTTTTTTTAAAAAATTGTGAGATTAAGCAATAAAAACTGTGAGAACACTACTTGATCCTTTTAGGTAGAGGTGCTAGGGATAAGACTTTGAGACGGCCATTTCTACTTGAGCCTTTTAGTTGGAGGTGCCAGGGACAAGACCTTGTGCATACGAGAAAGAGGCTCTGCCACTGAGCTGTGGCTCCCACCCCATGGCTCTGTTAAAGTAGAATAGGAGGGATGAGTGGCAGCATACAACTTCAATAGGAGTCAATTTTTAGAAATTGCAATTGGCTCTTCTTCAGCTTTTACAATTGGTTAATTTATCCCTGCTGGGCTCCAAGGAGCATGCTGCATAGGCGTCGTCCAGTTTCACATTTTTTTCAAGCAGGAACTCCTTTACATATTAGGCCACACGCCCCTGATGTAGCCAATCCTCCAAGAGCTTACAGGGCTGTTAGTACTGGGCCTACTGTAAGCTCCAGGAGGATTGGCTACATCAGGGGTGTGTGGCCTAATATGCAAAGGAGTTCCTGCTAGAAAAAAAGCCCTGGAGATCAGGGTACACTGGAGAGCACTCACCCTCCCCACAACAGTAGGCAGCCGATGCTCACCTTCCCTTCAAATTGTGGGGCAGAGTGCCCTGACCTGGATAGCCCAGGCAAGCCCAATCTTCTCAGATCTCAGAAGCTAAGCAGGGTCAACTCAGGCAAGTACCTGGATGGGAGACCTCCTTGGAATACCAGAAGCCTGAACCCTCCTAGAAGCTGAGATGATGAAACTGAGGCTATTGTGCTTTGTGGGGAAGGCAATGGCAAACCACCCCGTAAAAAGACTGCCATAAAAACGTTGTGAAAGCAATGTCACCCCAGAGTCGGGAATGACTGGTGCTTGCACAGGGGACTACTTTTACCTTTTATTGTGCTTTGGCCACATGATGGGAAGACAAGAGGCACTGGAAAAGACAATCAGGCTAGGAAAAGTTGAAGGCAGCAGGGAATGCTTCCTCACGCCCCACCATGAGATGGATTGACTCACTCAAGGAAGCCACAGCCCTCCATTTGCAAGACCTGAGCAAGGCTGTTAACAGTAGAGGTCATTAATCCATAGGGATGCCATGAGTTAAAAATGACTTGACAGCTGTGTTCCCTCTAAGCTGAGTTAGTGTGAGCTAGCTCACAGATTTTTAGCCTCCAGCTAACACATTTTTGTCTTAGCTCAGGAAGGATGACCTCAGAGCACACTAATTTACGCAGTAGCTCACAACTGTAATACCAGTAGCTCACAAAGTAGAATTTTTGCTCACAAGACTCTGCAGCTTAGAGGGAACATTGCTCGACAGCTCTTTTCTCCCTCTCTCTCACACACAAACACACACACATCAAGGGGCTTCCTCTTCTGCTGGCCAATAAATTGCATGATTTATGGTTGATTTTTTTTAACTTTCTGGTGCTAAGTGTTTGTTTCTACTTTTGTTGAGTTCACCTCAGTTTGATATTGTTTCTCTTTGATCAAATAGCCTCTTTGCTACAACAACCTTCATTTTTTAACTCAAGTGGGAGCCGTAACAATTAGGTCAAGTTGAGTGGGTTCCCACTGAGGTTTTATGATTTTACATAGGATAGAGCAGTGTTTCCCATTTGCAGGGTCGTGACCCGGTACCCGGTCACAGAAGCCTTACTACCGGGTCACAAGAAAAGCCAAAGCTAGCTCCGCCCCCAGCAAAGCTAGCCCCGGCCCATCTCTGTGCTGTGCAGAAAGGAGCTGGGCTGTCTCTCCTTCCTTCTCCCCTGCTCCCAGTGTTTGAGAGAAAAGCTAGCATCCACTGGCCCTTTAGACCCATGAAGTGTTCTTCAAGGTATGAGCTTTCATGTGCCTTTGGGGAGATTTCCCTGGGAGGCCTGGGTGGCAAAGAAGGGTGTGTGTGTCTTTTTCAGCCGGGAGGGGCAGGGAGTGGGCATTCCAGTAGCTATTTTTTTTTACCAAACAACCCCTGGGCAGTATTTTTGCTGGCTGGGGTCATCTGATGGTGAGGAAGGCTTTTTTTTTTTTGCTCCCCCCCTTCTTTCTTTCTTTCCCTGCAAGTGATGCTCTGTCTATATTCTTGGTGCTGGGGGGGGGGGGGAGGAAAGCAACAGTGGGAGGGCTTCTAGTGCCCTGGCCCTACTGGTGGACATTCTGATGCTTTTGGGGCATTGTATGAGGGAATTTTGGACTAGATAGTCCACTGGCCTGATCCAACATGGCTCCTCTTATGTTTATGTTCTTTCTTTCTTTCTTTCTTTCTTTCTTTCTTTCTTTCTTTCTTTCTTTCTTTCTTTCTTTCTTTCTTTCTTTCTTTCTTTCTTTCTTTCTTTCTTTTTCTTTCTTTCCTTCCTTCCGTCCTTCCATTTCATTCTTTCCTTTCCTTTCCTTTCTTTCCCCTTTCTCTTTCTTTCTTTCCTTCCATTTTTACTGGATGAAACTTTTCTGTTCATCATACTGTTGTTGCAGACATAGGAGCTCTGCAATGAAAAGTTGGCACCCCCAGTTGTAGCCAGGTGGCCTTTCTATGAGATTTCTGTGTGAGTGAGTGAGAGTAAGAGGTGTGGGGCAGAAAGAGATTACCGCAGTAATCTCCAATAATCTCTTTCTGCCCCACACCTCTTACTCTCACTCACTCACACAGAAATCTCAACAGCACTGGAAGAGATGGTACTATGAACTTGGCACCATTTTACTGGTCCTGCTTTTAACAGCTGTCTGACACCAAAATTAAACTCCTCCTGTAGATATTAAAAAGGATGAAAGTAGCTCACTGGGTAAGTATCTGCACAATAGGTTGCTTTTAATGGCATGGGAAACACAGCCAGTAAAAAGCTGCAAGTCCCTCATTAAATATCCTTTTTGGGATAACTGCAGAAAAGCTTCTATGAACTTCATATAACTTGAAATTAATTGATTAATTGCAGTACAATTCTCTGCTACCTTTCACAGCAATTTCGCCGTGTTTCAACCAAAGAAAAGTATGAAAAATAGCTGTCAAAAGATTTTCTTGAAACCAAGCAAGCTTGGTTGTAGCTTGAGGCAGGGTTCCAGTAGTAGCAGCTGAAGGAAGGGCCTACTAAATGTGCATATTTTGAGGTAAAGCAGTTGCCAGGGCCCAGTGTGGGTGGTACACAGAGCTGGCATTCCTGATGGCTATGGCAACAGCACTCCCAACTGCATACACTGGCCAGTGCTGTTGAGGAAGGAATGTGTAGGTGATGCAGGCAACTGTACATGGGCATTAGGAGTGCTTGCAAGCTGGAGAAGAATACACAAACAGATAGGTGCATGCAGGTGTGGGGGTGAAAAGAGACGACCGCCCACTTTCCATCCCCATTTTGGCTCAGTATGAGTTTCAGAGAGATTTTTCTGAAAGTGAATTTACTTCCGAAGGAGAGGCAGGTTTGGGGGAGTGCCCTGGAAGTGACATCACAGGAAAAAGTGGAATTTTGGTTCAGTGTGCCCCAGAAGTGACATCACTTGGTCCTTGACACAGGAAATAACATAATTCCTGTCTCCCGGCTCCACCCCCAAAGTCTCCTGGCTCCACCCCCAAATTTTAGTGGGCCACGAAGGAGAAGTATAAAAATAACTGGGCCATGGGAAAGAAAAGTTTGGGAAACCCCGGGATAGAGGCTTATGATGGGCCCTTAAATGGTTTTAGCTTTCAACAATAAATACATGTATGTTGATTTATGATTTTTTTATACTTTGTTTTTAACGTTTGGCCCTTTAATTGCATATTATCCTTTTAGGTTTCTTACTCCAGTTTTTGGGTTAAGTTTCTTTCCCTTATTTGTTATTCTTTGGTCATTTATTGGGGAGAGTAGCTAGTGCACACATCATGTCATATAAGGATTTTGGCATGTTTAGCTACTCAGAGGATCAAATAGCCTCTTTGCTACAACAACCTTCATTTTTTAACTCAAGTGGGAGCCTTAACAATTGGGTCAAGTTGAGTGGGTTCCCATTGAGGTTTTATGATTTCACATAGGATAGAGGCTTATGATGAGCCCTTAAATGGTTTTAGATTTCAACAATAAATACATGATTTATGATTTTTTTACACTTTGTTTTTAATGTCCGGCCCTTTAATTGCATATTAACCTTTTAGGTGTTTTACAAGCAAACATCAATGGATTATGAAACACCAGACAACTCCAACCACGATCATTTGCAATAAATTCTCAAATGGATAAAAGGGCAAGAAAACAAATATAAATACACCAGGATGACCTTGATATGAATCTTGTCTGTACTGTGAATCTGCAATGTAAACTTTGGCAAGTCTCTCTCTCTCTCTCAATATCATGTTCCATCTGCATCCGGGGCTTACCTTCCAGCGTCTTCGGAAGCCTCGCAGCATGATTAGGCATGAAAATGCCTTGAGGCTTCAGAAGAGGTATATTAATGCTATGTCGAGGAAATGAGAATGACGGTCCTTCAGGTTCAGCATTTTGTTACCAACGCTGGCTGCTCAGATGCCTTTGAGAAGCTTGCTGAATATTGAGCAGGCAGGCCCAGGGTGCAGGTGGCAAAACATGTTCAAAATGATTTTTAACAACGTTTAGCAATTTCAACCATAAGAATTGACCGATTGGCAATCTTTGCAGTTCCTTTGCACTCATTGGTCGGAGTTCTGGAAGGCGGGAGTAGGCTTGTTTCTGAATGAGCAATTGGAGCTGAGGTGAAAGGAAGCCAATATGAGCCTGTACATAACCCAGGTTAAAAAGTGGCCACAGTGTACCTCCCATCATCTGAAAAAGGTCAGGAGGGTCGACTACGGTTAGTACTTGGATGGGAGACTTCCTTGAAATACCAGTAGTTTGGGAGGACAGGGGCAGGCTCTATTCAGCCACCTCTCTGAATATCCTCCAGGCCTCTAGTACAGGTCAGTCATCAGAGGTCACCATAACTTCCAGGTGCGTACACACGCATACACACACACAAATATTTAAAAAAAATACCCAACAGGCCCCTCCCCCAAGCAAAACTGTTGGAGCTTTACCCCACTGGTTTTAAATATATTATATTGTTTTTCTTGTATATTTTTAGACTTGTGTAATCCAACTTGCATCTCTGCAAGATAAGCAGACTTTAAATAAAGATCTAAGGAAGTGAACAAATAAGGCCGGCCCTAGTGGGAAATGGCATAATAAGGTCAAAGAAACAAGCAGATTTTTGCAGCATAAAAAGGACACCAAGAGGAGCTGGGGAGATGAGAAAGAAAGGGGAAATGATAAGCGGATGGGAAAGAACGCTAAAAAGTAGAACCAGGATGTCAGGCTGCAGATCTTGCTCCTTCTCTGGGGCTGTGTGAACTTGACAGAAACCTTGCAAATACAGCAAAATGGAATATCCTCTCTCATCTACAACCTCCAGGACTGGTCCAACCAGAATGTGCTGCATTTGGTTACACAAGAAAGGACAATGAGAGAACTACAGGCGGCTTTAATCTGTCATGGTTTTCAGAGATTTTTAATCTCTTTGATATCTTTAGTTAAAGGATGTTGGGGAACAGGTGATGGTCTGCCACAGTTCCTGGATAAGTGCTACTTATTAGAGTACCAAAGGCCGGGTTAGATGGGCCAACAGCAATGTTTCCCTCTAAGCCAGGGGTCCTCAAACTTTTTAAATAGGGGGCCAGTTCACTGTCCCTCAGACTGTTGGAGGGCCGGACTGCCGTTACTGTACAAGGCCGCGGGGCCGTCAGTTCTCCGTCTTCTGCATCTCTCTCCCTTCCCCACACCACACACCCCGGCCTGGGACCTCACCTCACCTCGGTATCACCTCACACTCTGTCTCCGCCGCCTCAGCCCAGTGCCGGAAGTGTGCGTTGCTAACGCGAGTTTAGGTCGAACGTCACTTCCGGTCTGATTTTGCCATAACCCGGTGGGCCGCATAAACGTCCTCAGCGGGCCGCATCTGGCCCACGGGGCGTAGTTTGAGGACCCCTGCTCTAAGCTGTCGAGTCTTGTGAGCAAATATTCTACTTTGTGAGCTACTTGCATTAAAGTTGTGAGCTACTGCACAAATTATTGTCCTCTGGGGTCATCCTTCCTGAGCTAAAACAAAAATGTGTCAGCTAGAGGCTAAAAATCTGTGAGGTAGCAGTTCTAACCCGACTGCTCAGCAATTTCAGAGAACTCGTGGACATTCAATGAAATTGCTGAGCAGTCGGGTTAGAACTGATAAAAGGAAGTACTTCTTCACCCAAAGGGTGATTAACACATGGAATTCACTGCCACAGGAGGTAGTGGTGGTTGCAAGCATATACAGCTTCAATAGGGGATTGGATAAACATATGGAGCAGAGGTCTATCAGTGGCTATTAGCCTATTGTTGGAACTCTCTCTCTGGGGCAGTGATGCTCTGTATTCTTGGTGCTTGGTGGGGGGCACAGTGGGAGGGCTTCTAGCCCCACTGGTGGACCTCCTGATGGCACTTGGGTTTTTTGGCCACTGTGTGACAGAGTGTTGGACTGGATGGGCCACTGGCCTGATCCAACATGGTTTCTCTTATGTTCTTACGCTAACTCAGCTTAGAAGGAACACCGGCCAACCATCTAACTCAGTATAGCTAGTGAAGCCTCTAAATGCTAGTGAAGCCTCTAAATGGTAGAGATCTGTCAACCTGAGGTCAGTTTAAGTTCATAAGCTTTTAACTTCCCAAGTGATGGGTTGAAGGGGAGCTTGGGATCAGACGAAGATCAGTTTGTATTACCTTCGTAAAGTATTAGGGACTCCTTAGTGATGGATGAACTCTACTTAGCTCGATTAGGAATGGGCTCAATAATTACAACCTTTTTTTGGTGAGCATCTGAGGAAATCTCATCTATTTTCAAGCGGTTTCCAGCTTTTAACATTGGCACATGCATACTGATAGTGTTGCACATATACAACTGTATTCGATTGCTCCCTGGCAACTGAAGTTCTCAGCACCAGCCTGGAAATTCAGCTGACCTCTCTCCTTGAACACCTGGGATCTTTGTGGAGGACAGCTCTTCAAGATACCTTCTGAGAGAATTAGCCCAAAATACTAGCTCCAACAAAAGGCTGCATGGATGTATAGTCTGTCTACAACAAAATTATGGAATAAAGACCTTTGGACATGTATACAGAAAACAACTGACATTGGCCGTTTCACACAGATTTCCATTTCTCAGTGAGATTCAGCATGAACAAGGTGTTGAGAATCCAAGACTTTTGGGTATCCACCTGCAAAATGACTGGTGGGGAACAGGTGATGGGAAGGCCTTCTGTCTGCCTCGGTCCCTGGAAAGGTGCTACTCATTAGAGCAGTGGCTCCCAATCTTTTTGGCATCAGGGACCGGTTTCGTGGAAGACAATTTCTCCACGGACCATTGGGGGGGGGCGGCACTGGGATTTTTGCCACCAGGCTGCCCCCCTGCCCCTACCCTGTACCTCCCCCAATGGGGGTCTTTAAATGGGGGAGACACTGGGGCTGTTTCTGCCACCTCCCCACTACGTGGCCAGGTGGCAGAAGGCCAATCTGCCTCCCTGTCCCATTTAAAGACCCCCACCTGAGGCTATGCTGCCTCTTTCGTCCGCCCAGATCCCAGGCATGTGGGGGCTGTGCGGTGCCTCTGGCTTGCTCTGCACCCCAGTTGCTAGCAGGCCACGAACCGGTCCCGGTCCACAGCCCAGTGGTTGTGGACTGCTGCATTAGAGTACTGAAGTCTAATTAATCAAAGTCTAATTGGTCTGTTGCGTCAAGTCCCCAACAGTTCAATGATTGACGACAGTCCGTTGCAAGAATAGCTGCTTATTGATACATGACAGGTGGAAAACACAGCTGGAAAACTGGAAAACACAGAGAATCTTGCAATCTCTATTTATATTCAAAGCCACACAAGAACATGTATGTATGGGATGGGACTCAGTTTGTAATGCTCTGCTGAGCATTACAGTTGGGACATGTTCATATCCCAAAGCAGATAATTTTGAATGTTGGGAATATCTCCACAAACCTTAGCTACAGAAGAACCATAAATTGGATCCAGTCAGCTTTTTTAGTTCAGTATTAGCCAATTCCCCTCCCTGTTACAGCTCTCATTCCTCATTACTTTTGTCCATGGAGCTCCCATGCATAGCCTTTTGAGTGGTCAAAACCCCACTCAATGCATAGCATTTTGAGTGGTCAAAATGGAGGGGCTGTGGCTCAGTGGGAGAGTATTTGCTTGATATGCTATAGGTTCCAGGTTCAATCCCCAGCTTCTCCAGTTAAAGGACCAAGTGATAGGTGATGTGAAAGACCTCTGCCTGGGACTTTGGAGAGCAGTTGCAGGTCTGAGTAGATGATAATGACTTTGATGGACAAAAGGTCTGTTTCAGTATAATGTAGTTTCACGTGACCCTCTCTTCCCTTTTTTACCAGTTGGCTCCAACCCTAAAAATGGCATGCTTCTCAAGCAATTCCCTTCTAGCCTCTTAATTATTTCCACACCAATCTAGTACTGTCATTACACATTCATTTGTCTTTTGTGGCTACACCCAGATAATCCACCTGTTCATTTTCTCTTACCTGCCACATTCCTTTCCTTTCTCTAACACCTGCTCTGCTTTCTTCCATTCATATATCTCCTCATTTCTCTGGGCTCTGAAGACAGCACTTTCTTTCCCTTGTTGCCTGTTTTAAGTGTGTGTTCCATCTCACCTGAATATTTTATTATGCTTTTCAGTTTTGTTTCCTCCTAAATGTTCCGCTTCTGCTTTCCAAGAAAATCTTCTCAACTGGATGTACAAGTTCTCGTTTTCTTTGTTGTACACTTAAGACTCTGTTCAGATGTCATCCAAAACCATGACTTGATTTAGTTCAGGGCTGATTGTCCAACCAAGAGCCACTTCACTAACTATGGTTAGCTAGGGCAGGGGTCCCCAATTTTTTTAGTCTAAAGACAACTTTGGAATTCCAACACAATGTGGGGCGCAGGCACAACATTGCTTCTGCAAAATGGCTGCTGTAGGAGGCAGAGCCAGTCACAAAATGGTTGCCACAGCTTACCTTCAGTCACCTTCAGCAGCTGCTGACAAGGCAACATTTTTAAAAGTCTGCACTGCCAGTCAGATCTCCAACAGCCAATCAGAACCTTTGCTGAGCAAAAACTCCACTTGGCCCCACAATTTCTAAAAACCCTTGGTGTTGGCCAAGAAAAGCATCAGCGGGTGCTGTGGTGCCCATGGCCATCACATTGGGGACTCTTGAGTTAGAATATCTGACTCTAAAAATTTATACCCTGGACATTTTTGCTAGTCTTTAAGATGCTACTGGGCTCAAATCCTGCTGTTTTTGCTATTGCAGACCAACACAGCTACCCACCTGACACATAGTTTGACATAGTTCAAATATGGCTTCACATGACAGATCAATACAGACACCGTGGCTTGTTCCCAGAGCTGCCCTTGTCGCGATGCGTGTCAAAATACAAATTGGGTCTCTGCTGGGAGGCAGGGGAAAGCGCAAAGGTGATATAAACAGTATTTGTCAAGGCAGACAAGGATGTGAATGATCACATGTGAGTCAAATCCTGGTGTCACAAACTATTGCTCAAATAAGCCATAGTTACGGTTCTGTCAAACCTAGCCGGAACGTCATGAGTGGACCACAAAAAATTAAAGTAGATAATGCAAAAGTTGTATGAAAATGTTTTGGCCCCTGCTGTGGACTCTTTACTGACCCTGCAACATCTTCAGAAACTTTTAGGGAAGTTCATTGAGGGTTTAATTTGCTACAGCATTTATTAGCTTGGAGGGAGGGAGGCAACTTATTTGGTGTTTTAATGATGTATTATAAGCTCTATGAGCCACGGGAAAGGCTGGACAAAAATGTTTTAAATAAATGAGACCCATGCTCCACCATTAATCCATTCCATGCTTAGAAGCCAGACATGATTTCTCAGCCTCAGTTCCCCTTCCATAAATTGCTTCTATATGCAAACTGATGCTTCTGGGTTGTTATGCTCATTGTGAAAAGCCTCTTCCGGAGAGCCAGGTTAGGGTTAATTTTTGCAAATGTGCCATTAAAAACTATCTGGCTTTCAGTGGCTCCTTCCTGTTGAGTGAAGCACTCCATGCAAATTGCACAGGAGATCTGTTTGCAGCTTAAGTCAAAGCAGTGTTTTCTTGGAGTGATTTGTTTTCCATCTCCTTAGAAGGTGGCATTCGCCGTGGCACTGGGCCAGGCAGCTGATGTCGGCACACACCCACAGTTTGCTAACTTGCTCAGATTACATATGATCTGGATTCATCACAGATAGGTCAGGTGCTATTTAAAATCAGCAGCTTTTTGAGCCTATGTGCTGTTTCTGTACCTGCCCAGTCAACAGCAATCAGTATAGAATATTTGGGATCCAACTTAGCACACTCAGCTTGGGAGCGGAGCAAGGCAAATGGACAATGGTGGAGCACTCAAAAGCCAAGACATGCAGCTTCCCTGTGCCCCAGAATAATGCACATAGACCCCCACTAAAAAAAGCCCCCCTTTGTTGGTGGTGTAAAGAGCCATCAAGTTACAACTGAATTATGGCAATCTTGTAGAGTTTTCAAAGCAAGAGACATTCAGAGGTGGTTTGCCATTGCCTGCCTCAACATAACAATTCCTGTCGTCCTTGGTGGTCTCCCATCCCCATACTTACCAGGGCTGACCCTGCTTAGCTTCTGAGATCTGATGAGATCAGGCTAGCCTGGGCCATCCTTTGTTAGGTTGTTGTTGTTCAGTCGCACAGTCAAGTCCAACTCTTTGCGACCCCCATGGACCAAGCCACGCCAGCCCCTCCTGGCTTCCACCATCCTCCAAAGTCCGCTCAAATTCATGCTAGTTATATCAGTAATGCTGCCCAGCCATCCCATCTTTTGCCGTCCCCTTCTTCTTTTGCCTTCTGTCTTTCCCAGCATTAGGGTCTTCTCCAGTGAGTGCTCCCTTCTCATTTGGTGGCCAAAGTATTTGAGCTTCAGCTTCAGCATCTGTCCTTCCAGAGAACAGTCAGGGTTGATTTCCCTTAGGACTGATACTGATTTGATCTCCTTGCAGTCCAAGGGACTCTCAAGAGTCTTCTCCAGCACCATAACTCGAAAGCATCTATTCTTCTGCGCTTGGCTTTCCTTATGGTCCAACTCTCACAGCCATACATTACTACTGGGAATACCATTCACTTTTGTTAGGGAGACTGGGCAAAGTGGGTGGGGGAGGGGACAGGGATAGAATGGGCAGTTTAGAACAATTTCATTCATAATGCAGTTTAGAACAATTTCAAGCATTCAATTTTTTTAAAAAAAAACAAAGCCCCCCCCCCCCCGATATCAGAGGGGTGTGTTCATGATTTTTTATTTTTTTATTTATTTATTTTGTTAGATTTTTATCCCACCCTTCCCTGCACACAGGGCTCAGGACAGCTTACAACAATGATAAAAAAATGTTAAATAAGACAGGGGAGAGGATTGCCCGTGAGAACCCGCACACCAGAGGGTAGTGTGGTGAAACCCTCTCCTCAATTGCCACTTTCTGCTCCTGACCATGTAGAAAAGAGATGAGCCACCACAAAGCAGCCCTTCGTATTCCCACCTAAACAAGGCAGTGGCCCAAAAGATCTTAGTCAACTGTGTTAGACACTACATAGTCACTACTGTTAGACTGAGTAACACCAGCAGTGTTGACCCACCCCGATTCAGATGCATCTGGAAGTCATATGTGAAGGTGACCAGAACCATCTCCATCCCATAGCCAGGGCAGAAGCCAGACTGGAATGAGTCCATGATAGAGGAGTCATCCAGAAAACCTGGGATTGTTCTGCTACCACTCTCAACCACCTTACCCAGAAATGGGAGGTTCAACACTGGGCAGTAGTTGGCCAAATCCAAAGGATGGCTTTTTTAAGAGCACTCCCACCGCTGCCATTTTTAAAGCACCTGGGAACGTCTCTGAACTCAGAGACAAGTTGATAATACCTCCCAAGAGGACCTGTATCCCATCAACGCCAGCCTTCACTAGCTGTGATGGACTTGGGCCAAATAGGCAAGTAGTAGGCGTCACAGCAGTCAGGACTGTCAACCCCATCTTGAAAGGCTGACTGAAGTAGTCCAAAATAGGACCTGAAGATGGCCCTCCAGTTCACATACTGTAATCAAATCACTATTTGTTCAGTGGAATATTTGCTCAGCCGTAGAGGAAACCTCCATGGCAAAGAAATAATGTAGGGCAGTCCTGATCAGATGTGATTTGTCCAGCTTTTGAGTGCAGAGATGCATATCGAAGTGCTCATGCTATTCTCACTTCCCTTCTTTAGCATAACGTTTGCCCAGTGTCCAATAATGACTGTGAGCCATTTGCAACTTCTAAAGAATGGAGTCATTAACACCTCAACAATAAAGACAGGAATGCAGCAGCAAGAGTCACTGGAACGCCTTGCACAACTATTCCTTAAACCAGTCATTTGATTGACAGTTTTATTTAGCTGTGGCTAATGGAATGGGAAGGGAACAGCAACTTCAGAAGGTATCAGTGGCAGGGGTTGTTTTGTAGAAAAATAGGTGGTGGAGCTGATCCAGGGATTGTTATGCAGCTGCACCTACTACTCAATGGACAAGGTGGGAAGGAGGAAGAGGAGGAACCGTCAGAAAGGTTCAGGAGCTGCACTCCTGTGAGTTCCTGCTGAATTCAAGGCCTGATAGGGAGGAATAATGTCCCGGCTCCACTGATGGACCTCCTGATGGGATACAGGTCCTGATGGGGGGGGTTTTTTGGCCACAGAGTGTTGGACTGGATGGACCTTGGCCTGATCCAACATGGCTTCTCTTATGTTATTTTCTTGGTATGCTCTAGGGTTAATTTAGTCCAGCTCTTCAGGAGGAAATGCAATAGCTAATCTATATAAATTGTCATTTTGTCTTGCTAAGACTTAAGAGTGACTCTGCTGGAAGAAAAACCATCTGTATGGAAATTTCTGAAACGTGGAGGTTAAACAGCCGTATTCGAGCCCAGTAGCACCTTAGAGACTAATGAGATTTTTGAGGTATAAACTTTCAAGAGCCAAAGCTCCCTTTGATAGATACTTGACCTGCTGTTTGATGAAGGTAACTCTGACTCTTGCAAGTTCATACCCTCAAAATTTCACTAGTTTCGAAGGTGCTATTGGACTCAAATCCAGCTGTTCTACTGCAGACCAACACAACTCCCCTCTGAAACTTATCTTCACAAAGGTTAGCGAGACTGGCTGCCTGGAAGACCTGGAAATATGCCCCTCTGTGAATGATTTAGACTTTTCCTGCTATTAGCTTTGAGGCTTCTGAGCACGACTTGTGCTGCCTATCCAGTTGTCTGCATCCTGTTGCTGACTACTTGTGCATCTATAAATAAGCAGGGAACCTGCAAGAATGTGTGGAGGTTACTTCCTCTTCCTCTACCACACTTATTTCCTCTTTCTCTCCTCCTGGCACTCTCTTATCCTATCCCCTTTTTTTTTTGCTTCTGGAATCTCCATGAATGAATTTAATTGGTTTTGCCCAGCAGGAGTGGAGTCTGTGAATGGAGGTTAGCAACTCAAATGAGCTTGTGTGGACTTTTCTAAGCCATATGAGAACTGAATTGAGGTCTGTTTTTTTGAGCCTGCATAGAGTGGGTTTAGACTGTTCATGCACAGTGATATTGTATGTTTTGTAGAAATTTTATATTTATAAGCACTTTATTCTATATTTTCAGAAATACACAACACTTTTTGCAGTATTTAGCCATGAGCTTTTGCTTTATTGTGGGTTTCATTCCAAGAGGGCTGCACTGAAAGACTTTGGTACTTGGTAGACCAGAAAAGTTGAATTTTGTTCAGCACAAAGTTGCATCATGCAATAACTGGTCACTTAACTGAATTGAAAGAAACTATTATCAGCAAATTTGGTGTAGTGGTTAAATGCATGGACTTTCATCTGAAAGAACCAGGTTTGATTCCCCACTCCTCCACACGCAACTGCTAGAGTGACCTTGTGTCAGTCATAACTCACTCAGAGCTGTTCTCCCAAAAGCAGTTTCTGTCAGAGCTCTCTCAGCACCACTTACCTCATAGGGTGTCTTGTGGAGAGGGGAAGGGAAAGGAGATTGTAAGCTGCTCTGAGACTCCTTCAGGTAATGAAGGGTGGGGTATAAATCCAATCTCTTCTTCTCTCCCATATGTTTTAATTATACATATCTTATTGCATTGTTCCATATATTGGAGAAGGATGCCTTAAAAGAAATGTATTAATGTTTATTGTCTTGCAAACTCTGTTTCTAATTTAGTTCCAATAGAACAGCGGTCCCCAACCTTTTTGGCACCAGGGACCAGTTTTCTGGAAGAAAAATTTTCCATGGATCAGGGGTGGGGGGGCGATAGATTTGGGATGATACAACTGTGCACTTTATTTCTATTAGTTTGGTGTAGTGGTTAAGTGTGTGGACTCTTATTTGGCAGAACCGGGTTTGATTTCCCACTCCTCCACTTGCAGCTGCTGGAATGGCCTTGGGTCAGTCATAACTCTCGCAGAGTTGTCTTTGAAAGGGCAGCTTCTGGGAGAGCTCTCTCAGCCCCACCCACCTCACAGGGTGTCTCTTATGGGGGAGGAAGTGAAAGGAGATTGTGAGCTGCTCTGAGACTCTGAGATTTGGAGTGGAGGGCAGGATATAAATCCAATGTCTTCTTATTATTATAACTACATTGTAATATATAATGAAATAATTATACAACTTACAGCCCGGTTGCTAGCAGGCCATGGACTGGTACCGGTCCACAGCCCAGGGGTTGGGGACCACTGCAATAGAACACACATGCAGAGGCTGCATGTCTGTCTCTTTCGCACTCACCAATCGACATTTCTTTTATCTGCCCCCAAATCTTCAGCTTTACTTATTTCATTTATACCCCTCCTTCCTTTTCCCCCAGTGGAGACCCAAAGCAGCTTCCATTTTCAATTTTATCCTCACAACAACTCCATGAGGTCAGTTAGTCAGAGAATGTGTGATTGGGCTTCCATGAGAGAGATGGATTTGAACCTGGGTCTCCCAGATCTTAGTCTGACGATCTAACCACTAAACTAGTTAAGTGCTCATGCATTTAAGTACATGCAGATCTCAGAACTGCATTTCCCACTACCGTTACCTTTTTAATGTACTGAAAGCTAACACACCCTTTTTTCCCTGAGCACCAAACAGATCCCTAGTGTTCAGAAATGATCAAATGGTTGCCCAAATGAGTTCATCATCTGGTGTGCCCAATAATGAACACAACCAGTTGAGACAAGCAGACAAGATGAGCCCTTCTGGGCAACAAAATTGTTCTTAGAAAATCAACAGTCTTTTATTGCCTGGAAAAGAGTTAGGAGTGGCTAGAAAAAGTACACTGTGAATATCATTCAGGAATCCACGGACACAATAAACTTCACTTACCTGGAACCACCTGCCTCTCCTATTCTGAATTGTTGTGAAAGCAAATATAATATCTAGCTTCAATTATGATACCACCCTGTTGGTTTCTTCTGTTCTCGTTTACACACAGTTGCACAAATAAAAGAGGTATGACTGTATGCAGGAAAGCTGTCATTTAATACATGTTTGCAAAAGCAGAGTTAAGAGTTACCACAGTGTGATAGTTACAATAGTCTTAGAGATCCAGGAGGGCCTACCTATGACTGCAAATTGCCAACTGGGGAGGATTTGAAGGAGTAGCTACTTCACTGCTTCCCAACAGTGCCCCTCCAAGTGGAAAGAGATCACTAGAGGCCTGTGATGTCACAAGTACCTCAAAGACAATGTCACAAGCAGGGGACCAGGGAGGGCCTTCTACTGGCTGCCACCACTCTGGTATGGGTCAGTCTGGGAGGGCCCAGAGCACCTACCCAACCACTGTGTCTTCCTTCTCAAGAAGTACTTCCATCCGTGATCAAAGAGATGTGAGGACTCCAGGCAGAATAACAATTTCATGGTAAGTGCTCAAGAATAAACAAGTGAGTTTTAATTATTAGTGCAACAGTGAAAGGTAGAAGCAGTAAAGGTGATACAAAGAAAATAACAGCCCTGATACGACTAACTAAATGTTCCCTTCCTCTAATGCCAACAGATTCACTACCCCTTGGGTGAAGGAACTCTCCTGCTGCAGTCTTTTCAGAGAGAATGCTCCTGAATGCAGCCTCTCCAGAGACAACACTTCCCGCTCTTTAGCTTGGCCTTTTGGTTCCTTCCTCTAATCTCCACTGGGCAAGTTTTCCCTCAAAAACTGCTACTCATCCAATCAGAGGGACAGAAGGGATCCCAGGAAATGTAGGCAACGTAGCTACTCTGATACAGGTGTTCCTGGAGCCTGTAGGTTTCACTAGCCTAGGATCATGATGGGCAGTCTCCCATTTCCCAAGCAGAGGGGCACCAAAAGGTTTTATTCAACTTTTTCTTCCTCCTTCATGACACAAAGGCACCAATGAAAGAGACACCAGGAGGGAAGAAGTGTCATGTCTGGGAATGTGCAAATGCTTGGGCTATAAGATGGAATTTTGTCTAGGGCCAAATCAGATTTGAAGCTTGCCCTGTATGTGCTGGGAAGGGACACAGAGGTTGCTTGACAGGTTCAGCTGTAAACAACTTGGCAATGAGTAGCTGACAACATTTTTTCGGTACAATAAGACTCTATTAGTTTCGCTTCTTAAAACAGATTAGACACATTCAAGGTTTATCAACTATCACTACACATGGGGCTATGGTTCAGTGGCAGAGCATGTGCTTGGCAGGCAGAAAGTCCCAGGTTCAATCCCTGGCATCTCCAGTTAAGGAACAGATACTAGGTCAGGGGTGGCCAAACTGTGGCTTGGGAGCCACCTGTGGCTCTTTCACACATACTGTGTGGCTCGCAAAGCCCCCACTGCCCTGTTGGCCAGCTTGGAGAAAGCATTTTGTCTCTTAAATCCCTTATCCAAGCCAAGCTAGCCAGCGGCTTGGAAAATGCATTTAAGTTAAATTTGCTTTCTTTCCCCCTCCCCCTCCTCCCTCTCTCTCTTCCTTCCAAGTCCAATAGGACGTCCCTTTGGTGTGAACATTTGAGCATGTCCTTGGTGTTTAAAGGGTGGGGAAATATAATCCATACCTGTCAACCAGCTATGGATTATATTTCCCAGGAGGAACCATGAGTGTTGAATTTACTCATATGGGGTGGAAAGATGAGATCTTGAATACAAAACCCACGAAGGTCTATGATAACTTTGGAGAAGTTGAAGTCCAAAACTGTTTTATGTTGAGATGGACAGCTGGTCCACAAAGCTCAGTATTGCCCACTGTTAAATATTTATTTACTTGTTTACTTACTTCATTTGTAGCCCACCTTTCGCCACCAATAGGGACTAAAAGCAGCTTACATTGTTCTCCTCTCCTGCATTTCATCTCACAACAACCCTGTGAGGTAGGTTAGGCTGAAAGAGTATGACTAGGCCAAAGTCACCCAGTGAACTTCAAGTGGACATTCAAACCCAGGTCTCCTAAATACTATCTAGCATCCTTCATCACTATACTACACTGGCTTGTCTGTGCTTTTGACATTTGTAAGGTTCTTGGAGTCTTGTGATTATGATCATATTTGGATCCTATTTTGGTTTTTCTTTCATACTTATTGCTTGGTTGTATTTTGATATTTTGACACATGGAATTCACTGCCACAGGAGGTGGTGGTGCCTACAAGCATAGACAGCTTCAAGAGGGGATCGGATAAACATATGGAACAGAGGTCCATCAGTGGCTATTAGCCACAGCGTATTGTTGGAATGCTCTGTCTGGGGCAGTGATGCTCTGTATTCTTGGTGCTTTGGAGGGGCAACAGTGGGAGGGCTTCTGGAACTCCTGATGGCATTTGGGGTTTTTTTGCCACTGTGTGACACAGAGTGTTGGACTGGGTGAGCCATTGGCTTGATCTAACATGGCTTCTCTTATGTTCTTATACTCAGCACACTAATGTCCTTTGTATTATCATAGCTCTTTATTAAAAATTCCAATAAAATATTAATTATCAAGAAATACAAACAAGTGAAGATGACCTCACTAGGCTAAGAAGAAAATGAGAAATTTCATACAATTCAGACATGACTCCCAAAATATTTTTTTCTGGTTTTCCACCGTTTTTTAAAATATCTTTGCTTTTAAGACCACGTCTGTCAGGTGCATTAACCAAACCTGGATCGACGGTCCTTTCCGCTCTCGCCATTCACCCCAAAAGTTCTCGTCGCGCGGCTCCACCTTCACCGAGTCAAAGAATCCCGCGTCTTCTTCGAACTCCTTCTGCGCAATCGCAGTGGCCACTTTCTTTTCCAAAGGGGAAGAGGTGAGAGACAGAAGAGCACGAGGGGGGCGGCGCCAAATACATCACACCAGGGGGCGTGGCTCGGGCGCCGCGCGACAGTCGGAACCGCCGAGCGCGAGGGGAGCGGTTGCTGGATGAGAGCGGAGGGAGCGCGAGAGCCCTTCTGAGCTTTGCGGTGCGAAGAGTCGCGGCCACCTCCCCCCCCCACCCCCGACTTTAGCGGCAGCAGCGCGCGTGCGCGTGGCGTTAGCAACGCAGTAGCGTCCCTCTAGTTGGAGGCAAAGGGGGAGGGGGGCCGCGCTCTCCCTGTCGCGCGCTCACCTGGAGTCGTTGCTGAGCCTTGGCCCGCAGGAGAACGGCGAGAGCGCGCTCGCGCGCCAGTGGGGGGAGGGGCACTTGACCACGGGGTGCCTCCCCTCCCCCCCATTGAAGGGTCCTTGAAAAGGAAAGGAGGGGGATAGAGAGAGAGAAAGAGGCGCTCTGCTTTCCTTAGCGGGGAGCAGGGGAGGGGACCCTGCGGGGGGGGAGGGTGTGTGTGGCCCATGGGGGGGAGTCCTAGTTTTGGTGAGGGGCTTCCCTTCAAGAGAGTGACTTTTAAAGAAGGAGGAGGGAGAATCTAGTCTAACCCCTCACCTTGAAGGTGAAATAATATA
This sequence comes from Heteronotia binoei, assembly GCF_032191835.1. Classification (NCBI taxonomy): domain Eukaryota; kingdom Metazoa; phylum Chordata; class Lepidosauria; order Squamata; family Gekkonidae; genus Heteronotia; species Heteronotia binoei. The sequence continues at coordinate 103,336,142 of NC_083231.1, read as the reverse complement.
TATTTTAACTGACCCTTTTAAAGAGCTTACCTGACATTTCGAGGTTCCACTGTGTGGGTTTGTTTTTTTTTTTTTTAAAAATTATGCAGATGTGTCTGTAGAAGTGGATCTTAATATTTGGGAATCTATATGTATTTGGGGGGGGGGGAGAGAGGAGGAGGGCAGGCAGGTTCTAATTTCCCCCCTTGGACTTAGAAACAGATCTCTTCTGAAGCCTTACAAAGTGTGTGGGGTGCTCTTTTTAAGAAGGGAAGGTTTTTACTGGGGTCTTTCTGAAGGGGAGGTTGCCTGTTTTGGGACTGCCTCATAGGGGTCATGAGGAAACCCTTTCAAAGGCATCCATAGGATCCTTCTAGGTTTGCCTTACTTTTGCAGTGTTGGGGGGGGGGGAAGGGGGGGAGGATTCCTGTGGTCTGTGAGACTTTGTCTTTAGGCAGCAAAGTGGGTGGCCGAGCCTAAACTTTTGAAATTAAGCTCTGTAGTTACCCCGTTAGAGCGGCAGGCCGGCCCTGTGAATGCAGCCATCCTACTTCCTTCCCTCCCTGCTTTTGCTGTTGCTGCTGTTTATTGACCTTACACCAGGGAAATGTCGGAGCTGAGGAAGCGAGGAGGAGCCGGGGGAGATCATGAAGCTGCAAGCATCACTGACAAGGTAAATCTGGTTGGACTTCTCTCATCTTATTCCCTGCCTCCCGAGTCCCGGGTAAGGGGGGTCTGCTCTTGGAGAGAATTATTTACATCGCCTTTGCATCAGCCACCCTTTCTCTTTGAGCTCTGATGTATCACTTCTTCCTTCTAATGAAATACATTCTGCTCTTGCCTTCCAAAAGGACCATGACTGTTTGGAAGAGAGACTTTTTCACCATCTCCTCTTTCACTCAGTTATAATTTCACCTCCCAAGACATGCTTGAGTAATGAAGTTGAAGGCAGGTATTTATTTTCTTCCCCTCCCTCTCCTGAAGTTGCACTTCTTTCCCAATAGCTCTTAAGACCTGTCAGTGTTTTATCCAGAAGGAACTATGTGAGCTTAGAATTTATGCATAGAGACGAACCCCTCCCCCCTCAGCATTTGGAGAGTAAAGACTGAGTTGGTAAAGGTTTAAAAACGTGGAGTTATGTCTCTCTGCAGTAAAAGGCCATTCCTTCTGTACCTGCAGTGTGTACTGTATGTAGGAGGCTCTTCCTTGTATCTCTCCTCCCCTTTCTCGGCATTTAGGTTAGCTATAGGGTGTAAACAGCTATTTCATTAATACATTGACCCTGTGCACAGAGAAGGAAGTCAGACATGCCCAGGCTGAATGTGCTTTAGTGGTTATATCAACACCTCCATGATAGTTCATAATCTTTTATGACTTTCTAACTCTGGCAAGCCTTTGCCTGCGGGCTGTAGATGTGATTTGAAGTGAATAATTTGAAATGAAGATTTTTTTAAAAAAAAATCCTTGTATTTGATTTTGTGCATGCAGCTGGAAGGCAGAGGTGGGTAGAATGGTGCACGGTCTGCAATTTAGGTTTTTGTATTTTTTTAGTGTAGCCAAAAGACAACCTTGGCTGTTGAAAGATGGATGTGATTCTTGTGCTAAATATGAATCAAACTGACTACAGGACACAATAAATGAAAGCGTGAGGCTAATGTTCAAGCAGTGCATGCCACCAAATATTGCAGCATTCTTTTCTGGGTCAGGGAACTTGAAACTGAACTGATGAGAGTCTCTCTGTTCTTTGGCACTTTGATTATCTACAGCAATTTAAAAAAAGGAAGATGGAATAATATCAGCACTTGCGTGTTGCCTTTGAATATGAATTCAAAGCATAGATTACTGGAAATGTGTAACATTTTTCCCGAAGCAGGTTTATTATTTAGTAGTATTCAGCATTCTTAGTCTCTGAAAACATTTTAGGAAGCAGGCTACTAGTTTCCAACTTTCTGTTGCTGGGGAACTCTTTCCACAGTAGTTGAAAACCTAATGTATTTACATGAATCTGGAGTATTTTCTTAGATGTGGACTTGGGGCTATTTCTGAAAACAGTACATGGGGAGGCAAGCCTGTGTTTAGACTGTACTGTTTTAGCGTTGGGTGCTCACATAGTTGAATGGTTGTCCATGGAGAAATAATTCTCTGCACGTAGAAAAGTTGTGTGGTGTTTGCTCCCTGACATCCTAGCTTTTTTGTACATGGATTTTTATTAAAAAGAAGAGTTCAGTATTATGTGAGCAGCAGTCTGAATGAGTGCACCCCAGACCATTTACTGTTTGTGAGAACTAAACTTGGTTTTGCGCATGGACTGGGCAGGCAGTCATGTTTCTATGTTGTCCTTCTGAGAAAATGTAAACATGACATTAGAGGTATCCTGCTGGATCAGACCAGTGGTCTTTTGAATATAGCATTCTTTTTCAAACAATGGCCAACAAGTTGTCCTGGAGGGACCAAGGAACAGGTCATAGAGGTCAAGGTCTTCCGCTTATGTTGCCTCAGTACTGGCATTCAGAGATTTACTCCCTCTGGTTGTGGGGGTGCCCATTAGTGAGTGTGTGTGTGAGGCAGTACTCACCAGTTAGGCTAGTGTCCTGAACTGGATGGCACCAAGCTGGCCCAATCTCATTAGATCTCAGAAGCAAAGCAGGGTGAGCCCTGGTTAGTACTTGGATGGGAGATCTCAAAGGAAGACCAGAGCTGCTAAGCAGAGGCAGGGAAGGCAAACCACTTCTATTTATTTCTTGCCTTGTAAACCCTATGGGGCTGCCATAAATTGGTTGTGACTTGACGGCACTTCCCCACACATAAACCACACCACTCCCCATGGGCTCCTTTTTTTCAGAGTTCTTCCAAGTTCTGATGTGGGAATTGGCAGAAATTGGCGCAGCCTTGTATATGAGTACCAACACTTTTTAAAAAAAAGGTTCCTTTATGCAAAAAAGCATTGTGGCTAGTAGCCATTGATGGACAATCCACTGTGAATCTTCCCAGTCCCCTTTTAAAGCCATCTATACCTGTGGCCACCACTGCATTCACTGGCTTTCACTAATTTAATTCTATGATTTGGAGCATGATCTAAAATGAACCTGATGTTCTCCCGCAGCTGCAAATTGCCTGGACACTCAGTTGTGATGACATTGGTCAACCTACCTTAGCTATAGATCTGTTTATATAGAACTTCTGATAAGAGGTAACAAACTTTTTATTGGCAGGGTAGATTCCATTAGCATGGGGGAGATAAAGGTAGCAATTTACATTCATAATCTAAGCTGGTGTGTTATGTGTAAATTAGACGGCAGCAATACACTGTTCATAGGTTCCCCTTAGTGTTTGGAAGCTACAATTGGTACAGAGGTCGGAATGCTCACTGGTATTCCACTTACACTGGCTCCCATGTTGCTTCTCAGCCCAGTTCAAGGTACTGGTGTTGGCCTGTAAAGCCCTGCATAGCATGGGGCCAGCCCAGCATGCCTTAAGGATTGCCTACTCTGATATGGTCAGGTTTGCAAGCCCTGCTTTGGGTTCCTCCTCTTTCTGGGGTTACAAGCATGGCAACCCATGAACAGGCCTTCTTGGTCATAACTCCACAATTGTGAAATTTCCTCCCCTGTGGAGATTGGTTTGTTCCCCTCTATCACTGTCTTTTGCCCTGGTCCAGGCTAGCCTGATTTCATCAAATCTGGGAAGCTAAGGAGGGTCGTCCCGTATTTGGATGGGAAACCACCAAGGAATACCAGGCTGTAGCCTTGAAAACCCCACAGGGCTGCCATAAGTCAGTTGTGACTTGATAGCAACAACAACAAATCACTGTCTTCTACCATCATGAGAAGACCTTTTTTTTGTTTTGTTTGGTGTTCCTTCAGTGACCTTAATTGACACTCCTTCCTGCTCATGTGCATGTATATATGTGTGTGTCTGTGTGCATTTTAAAATGTTTTAATATTTTGATGGTTTGCTGCTTGGGGGACCCTGAACTGGGTGAAAGGCTGCATAAAAAGGTTTCTAAATAATAAAGAAAGTTGTATGAGTAGCCCCCCCCTTCAATCCTGTCTGCTGTGACTAGCATTTTTTCTGAAGTTGGCTGTCCAGTGGCTCAAACAGATCTGGAAACACTAGGCATAAGATGTGGACTGGAACCTCATATATCAAAAGCATGCATTCTGCTCTTCAGCAATAATCTTTTATTGCCGCCTTTAAAATAGTACTTGTAAATAATTTCTGAGATAAGTTGGAAATCTACTCTAGAGAGAGATTTATCACTGCTTAGTTGGAACCTTTAGATCAGCTAGCTTGTTCTTAAACTAGAGTGGGGTATATGAGGGCAAGCAGGGGGAGACAATATGCTTCAGTTATTTATTAAGTTATCACTAACAGTTTGTATTAATGCTAGAGAATCTCACATGGCGTTTGCCATTCCTCTTTCCAGAACTAGCTTGTTACTAGGCTGATACTTGTAGCTCCCAGTGGTTCTGAGGCCTTTGGGGCAGGTGATAGTGAATGGGGTGGAGCAGTCAGATGAATGTTGAAATGGAGACCTCCTACAATGATTTGTGCATCCTGTATTTGTAAAGGAAGTTCTTCAGGGCTGTTCAGTGCTTGGTGCTGCTGTGCCTCTCTTAGGCCAGTTCATGCAGCGCAACAGCAGTTTTAGGAAGCTGTTGGAATGTAAAGTACATTCTCTGACCTGGTACCTGCCTTCTTGGAATCCATTTTTAAAAATATAAAATTGTGTAAGTTGGAGAGCATGGTCATAACCATGTCCTAACAGGTAACACACACACATTCAGTTTACAGTCTATTACAGCATCCAGTACATTGAGCAAAAGGTACCATGCTGTTGGTACCTTCTCTACAAGGTAAGGAATTTACAAATCCAAGTAGCTTGTGCAAGTAAACCATTCTACAGGGAAAGCTTGAAACAGAAATAGTAATACTGATACATAGGAATAGGAATACTAAATATTCGTATGGTTCATTTCAAGTGTTCAAGCTACTTCACATATATTATCTCAGTATCCCACACAACACAATAATTTCCCTCATCTTGGAACCCAAGACTGTCTTATTTGTACTAGTACTCCAGTGTGAAAAAAAAAAACTAGTCTTGATTGGGATGGAATTTCTTCTGAACTCCTGATATGATTAGTTAAATAAACCTGATAATCGCCTAGTGACATTATACAAAATATTTCCATATGTGATATGTTTATTCAAGAGGTTACATCTTCTAGGATTCTGACATCTTTGGAAACAAAGTATTCTTGGCTATGATAGGACTAGAATATTTTTTATTTGCTAAATGTTGTTTGGAAATTTATCCAGGAACAGAAGTGGAATGACACAGTTTAAATATTATGTAATTGATTGTTTCTGAGTGACGCGTGAACACTCTTAGGTTCAGATTTAAAAATGCCACTTTCCTATTTCCATTCCTTACTTGGTTCTAATAACATTTACAGGCATTGATATAATCCTTTAACAGAGCATATTATTTTATCCTTATGTGTATTACCTTTCAAAAAATATTGATGCAATCTAAGCAGAGATATGTCCTTTTAAGTCCATTAAAGTCAATTAACTTGGAAAGGTGTAACTCAGTTTCAGGTTGCACTGCTTGTGACAGCAGAGTACAAGCAGTAGTCCTATGCCCAGTTACCTGATATAAGTGCCACTCAGCTTAGTGGAACTTATTTCTTAGTAAAGATACATAGGATTGGATAGCATGTTAACTAGGTCCAGGTGGGCAGTGGTGTTGGCCTGAAGATGTAGAACAAAGTAGGACTCAAGTATCACTTTTAAGACCAACAGAATTTTATTCAGAATGTAAGCTTTTGAATGCATGCATACTACTTCAGACGAGGGAATGGGGTACAGTGAGCAGAACTTACATATAGTTAGTTGGTGGATACTGGTTAAGAATGTAAAGTGATACAAAGTGGGTGTGGAATTGTTTTCTGTGGCCCCAGAAGGTAGGACCAGAACCAATGGGTTGAAATTAAATCAAAAGAGTTTCCGGCTCAACATTAGGAAGAACTTCCTGACCGTTAGAGTGATTCCTCAGTAGAACAGGCTTCCTCGGGAGGTGGTGGGCTCTCCTTCCTTGGAGGTTTTTAAACAGAGGCTAGATGGCCATCTGACAGCAATGAAGATCCTTTGAATTTGGGATAGGTATTTGTGGGTTTCCTGCATTGTGCAGGGGGTTGGACTTGATGACCCTGGAGGCCCCTTCCAGCTCTATGATTCTGTAATTCTAAGTAAGGATCCAGTGGCAAAATAGTGTAATAAACAAATTGAAAGACCATTTGGTCTGGATAGCATTTGCATGGGAAACCAATAAAAGGTAATAAAAGTTGCCTGTTAATTAGCAATTAATTAGAAATTAACAGGCAATTTTTGTTACCTGTTATTTCCCATGCAAATGCTATCCAGACCAAATGGTCTTTCAGTTTGCTTATTACACTATTTTGAAATTGGACCCTAGCTTTGTATCACTTTACATTCTTAACCACTACCTACCAGCTATATGTAAGTTCTGCTCACTGTTCTCCATTCCCTCATCTGAAGAAGTATGCATGCATACGAAAACTTACATTCTGAATAAAACTTTGTTGGTCTTAAAGGTGATACTTGACTCCTACTTTGTTCAGCATGTTAATTAGTGTACTGTATGAATGCAGAGTTTAGAACGTCTGTAATATAGTAGTATAGTCAAGCAACTGTATTTGGAATTTGGACCTCTGACTTCTTGGCTATGTGATGCTCAGACTTCTATTCTCTGGCATGCTGGTACAGGGAAAGCAGAGACAAATGACAACATCTAGATGGGCAGATGTAGTTGTCATATGCAAATTAGATCATTAGTCTGTCAAGGTCTGTGTGTCTACTCAGACTGTTGGGCTGTACAGTGTCTTGGGCTTTCCTATCACCTTGTCCTTTTAACTGGAGATGCCAGAGATTGAACCTGGGACATTTTACATTCAAAGCAGAGATGCTTTATCACTGAGGCACTCTCCCTCCCCATCTCAAAATATTCAGTTCAATCTGCGATATTGATCTTGAAATAGTCCGTATGAGAAATCAAGCAGAAGGCTCAAATTAAAAGCCTTTATCACTTTTGTGATGTACCTTACATAGTCAAAGAACGGCTGTTGGTTTTCTCTACCACATAGTGATTACCCAGTCTGTTTCACTTTAATTTGGTGCAGCAAACACACTAGTTGTTTAAACTGTGCAGTGACATTGCTAAAGCATTCTTTTTGTCTTGATGCAGTTTAGCAGCTGAAAATGCACTGAACCACTAGTCATTTTTCTATAGATACTCTGCCAAGGGTTCTGTGAAGAGTTTGCTGATTTCAGTAATATGAGAATGGATGTGTTAGACTGCTGTCTTTTAAGGAAAGATGTGACATTTCCTTACATCCTTAGTAATAGGAGCTAGAAAGATGCAGTTCTTACTGTAGCCATTTGAAGACTTCGAAAATTATTAAGGTGGCCAATGGAACCTCAAGCTAATTTTCAAAGTCTTGCGATTCCTCCAAATACTGCTGAGCAGGCCTCGGATTCAGTGGAAGCGCCTGAACCTTTCTGAGAGTTCCACCTCCTTGTCCATTGAATAGTATGTGTAGCTGCATAACAATCCCTGGATGATCTCCACTACCTGTTTTTCTACAAAATGACCCCTGCTGCTGAGGCTTGTGCTTGGGACCAGATGAGTGGTTTTTTTCCTTGGATGACTTTTACGTGAGGCTGACTCTTCTAGCTCTTTGGCTGCTTCGAGTTAGATGCATTCCTATGCTGAAGGATTCGCTTGCTGTACAGTTTAGAAGTCCTAGTAATCTAAATAAATTTTTAACTAGTTCCAAGTCCCGTTGGTTCAAGTCCTGTCTGGAGGGTTGGTTTCAGAAAATGGTACTGGGGACTGCTGCTCTGCCTGTTTGCCATGGGGGTCCTGCAAGATTCCTTCTGTGCTCAATATCTGTATGAAACTGCTGGATAAGATCATCTGGAGGTTTGGGCTGGGTTCTCACTGACATGCAGATGACACTCAGCTTTATCTTGTGCATCCCAGAGAAGCTGTAGAAGCCCTGAATTGGTGCCTGGAGGCTATCTTGGAGTGAATGCAGGCTAATAAACTGAAGCTTAATCCCAACAAGATGGAAGTCCTACTGATACACACATCTGATCTGGAACTCAAGTTGCCATCTGTTCTGGATGGTGTTGCACTCCCTTTGAAAGACCAGGTCTATGATCTGGGCGTACTCTTGAACCCAGACTACTGCTGAATAAGTAGATGGCAGCTGTGGCCAAAAATGCCTTTTACCAGCTTTGTCTGGTTAATAGGCTTTGGCCTTTCCTGGGCAGAAAAGATCTGGCCACTGTGGTGCAGATCCTGGTTCCATCTGTATTAGATAACTGCCATGTCATTTGCATAGGGGTTACCCTTGAAAAGTGTTCAGAAACGTCAGTTGATGCAAAATGCTGCAACCAGGTTGTTCGGGATCGGGATGCCTATGAAGTTTGGTGTTCTTTACGTACATCAGGGACAGCATCAAAGCCAAAGTGAGATTCAGAAAACTTTATTAAGGGAAGAGGCGATCTGGATTTTTAAAATGAAATCAATGGAGCCAGAAAGTTTAAATTCCTTTATGGATCTTTCCTGTTATTTGTAATACTTGACCAATAGTAGTGTGATACCTAGCTTTTCTTGATAATTGTAAGTTGTGTAAATTATATGTAAGGGTGTTTGTTTTCCTCTTTCTGTTTCTTTTGTTAATGCATAGATGTCACTTTAAGAAATAGGACAGCTGTATGTAATTGACGAGAATATAGAGGGGCATGTGATAGCGGCACGGACGAGATTTTCTCTGTGCATGAATGCTGTGCAGAAGTGATAGGTAATAAGATACAGTGAATATAGTAACGTTTGGTTACATTGGGTTTTAAAAGTTACAATTTGTGATAGATGTGTAATGCATTATGATTTGTGCTGTTTTAGTGTTGTGGGATATGCCTCTCTGAGGAAGGGTTTTTCCCAGAAAGAGAAGTAAAGGTGCATTCCTGTCAGAGGCTTGCTGTATACCCACTTCAACTTCACATTTGAAAAGTTCTTGTATGAATATTGGAAGCCTGAAATTTGGCAAGACTGAATAAGTATCTTGAAAACACAGAAACTTTTCCTGTGGAATTATATCTGGAGCACCAGCAGTTTAATTCAGCCTGTTGAAACGGGTGAATCGTTGTGAGTTTTTAAGAAGTTGGAAACTGACGTTATTAAAAGGACTTGAATAAATGAAATAATGAAACTTTGATAGTATTGTCAATTGTTACTTGATTGTAATTAGGATGAATTTTTGATATTATGATTTCTTGTGTTGTATATCTTTAAATAATTATTTAGCTAATAAGTTTTTGTCTTTAAAATATTTTGCAATAAGATTATTAAGTTGTGTATTGAGTTTTTTCATTAATTATTTCACAGTTTTTGCTTGGTTTGCAACCAAGATGTTGGCTGGAGGGTGTATGTGTCTGTCATAGAGACCGTTATCACTCCAGTCTTAGCCCATCTATATTGGCTTCCGGACTGTTTCTGGGCACAATTCAAGATTCTGGTGTTATCTGTTAAAGCCTTATGTGGCTTGGGACCACCATACCTGATGGACTGCCTATCCACATGAATCTGACTGACCACTATGAGTATCTTCTAAGGCAGGGGTGTCAAACTTTTTTGTTATGTGGGCTGGATCTGACATCAATGAGACTTTGGGTTGGGCCGGGCCATGTGTGTACCTATTTAAGATTAGGTAGCAGAGATATAAACTTTATAAAGGACACAGACAAACACAATTAAATATTTTTTTTTTTTAAAAAAACAATGTTAGCACTTGTTGGCCTTAAAGGTGCCTTCTTTGTATTTCTCCCATGAGATCCAGGGAACTGGGCAAAGGAAGCTGTGGCTCTTTCCTTCCTTCTCAAGTGAACTGGGCAGGGGAGGAACCTCAGTAAAAAGAAGGAAGAGATACTTGGCTCAGTAGCTCTGCTGTGTGATTGAGAGAGCCTAGAAAAACAAGCTTTGCCTCTCTTTCCCTTCCTCCTCAAGGGAGGAGCCTCAGCCAATGGAGAAAACAGAGATTTTGCTCTGCAGCTCCTGTGCAATTGAGCAAGCCTTGCAAAGCAAGCTGTTATGCAGAAGGAAGCAAGATATAGGGAGAAAGAAGCAGATGACAGCCAGTTGCTTGGGGGCCTGATTCGTCCCCTGGACCGCATGTTTGACACCTCTGTTCTAAGGCCTTGCTTTGGGGTGCCCCCCCCGCCTCGCATTCTGAGATTAGGCAGATGGCAGCCTGGGAGAGGGGCCTCTTGGTTGTGGCTCCAAAACTCTGAGACAGTCTTCCGAGCGTGACTCTTCTGTCCCCTTCTGTTGTCCCCATCTTCTTCTATGCTTTATACCCATCTATCATGCTGTCAGTGATCCCTCTTTCCTGTCCTATGTTGTAACTGTAGTTGTTAATATTTTTGCATGTGTAGTTTAGTTTTGGTTTTAATTGTTGTAGTGATGTGTTTTTGTTTTGTTTTCAAATGTATTTTTGTTGTATTTAAAAATCTGTTAGCTGCTGGTGGCAGTGCTGAGGGCAAAAAGGCGGAGACGTAAATTTTGTTAATAAAACAAACAAACTAATTTCCCTGTTGCCCCCTTCTTCTCAGTAAATAAACTAGTTTCCTTGTTGCCCCCTCCTCTCAATAGTTTGAACGTTTGAATGCCAAAGGCTGTTCCTATCTGAGTTCACTGGCAAAAACACAGACTCCTTTAGTACTCTTTCTGCTTTCTTCAATAATTGCAATAGATTTCATTTATCTTCATACAAGGTACCCCTGTGTACTTCCTTCTCCCTTCTACATTCACATGTGTCCTAATAATGATTTCCATTTGCACAGCAAGCCATTGTTTATGTCCTAAAATGTGGTTTGCCTTTTCCCCTTGAGACTATAAATCCAAACATATCCTAATAGTTATCGGTCAGTTTGCATGAACTCTGCAAATGGAAACTTGATTTAAATCAGTTATTCTAGTCAGTCTCTTCTCTTGGTGAGTCAATACACTCTGTCTAGGATTATGGGAAAGGAGTTGGCCTGTCTCTGTTCAGGCTGTGAGGAAAGTTGGTGGTGGAAAGTGTCATCTTCACATTCATCAAAGAATTTGGGACATTGAGAGCCAGATTATTGTAGCAGGAATTGACTTGATTTGTTCTTCATGTTTTTTTTTGTTTGTTGCCCTCTGCAGGGCAAGGAGTTGCTTATATGCAAAATCTTACTAATTCCCAACACAATCAGGCTTTTATGCTTGCCAGATTGAATATTTTCCCATCATCTGTTCTTTCTGGCAGATACCATAATATCCCTTTTGAGAACAGATCGTGTAAATATTGTCTACTGGAACCAGATTCAATTACCCATATTCTTCTCTGTTGCCCTATGTTCTGTAAGATTCGCCAGCAACTTCTTGATCCTGCTATTTCTAATCTCTCTGGCCCTCCGGAAAGAATTACCCAGTATTTACTTGCTGATAAATCTACCAGTTTGACTGCATTAGTGGCTGAGTGGCTGTTGTACTGTATAAGGGTTGGGGAACCTTTTTTCTGCCAAGGACCATTTGGATATTTATAACATCATTTGCGGGCCATACAAAATTATCAACTTAAAAAACAGTGCTCCACCGAGGGAGAACGATTCAGGCTGGAAAAATTAATGCAAATAATTGTTTTTCTATTTGAAGTTACGTGGGGAGAGCCTAATTCAGCACACACAGACCCCGACCCATCGCCCTAGGCAAATGCCTAGGTCCAGGCTTATTAGACCACATCCCCTAATCTTATCATATTAGGTCACATACTCATTAGCATATTAGGCCACACCATCTGGGATAATCACGTGCAAATTGAACTAAGGGTAGCTGGCTCCCACCCTCCACCTCTGCGACCCCTCCCTCCCTCCAGCTGCTCCCAGCAAACCTTTAAAGGCACCCACATATCCCAGCAGAAGTCCTTCACAATGCCCATGAGAGGGGGGCTTAGCCCAGCAGGCCCTGAGGGCCAGACCAAGTGATCTCAAGGGCCATAAATGACCCTTGGGCCTGACTTTCCCCACCTCTGTTCTATATCTAGGAAAAGGCAATGAGTATTTGATTAATTCTGTTTTTAGTGTTTTTTCCCTCAGTGACATTGTCTTAATTGTTTCCTTCATTTTAGATCCAGTTTGTATTTTTATTATTTTATTATAGGACTTGAACTTGAACTTGACTTGAAAGTGTCATCAAGTTGCAGCTGACTTACAGAAAGCCCATAGGGTTTTTAGAGCAGAAGACATTCAGAGGTGGTTTGTCATCTCTTGCCTTTGCATAACAACCCTGGATTGCCTTGGTAGTCTCCCATCCAAGTACTAGTCAGAGACAACCCAGTTTAACTTCTGAGATCTCATGAGGGGGAAATTTAAACACATGAAAAATAGGTCACCCCCTTGAGTTGAATGGCAAAAATTCAGAAGGTACACATGGACTCCTCTTCCACTTACCTTACTCTGACTTCCTACTTTCTTCAATAAATGCACAAATTTTTAATGGGGAGGAACACAGTAAAGAACCTTGTTCTTCAGCTATTAGCGGTTTGTATTTCTCTACCTTTTCCTTTGAGAACTGAACCACTCTATATGCGGTAGTGATGGTAAAGGCTGTTGAGGCCTCAAAACTATTTCTCTGCCACAGTTTATAAATTAACCCTGTAAATTATGGGGAAATACCAGTGTCAGTTATGCGAGGGTTTGTGAAACACAGAGTTGCTAGAGCATTTGTTTTGGTCCATGGTTCAGCTCTCTGCGAAGTATGAGCTAAGTTTGACTAATAGGTGGAATAAGTATTGTCTGAGTGCTTTTAAGAAAAAAAAATCTCAGCAATCTGTTCTATTTTGTAGCAAGCTCTAGAGGACTACAGAATTCTCTCAGAAAGTTCAAGGTGCTCGGGAATCTTCTCACTGCAATTTTGGCTTATTTCTTTTGGCATTTTTTTTAGCTGATATAACTGTTGGTTTTCAACAATATGGCAGCCAACGCAGACCTCTGATGACCCGATGTAAAACGGTGCCACAGTTCAGATCCCAGTTAGCAGTTATTTGATATCCTTGTGTACTCCCTCCTCCCTTATACTTCTCCATTCACACATAACGTAGTAATGATTTCCATTTTCACAGCAAACTGTTGTTTGTCAAAAAATGTGGTTTGTCTTTTCCCCATGAAACTACAGTTCCAAACCAGGATTAAATCACAGTTGGTAATTCTGGTAAGTAAGAAGAGTCAGAGACCATTAGTGCAATAACAGGTCAATGTCATGTGCAATAATAGACTGGAGTCTAGGGGTGTGACTCAGAGACAGGCAACAGCAAAACCAGCTCTGGTCATCTCTTGTCTTGATAACCTACAGGTTGCCATAGGTTGGCAGGGATTTGATGGCAAAAAAACAAATTGTTGAAACTTCTTCCTGCACCCGGATGAATGTGAAATATCTGCTAAGTCCTTCTCCATTGAAGTGATAACTTCCAGCATTCACAGATGTTTAATTTGAATTACTGTGCTTTGTGGTTCTTGTTATAATCGTCTGTCCTTTTGCATTGGTTAATTCTAATACCTTCTAGAACTTTTGAAATCTGTTGGAAAGGTTAAGTAGAGCTGGTGCTTTTAATTGTATGTGGAAGTCAGTTGTTGATAGTTGAACAACACCAATAATAGCTGTGTAAGTAATCCAAATTACAATAAAATTATGAAAAGTGTTTAATGATTTACAAATACATTTTTAAGAGTAAACTATCAACAAAGATTGAGCAAAGAAAAATGTGCACAGCAGATAACCAAGTCCGGCGAAGGTTTTATGAATTTCTAATCCACAGCAATAAAGTGCTTCTTGCCGATTTCACAGACTTGGCAGAAATCTAACAGGTAGAATGAATCCGTCCACAAAAAGTCTGATGAGCTGGCTAGCTGGTAGAGTAATAAAAGAAGTCTAAGTATTGAAAATTAAGTATTGGGTATAATTGAAAAGTAAGTGTTGCATATAATTCAGTTTCCCTCCCAAATTCCTGTTTTTTCTAAAAAAGACTCCCCCCCGCCCATGACTTGTCTAGCACTAGTCACTCTAGGAATGCTCATATTTCCCCCCCTTATTTTGTTACCTTTTAAAAATTCCATAAACATTTCTAGTTTTATTTTTATGATAAGCAGGTTTCACATTTTGAATTGGTGCTGTTTCGAGTTGCCTACCCTATGTCAGTTCTGCTTTACCCATGCTACTGAGGGTTGAGACTGTTTAATATTAGGGAGAAAATTTAGAGTAAAGAGTGCTGGTTGCCTAGAAAACTGAATGGTGGCAGTTTATAATTTAAAATATATATATATATATATTTGCTGGGTCAGAGACATTCTGGTTAGGATCAATGTTTCCTCTAAGCTGCAGAGTCTTGTGAGCAAAAAATCTACTTTGTGAGCTAGTGGCATTAAAGTTGTGAGCTACTGCATAAATTGGTGTGCCCTGAGCTAAGACAAAAATATGTGAGCTGGAGGCTAAAATTCTGTGACCTAGCTCACTAACTCAGTTTAGAGGAAACACTGGTTAGGAGTGCAAGAATTTGAGCTGGAAAACTCAGTACATGCCCAGAGGCCTGGGATTTCCAGGGTGTGTACAAGCTGTATTAGGTATGTATATGTACACTTAGATGGGTAAGCCAGATCTTGAGAATGTTTCAGTTAAATATTTTGCTATATCCAGGTTTGGTGCCTGGTGTAAAAGTAATTTAGAACCATGATCCCAAACCGTAGAACTTTTCTGAAGTTTGAAAAATGATGCTTATGAAATATTGATTTGTTGGAGGCAAAGTGAAGTTTTCAAGCTAGGTATCACACCTTGTGAGCCGGTTGCTGTGTTCCAGTTGCTTTCCACATCTCACTTGGGTAAGTGTCTGTTGCAATAAGGTCAAACCGCCAGTGTGGCTTTATTGCAAGAACACTTACTGTGGGTAATCCATATTCTAGTTGGTGTGCTTAGCTTCCAAAGCCTTCACAACTTGCACTTTCTGTTCTAGGATGTGGTTGGAGAGGACAGGTTTGGAGAGCTCGACCTCCGAAGCGATGCTGATGTTCCTGAAGTTCCTCCACCAACAGACAGAACTCCAGAAATTTTTAAAAAGGCCTTATCTGGCTTGTCTTCCAGGTATTGGAAGAAGAAAATTAATAATGCATCTGTACAAGAATTACTGTAAACTTAATCGTCTCTGCAAAAGTAGACTGCATGCAAACCAATACTTTGTTTTAGGACTCTGTTGCTTGGAGCTCTATTCATCAGTTATTTGGAGCTCTATTCAGGCAACCATTTGAAGGCAGATAGGTGTTTTCAAAAGTAGTTAAATATCAGGCATTTGCAGAAACTGATCCTTGAAAAAAACTTTGATGTCTCTTGTCTATACCATTTTATTGATATATTGTTTATCGTGCCCTTCTTAGTATGAAATCATTCTACTAGGCATAAAACTGTATTTGTATTCTCACCTGGAAATTGATTTTAGAATTGGTGAACAGTAGTTAAAGTAGTGCATATAGTATTCCTCTGTTCACAACAATTTCCATCACTGGCTGTAGATTTAGAATATAGATTCGTTCTGATTCTTCATTTTCTTAACAACTGTTCCTGGTGGGCTAGATTCATTGATTGTCAAGGAATGCAACTTCCCCTTTCTTGCTGGAGCTCCTTTGACCCCCGTCTGTAAGGTTCACCTCTTCCAAAACCTTTCTGTTGAGAGGGGGATCTTCAGTAATCCCTCCCATAGGATCCAGCCCTTTCACTATGAAGAAGTGGATAATTATAATCCACTCCCTCCCTTAGGATCCAGCCCTTTCACTATGAAGTGGATAATTATAATGCAGTTTTTATTTGCTTTTGTCTTTGCAGATGGAAGAATTGGTGGATTCGTGGGATTTTAACTTTAGCTATGATTTCATTTTTTTTCCTTGTCATATACATGGGATCGTTCATGCTGATGCTGTTGGTAAGCTTGCTAAGCCATCAAGGTGCTCTGTTGATCTAGCATATGTGATAAATTGATTGAAAACAGCTAGTTCAACCTGCCTCCCCTCCCCCTTTTTATATTCTGAAACCCAGACTACACAGTTGTCATATTTGTACAGACTGCTGCTCAAAGCCTCCTTTGCTTTTATAACTGACAGCTGTGGTCCTAGTTGGAAACATGAAATCTGCGTACTTTCCTATTTGCAGTAATATATGGTGCAACTAAAGTTCTTCCTACTATTGCAAATGAAGGAGCCTGTGCACTGAATCCCTGAAATGACTGGATCTCCTAGATCAGGTTCAGGCATTGCATGAAGAAGGTGGAGGTGCCATTGAATCACAGCTGACTCATAGCAGCCCCAGTCATGGGGTGTTCAAAGCAACAGGTGAGGTACTTTGCCATTGCCTTCTTCCACACAACAACTTCCATCTTCCTTGGTGGTCTCCCATCCAACAATTGACCATGGTTGACCCCCACTTAGCTCCCAGGCCCTGACAAACCCAGGCCAAACTGAGCTATTCAAGCTGCTACATTGCTAGCTTAACTACTTTAAATTTGTTTTGTGTGATTGTCCAAATATGAGCCATTCCACTGATTGTGGTTGGTTAGGGACTGTGAAACTAGGATTTGAAACCGTTGCTTGAAATTAACAAACTGCATGATGTTATGAATGCAGAGTGGCCTGATAGCCCAACTTGGTCCAATCTTGTCAGAGCCTGTATTCTAAGCGGGGTCGGCCATGGTTAATGCTGAGTGGGAGAAAACTAAGGAAGACTATGATTGCTATGCAGAGGAAGGTAGTGGTAGGTAAACCACCTCTGCTCATCTCTAGCCTTGAAAACCCCTGGTCCTGGGGCCACCATGAGTCACTCATGACTTGATGGCACACTTATTTTTATTATGAATTTGGATAAATATGGCCTTTTCTCTGGCACTTCTCTTTCTATAGTGCAGACTGAGATACCAGCAGTATGTCTGTAGGGGAGACAGGGAGAAACCAGCCTATGTCAAGACATTATTGCAAAATTTGAATGTGAGCTGAATCTTGATGTTACTGACTAACTGTAGTGAATTTTGAGCTATGTCTGAACCAAGACCAGAATTCATCTGTGAACACATCACTGTGTCAAATGGTTCAGTTTCAAAGTAAGGTTATCTTTTGGGGGATCTCCAGTCTTTTTGAGCCTGCGGGTGCTTTTGGAATGCTGACACAGGGTGGTGGGTGCAGCTATGAAAGAGCTGTCATAGGAGGCAAAGCCTCGCAGCAAAGACCCTTATGCTGTGTTGGCAGCAGCCACCAAAACGTTTTAAAGATCTGCCCAGACTATCAGATCTTTAATGTCCAATCAGATGCCCTGTTAGGCAGAAGGCCCAACTGGTTTGGCCCACTTTCTAAAAACACTTTGGAAGTACCAGGAAAGGTGCCCCTGGACACCACATTGGGGCCCCTTGGTCCAGGTGATCTAGACCAGGGGTGGCCAGACTTACTTAACATAAGTCAGATGTTTGAGAGCTGCAAGGAAGGAAGAAAGAAAGCAAGTAGATGGAGGAGGGAGGGAGATGTGGAAAGAAAGCAACTTTAACTTTGAATGCATTCTCCAAGCCGGCCGACAGGACAGTGGGGGCTTCAAGAGCCACACATTATGTGTGAAAGAGTCACATGTGGCTCCCGAGCCGCAGTTTGGCTATGCCTGATCTAGACAGTCACTGTGTGAATGCAATGCATGTCTTACATTGTATTTATTTTCAGGTTTTTGTGGAAGCGGCCTGTATTTATGTGGAAACTCACCGACCCTTTGCCTTAATTTCAGGTGCTGAGCATACAAGTGAAATGTTTCCATGAAATTATTACTATAGGTTATAGAGTCTATCATTCTTATGACTTGCCATGGTTTCGGACGTTAAGCTGGTAAGTAGTGAGTGGAAATGTTTATTCTAGCTCTTCTTCTAGCCTTTTCCCATTTCATTCCATCAAGATGACTTTATAGTACAATAAGCCCAGATCTAGGATGTAATTACGTGTCTCATAGCCGTTGGATTATTGGCACTTTAAATGCATCTAAATACTTAAAACTTTTTATTCATAGCAGTTCTAAAATAGAATGTTACAAAAACATAATCTGCAGTCATTTCCTAACCCACTGCGATAATGAATACTGTTGAACAATTAAGATAACTGAACAATTAAAAAGATTGCATTCTTCTTTTCTCCTCTTCCTCCGTCTTCATGTATCTGCTTGTTCAAACAAGACTTCATAGCTTTGCAGAATGTAATATATGTAGAGAATGTCTGGCTTCCCTAATATAAACTCTGTAAATTTTCAGGCTTTTAGTTTATTTCTCCAAAGATCTACCCCTATGAAAAGTGGATTTATATTTTAGGTACTACCCTGTCCCCCAAGGTAACTTAGCTACTCTCTATATTACAGGTATTTCTTACTATGCGTGAACTACTTCTTTTATGGAGAGACTGTAGCAGATTACTTTGCGACGTTTGTTCAAAGGCGAGAACAACTTCAGTTCCTAATTCGCTACCACCGATTTATATCTTTTACTCTCTATCTAGCAGGTAACTGTGCATCTTGTCAGTGACCATTTTATTTTTTCCAACTATATAGTACGCCTTGCCATTAGGGTCCTGTATATTTATTTGTAATTTTTGGAATGATAATACTATTTCTATAACACTGTAAGTATATACTGTATAATACTATATAATACTTATAGCATTCCTTTCCATAGTGACCTGTATATTTATTTACTTTGTTTATATGTTGATTTTCCCACTGAGACTCAAGGCCAGTTTTTAATTTGCTCCTTTCCTAAAACCAGCCGAGACATGAACAAACTGCATACAACAATTCAAGTTTTCAAACTTAATCCTGGTCACACATAGTAGAGAACAGGAGTGATCAAAAAGTCAATTCATGGTCCACCAGAGAAACACTGACCGGTTCCTGTAACTTTAATTTTTATTTAGCTATTTAGACTCTGCACTGCCTGGAATGGCTCAGGTAGCCTAGCCTGATCTCATTTGATCTCAGAAGATGAGCAGAGTGGTCCCTGATTAGTCCTTTGATGGGAGACCCCACCGCTGAAGTCCAGGGCTGCTGCACAGATGCAGGCAATGGGAAACCATCTCTGAAGTCTCCTGCCTTGAAAACCCCATGAGGGACTTACTGTCAGTCAGCTGCAACTTGATGGCACTTCACGCACACGCATTTAGACTCTGCTTTTCTCCCCAGCGGGGGCCTGAAGAAGCCGATAGCATTCTTTATTTCTCCATTTCGTCTTCGCTTTATCTTGTCAGGATAGGTTAGCCTGAGAGAGGGAGCGAGAGCGCAGCTGGCCCAGACTGAACCCCCGGACTTCCATGGCAACACAATAGCTGAACTGAGGCCTTCCAGACCCTGCTCTGACCCTCTAACCACAAGGGCCACACTGAGTCTCAGCCTGATGCTTGTAATAAAAGTAGACTAGGTGGGTCTCATGTCAGGTCTCCAAGTGTTTCTCAAGCAAGAGTCACATCGTTAGGATCACTTGACGCTTTTAATAATAGAAAGGCAAGGTAGAATTTTTTTAAAAAGTCAACTAACCAAGAGCTCCTGAAGATGTCAGTAATCTTAAGTGGAGGAGGGAAGAAGAAAAGATAAGCCAGGGATTCCCTTCGTGGCTTCTGTGGGCAGTGTGGCATCTGCCTTCCTGCTGCTTGCCAAATGCTTTTAGAAAGTGGTCAAGGCCAGGTGGGCTTTTTGAAGAAGAGATTGGATTTATACCCCACCCTTCACATGGAATCTCAGAGGGCTTTACAGTCTCCTTCCCTTCCTCTCCCCACAACAGACGTCCTGTGAGGTAGGTGGGGCAAAGAGAGCTCTCCAAGAACTGCCCTTGAGAACACAGCTCTGAGAGAACTTGTGGCTGAGCCAAGGTCACACCGGTAGCTGCATGTGGAGGAGTGGGGAATCGAACCCCGTTCTCCCAGATTAGAGTCCACAGTCTTAAGCACTACACCAATCTGGCTCTCCAGTTTGGAGCTTCAGCCCGAAACGTTGAAGAGGTACTGTTGGAGTAATATATAACCTTGCTCCCTGACACTTAGCAGTTGTCTCTTCCTCCTTTGGCAGGCATTAAGTGATGGTGTCAGAATTCTGAAGGTGCCCACAGGCTCAAAAAGGTTTGGTAGACCATACAAGACCAAAGCCCATTCTGGAATAGGCCAAGTAAGGTTTTAGAACACCAGAGAAATGCTTTTAATTTTGCCTGCCTGGGGGAAGACACGTTGACAGCTGAAAAACAGTATACTAAGGCTGCTTCTTTGGCTGCCTGTAATATTTGAATCTAGCGTATAAGGAGGTGATCTTTGCATGTCTGAGGAGCTATTATCAGACACTTGCAAAGAGGTGCAGCAGATACTGCATGTACTGACAAGAAAAGCAAAAACTGATGCCAGATTGAACACGTGTAATGTAGGCCATTGGAACTGGAGCCAACTTCTGAGAATGGTATTTATAGGTTTACCAATCTTGTATGCTGCCAAGTCAGCCAAATAATTTTGCATAAACATGAACTGGAAAGCACTGAGCAATAAAACTATTTGCAGAGGAGATACTATGGTGGATGCAGAACTTGCAGCTTTCAGTCTAGACCCCTCTCCCCATTTTGAGATACATTGATGAGAGACCTGGTTTCATGTTCTTGTGTCAGAAAGTAAGATTTGCAGGGAAGCAGAATACCTTCCCACTCTCAGCTATACTTGTACTTAGTAGGCACACCAACCTTTCCTCTCTGAAGAGCCTCCTGCATATTCTGCCTGAGGTAGGCAGTAAACAGACCTCTATTTCTGTTAGGCCTTCAGAGTGTTCAGCTGTTGAGGCTTTAGAACGCTGATTATGCCGACTTTCAGCCGATTTCTATGCTGAGCTGTTTGTAGCAAGGATGTGCTTAGTTCTGTTTTACTTGAGGCTTTTAATAATAAAACTCACAAGCTTTACAAGCTAGACCTGACCTTGCTTACAATCTGTTATCTGCATTCTTTGTTCTCTTGATCGCCTGAGATGTAATTTTGAGGATTCATTCACCTCTGAAAGGCAAAATTATGCTTGCAGTTTAATGTTTTCTGTGGGTAGAAGCATGCCTGAAATTATTGTGGGGGGTGGGGGGGGGAGACACATTTTGGAAGTTTGCTCATTGCTGTCACATCCCTGGATCTGGAAGAAGTTATCCCAGTGCTAACTTGGCTCTGTGTTGCATTAAGTGTAATGGAAAACTTATCATTCTCTAGGAAAAAAATGGAGTCACACGAGCACATGAAGTTGCCCTATACTTGGATCTTGGTCCATCACACACTGTTGTCTGCCCAGACTGCCAGTGGCTCAGCAGGGTCTCCTGCAGAGATCTTTCCCATCACTTATCATCTGGTTCTTTTAACTGGAGATGCCGGAGATCGAACCTGAGGCCTTCCACATGCCAAGCAGATGCTTTACATCTGAACACAGCCTTCTTAAATAACTTGGGGTGGGCCTAAGGTTGCTTGTACAGCAAGGCTGATGTAGTGAGAAACCTTTCCATTCCGAGTCACACTGTGATGGTTCCATGTAATTAGAACAATGATGGCAAACATGTTTTCTCCTCTTTGCCCAGGTTTCTGCTTGTTTGTGTTGAGTCTGGTGAAGAGGCACTATCGTCTGCAGTTTTACATGGTGTGTACGGATCCTTCAGCTGCTAAATTGAGTCTCAGAATAATCAGCTGCACTAATTTCTTCCACGAATGTTGGAAATACATAGTTAAAGCTACAATAAGTCAAAGTTGTCCCCCCCCCAGTGCTTATTAATACAAATCTGACATGGCAGAGACACTGTGAGCAATTTGTAATCATAGGTTTGTTGTTGTCCTTTGTTGAAAACTATTCCTGTGAGGCTTCATTCCATCAGGTGAAAGTGTTGGCTGGATCTTGATGGGGAAGTAAAACTGTTGCTTTCCGTAGACATCTGTCAGCCGCACTGACGGAGCATTTGAAAAATCCTCAGAGCAAAACCAGGGAAAAGCTGATTGGAATTTAAATAGGGTTACAAAAACTAGGCGACCCAAAGGAAAAGAGATTTGTTCTGAAGTTCTGTGCTAAGACCAGCCTCCTATGATTGTTATCATTCTGTGGGATGTCCTTTTAATACCGCTAATCTCATGGGATAACCTCCAAACAGTGCTGTTTTTTTCAGGATGGTTGCAGAAACGCTTTCAACTGTGCCGAGTGATAACGCCCCAAAACTTCAAGTAGTACATAATCCCTTGTTGTGCATGATCAGAAATGCACTGTTAAGACGTACTAGACCAGGGGTGGCCAAACTTACTTAACATAAGAGCTGCAAAGAATAAATGTCAGGTGTTCAAGAGCCATAAGATATGAATGTCAGATGGTTGAGAGCCACAAGACAGGAAGGGAGGGAGGAAAGAAAGAAAGGAAGAAAGACAGATGAGGGAGGGAGATGTGGAAAGAAAGCGACTTTAAATGCATTCTCCAAGCCATTGGCTGGCTTGGCTTGGGGAAATAATTTAGAGAGATAAATACCTTCTCCAAGCTGGCTGATGAGGCAGTGGGGGCTTGGAGATCCACGGTTTGGCCACGCCTGTACTAGACACATGAACGCACATGAAGCTGCCTTATACTGAATCAGACCCTTGGCCCAGTGAGGCCAGTATTGGCTACTCAGGCTGGCAGCTGCTCTCCAGGGTCTCTGACATCTGCTCCCTGGTCCTTTTATCTGGCTTGAACCTGGGGCCTTCAGCAGTCAAAGCATATGCTCTGCCAGTGAGCCACAGCCCTCCCTAGAAGGATGAGCGCATGCTCTTCATATGTGCCTCTGGGATCATAGACAGATTCTGCCTGCTTGTCATGAGATTGCACATTGTGTTACCTGCATGATTGTAGGCATGTCTGCAGTGGAGAAAAGTGGCCAGTGAAATCCAGCCCCTAGATATTAATTCTTCAGATGTGAGCTGCACCAGAAACGGTTATTGAATGATACAAGTAAATCATTGGAGAGACAATAAATGGCAGTTCACTGATGTGGAAGGGACACTTCTTTCATCCTTAGTTCATTTTGTAGTTCAGATGTGTGAAGGGTTAAATGTGCTAACTGTTAAACCGTCTGTTCATAGGAAGTAACTTTTCTCAGTAAATGTTCATAATTATGTAGCATGATTTCTCCATAACTTTGTCACTGACATATCAGTGTTTTAATTCCAGAATGTCTATTATATATATATATATATATGCATCCAGAATATTGTACCGCATTCCATTTCCCTTCTGTGTCATTCACATTAAGATACAATTTTTTAAAAGAAGAAAAAATTAATTATAAGATGGAAAATTGTGGCCATTTGTTTTGAAATCTTTTTTTAAATAACTGTTGTCTTGTCTCAGAAACTAACAAAGCTAGATTGCAATATCCTGTTTGTGCACCTTCTCATATTTTAGATTATGTGTGTGTGTTTGGTGTGTGTGTAGCTCCTTTGGCTGAGCTACCATTTTTATTTAGGTGTATTGATCCGTGTTGTCGTCACTAACTGTTGTGTTATTGCACTGTTAACAGTTCGCATGGACTCATGTCACTTTGCTGATCACTGTAACTCAATCTCATCTTGTCATCCAAAATCTGTTTGAAGGCATGATCTGGTAAGGGGACAGCAATTCTTGCAAATCTATGCATATATCTCACTCATGTATATATGTTGTTTCACATGGACGCTTTTGGGTTTTTTTATGACGATATTGAGCAAAATCTCATTTGAGCTTTGTAAACTATCTGGAATCAATGAGAAAGCAAATTGTGGATGCCTGTCCTGTGAATACCTGGGGGTCCTCCTTTATACTAGCAAGCCTTCATCCTCTGATCACTGCCTTTACTGTATTCCCAGTGAATCCAAGACAGAACACAGAGCAGCGTCACTGTCCTAAATTCGTTATCTTGGAAGTCCAATAAACATATTTCTCAATCGCTTTCCAGTGTCTCTAGGACTGGGGTGTGAGCCAGGACCGCTTTAAAGAAAGGCATAAGATGCTTGTAGACGAGCAAGTCAGGAAACCTCTGGCTAGGAACAGGATCTGCATTTTGGAAAAGTATTGTTGTATACTGACCCTGGAAAGTACTGAGATGCTAGACTCATGAGCCCCAAAGCATGTTTTAAACTTGTTCATCACAAACAAGCCCCCCCCACCCCGAACTCTCCATTGCAAACTACTTTTTCAAAAGCAGTTGGTGAAATGGCACGAGGCAACTGTTTCTCTAGGCTACCACAAAGCCCTTTGCCTGACCTCAAGTACTCTGGATCCCAGCCCTGGTGTCCTGTTCTTCACCAGCCTCAGACCATTTAAATGGAAATTAGATTTTGTGCTGTATGAAGGAACCCAGCTTCAGCTCCCTTCCTCTTTCTTGCTTTTCCTACTTTTTGGAGAGGGGGATGATGACCTGGTCAGTGGTGTTTATTTTAATTTTAATGCAGATTTTGTGTATAAGCTTTGCTTGTATGCAGGCATTTTGCTTCTTTCTTTTGAGGCAGCTGGTTTCCTGTCCCCCCCCTCCAGTTACTCATTTCCTAACTTATTTAACAGCTTCCAGAATGTTTGGCATAAATTTATAGCAAGGGTATCAAACATGTGGCTTGGAGGCTGAATCAGGCCCCCAGAGGGCTCCTATCAGGCCCCCAAGCAACTGGCTGTCATCTGCTTCCTTCTCCCTCTCTCTCACTCCCTTCTGCATCACAGCTTGCTTTGCCAGGCTTGCTCAGTCACACAGAAGCTACAGAGCAAAACCTCTATTTTCTCCATTGGTTGAGGCTCCTCCCTCTCCTGGTCCCCTGGGGAAGGAAGGAAAGAGCCAGAGCTTCCTTTGCCCAGTTCTCTGGATCCCATGGGAGAAATGCAAAGAAAGCACCTTTAAGACCAATGAGTGCTAATGTTTTAAGTTATTTTTTAAAAAAAATTCTTTGTGTTTTTGTGTCCTTTATGAAGTTAATATCTCTGCTACCTAATTTTAAATAGGTACACACATGGCTCAGCCCAACACGGCCTGGCCCAACAAGGTCTCATTTATGTCAATCTGGCACTCATGAGAAATGAGTTTGACATCCCTGATTTATAGTGTTGGGAATTTCCTCTGATAACAAGCCTGTGATTCTGAGAAGTGGTCCTCTTACAAACATGTGCTCTTAAGATTTTTATCCAGCTTTTGTTTAAAGAAAAAAGTAAGAGAGAAAGCAGTAATTGTCGTAAGGGCAGTTCTGATGTGGCTGCAAGTCATCCGGAATCTCCTACAAGCCACCCAGTCTTCATAGGAACATTTGTATCACTTTGACTTGGAATTATTTCTTAATATTTCTTCTTTTTTATTACTTAGGTTTCTTGTTCCAATCTCAAGTGTTATTTGCAATGATATTGCTGCGTATATCTTTGGATTCTTCTTTGGGAGGACTCCTTTGATTAAGGTACAGAGTTTGAGTGAGTAATAATAATTTTAAGATACTGCCGAGGCCATGCAGGTGTTTTAGGGTGGGCTTCTGTTCTTGGGTGCTCTGTGAAGAGGCTTTTTTGGGGAGCAGAGCTGTTGGGGCCAAAGTGAGTGCCCCTGCTTCATATCAGTCGTGGCTATTTCAGAGAGCTTTCCTCCTTTTGAGGCCAGACGGCCTGCAATATTAGCAAATTGGCATTGAGATGTAATTTCTTTGGTTTATTAGACACATCTTCTGATGGTGCATGTTCTGCAGGCATGTAGGCAGAGCCAGCTTTCTTAATGGAATGCCTTGCTCTCGTGTTCTCAACTTTCATTTCTCAGATCATCTTTTACTGCAGCCATTCTAGGACCCTGGCGTAGGGATACTGTAGTTCTTTACCAGCTCTTTGTTTATGCTGGCTGTCAGGAAAGATCGGCTGCAGGGAGCAAGCTCTCTCAGCCCCTCTGCCAATTGCTGGCTTTGCCAGATCCTGTTCTTGCTACTTGCCTACCTGGTGCTCTTGCCAGAGATGTGTGTAAAGCTTGCTTATCGTTTCAAAGACCTCTAGTTGGTAGTGCCCTTGCCACTGATATTGGGCACTGTCTGTCCATCTCCACCAAACCAACTGTACTCGCAAACAGTGTCCCCTCTAAGCTGAGTTAGCGTGAGCTGGCTCACAGTTTTTTAGCCTCTGGCTCACACATTTTTGTCTTCACTCAGGAAGGATGGCCCGAGAGCGAACCAATTTACGCAGTAGCTCACAACTTTAATGCCAGCAGCTCACAAAGTAGTATTTTTGCTCACAAGACTCCACAGCTTACAGGGAGTATTGCTTGCAAAGGGTTTTGTTTGCTTAGATTTTTTTGTAGGCTGGCTCTCTGAATTACAAGCTCCTGTGTCTGCAGTAACTTGGAGCTACGCACAGTCTTATAGTAAGTAATACTGCAAATTAAAAGATCCCTGGGGCATCACCTGAATATTCAGTGTCAACAGGAGGTTTTTTTTTAATGTTGTTTTCCTGCTGCCTGTCAAGAATTGCGTGCCCCCTTTTTCATTAATTCTGAGATGCCAAAATTGTAACTTTCTTCTTTCTGTCTTGTTGATCAGCTGTCTCCCAAAAAGACCTGGGAAGGCTTCATTGGTGGCTTCTTTACCACCGTTGTGTTTGGATTCATTGTAAGTGGATGTCTCTCTTTTCATACTAATGCTGTGCTACTTGGCACTGGATTCTCAAACTGGCATGGATGAGCTTGAAATGCTGCCAATCGGCTGCAGCTTCCGTGCAATTAGGTCCTTAATAAATTAAGGCTGAGAAAAGTGTGGGGAATGACAGCTACAAAAGGCTTTGTTTCCCGTGGTGGGTGTTGAGCTGGTGTCACCAGCAAGATCGGTAACTATGCCATCTGCCCTAAGCATGCGGGCAGAAGAGGTTCTTGTTACCCAGGGTTGTGTAGGAGCAGCCATGAAGGTGGGGGCCATGGAAACAATGCTGTGCTATGTAGTTTCTAAGCTGGGCCTTAGTTGCACCTTGAAAGGCATGGATCGTTCACTTCCCCCTCCCCCCCCTCGGAAAGAAGATCTCCTACAAACTTTGTGAAGCCCTCTTATATTTCCAAGGGATCTCATGGCTGCTTCCTGTGTCTTTCAGATGTCGTACCTTTTGGCTCAATATCAGTATTTTGTATGTCCTGTGGAGTACAGCAGTGAGACGAACAGGTTTGCCACAGAGTGTGAGCCTTCAGAACTGTTCCAGTTACAAAAATATGCCATACCACCGTTGCTGCAGGTTGTACTGGGCAGGGTAAGTGCAGAAGAACCTTTAAATTAAAGCAAGAAGAGGTCAAGACATGGGATGAAATGTTTTAGGAGCGTGAAGGTCTGAGGGGTGACCAGTTCTCCAGCTGATTTCTGTCTTTTCCCCCTCTGCCTTTAGATCAGGTTAAGTAGAAACTGTATGAACAGAACAGTCTTTCATTCTTTTTTCCCTTTGAAGGTACAAGAGGTACCTCCTGGGTAGTGAACTATCTGTTATTATGACAGTCCCCATTTTGGTAGGTTTGTACTAGATTTGATGGACTTGATTTGGCTGAAGGCACAGAGGCAAAAGAATAAGAGGAGGTCTTCTGGCCAGCAGCATCCAGCCCAGAAACTAGAGGATACTGACAACTTTGCAGTCTGTCCAACTGGTGGTTTTCTGGGTTTGCAAAGGGTTTAATTGCAGTCCCTTCAAGCTTCTCGCAATCAGTTTGCACAGCAAAGCCTGTAGCATCCACTTGCAGATCACCCATCAACTGAATCAGACCTTTTCATGTTTGGGATCCTGGCTACATACCGTGCCTTGGTGGCATCTCTCCAAGTTCTGAGGAGCTTTGGGGCATACCCTGCCATGATCATCTCTAGCATGGTGGTGGACGGAGCCCACTAAGACGCAAGCTGCTGGAGACATCCCGCTGTTCACTGCTGGGGGTAGGGAAGCAGCAACATAGCATGAAAAAAGGTGTCTGTGATCTGTCTTAGGACAAAGAATGGTCAGAGGAAGTGGCTGAAAAGTACTCCCATTACTGATACATTTGAGGTGATTTTGCCTGGATTCTCTGGGCTTTTAGGGCAGCTTGGAAAGTCTGAAAACAAAAATATCAAAAAATATTGTGCAAAAACACACACTCTTGACTAGTTTATACAAAATAAAGTAAATTGCATTATGTCATATAATGAACAGCCTACAAAAGTAGGCATACATTCATACAATCAGAAATTAAAGCCAAACAGGCTGTTCATTATATGACGTAATACAATTTACTTTATTTTGTATAAACTAGTCAAGCGTGTGTGTTTTTGCACAATATTTTTGTATTCTATATATTGTGCTGCCATTGTTCTTTTGGAAAGTCTGAAAAGGCTGGCAGAAGCTCTTTTGCAGATGAACTTTTTTGGAGGGGAGGGCCTCCTGTGATGAGAGAGAAGCAGAATCTGCCTATGGCAAGGACAGCAGACAAATGTGTTGGGGGATTTTCTTTTAATATATTTCATAAACACTTTCTGTACCCACAGTTCCCCAAAACAGCCTGAAATTCTCAGGAACCTAATACATGGAGATCCAGTAGCCTTTCAGAACAACAGATAAACTTTATTGTACTCCAGTTTTCTCTCAGGACAGCTTTCTTAAGCTATATATAGAAAAGCAAAACAGTTAGATACCACTATTACATTATGCTCACAGTTAAAACTCAGATACATTCTTATACGTTAGAATCCAGTTTCAGTAGTTACTCTACTTCTCAATAACCTCTTATAGTTATATGCTAAGAGTCATCTACTATAATCCTGATGCTGGGAAAGATAGAAAGCAAAAGAAGAAGGGGACCTCAAAAGATGAGATGGCTAGACAGCGTTACTGATGTAACTAACACAAATATGAGCAGACTTTGGAGGATGGTGAAAGATAGGAGGGCCTGGCATGACTTTGTCCTTGGAGTTGCAAAAAGTCAGACTCAGCTGTGCAACTGAACAACAGCAACATAGTCATATACCTGTCTAAGAATCTAAGTCTACCAAAATTCTGAAACTCTCAATCTTTCTTCTCTCTAAGTTCTGTCAGCCCATATCTTAAGTTAAAGATCTTTAACTCGGCTTTCTTCGCTTGACCTGTCCAGAGAAAGTGCTCTGATGCAAGCAGCGAGATTGTGGGAAATTTCTAAGGCTTATATAGGTTTTTGCCTGAGGACTTTATCACTTATCTCTGATAATATCTCTCTCCCAGGACAGACCCTTTTCTCACCAGCTGCAACTGCAGATGGTACTGGCCAATATCCATCTATCTTTAGTTCTTGGGCTAGCTCAGCTACTGCCCGGTGAGAACTTCCTCCATATCTGATTTTTTCCCATCTGTTTATCCCAAAACATCTTTCTCTCCAGAATAGTTTCTTTTCTCATCTTCTCATCTAAGATTGTCCTTGGATAAACTCTCTCTCACTGACCTACTTTCTTCTAGCAGCTGACTACAGATTTTGGCTTCCAGTAATTTCTAGGTACTTCAAACAGTGTAAATAGTAAATGGCTTAAATCTCTCATGGGCTGACTTCATAAGGGGACCAAAATTTTTCCGCAACATCTCCACCTTTTGGTTCTCTTATGAAACAACCTCATATTCCCATCCATCTGTCTCTCTACAGTGTACATTTGGTTCAACATAAGGCTTCTTCCAGCATATCAAAGACCTTATACATACAAGAATACAGCTTATACAGTAAGACATCCTCTGAGAGTTCCTTGAGCCTGAGGGTAGGAGGTGGGGATGAGAAGACAGGCCATCCTTGTATTCCTCGATCATAGAAGCTGATGCCCCTTATTCTGCACCTTTTCTGTGTGCGCTGCTACTCTTTGGCTGCTGCTGGATTTATTTGTTTCATGCTCAGCCTGAACTGATGGCACGTGTGAAGTTAGAAAGGCCAGGATACATTTTTGTTAGATAAAATCAGTTAAATAAACAAACTAGCTGCCTGGCGAGATCTTGAGTTTCAGGGCTACTCTGCCACCACAATCCACTCAGCCTCCTGTGATCCTTAAGGGTAGCTGAGAATTAAGAGTCTGCTCTCCTTGGAGGCATGCTGCCTGGAGGGACTGGGCAGGAGAGCTGAGATCAGCTGAGATGCAGTCTGGGTGGAACCCCCTCTCTCCATTGCAGCCTGCACCATCCGGCAGGAAGCAGGAGGAAGGATCTGTGCCTTCTGGCCTCAGACGTCATCTGCCTGGTGAGGCCAGAGCCTGCTGCTCTCTTGTCAGCAAAGAATGGACTTTGTACACCTGGGAGGTTCACTGATATCACCAACAATACCACTGTTATTGGAAGTGCTTCTTTGTTGAAGAAGAAGTGACATGGATGTAATCACTAATGCCGTGTTACCCAGCTTGAGACCCAAAAGTGGGTCATGCAGCTTCCGCAAGTGGGTCCCAGGCCAGCTGTCCCCCGTGGCCGCCTCTGCCCTTCCCATTGCTCTCCTTCTCTTCTTGAAAGCCAAAATCTGACTCTGGAAACAGTAGCTTCCATGTCATACATCAGTTAGTCTTTTTTTCTGCACTGCACATGTGTGTGGATGGTTACTAGCACAAGTGTATTAGAAATGTACAGGTGGGGGGAGAATTAGAGAGAGCAGTGGAGGATGGACAGAGGCTGGAATGTAGTCTCCAGACATAAAGGCTGGGTATGTTGGAATGTCACTTGCTTGGGGTCCATATTGGGGGCAGGCAATAGCTGCGCCCTTTATGTAATGTTGGTTTTTCAGAAACATCTGAAAGTGAAATGTTAAACCATGTGAATGCCAAGGTCCTAGTTTGCCTAGGGCAGAAAAAAAAACATACCTTGGGCTAGCCTTAGATGGGTCACCCATACCAAGTCAATTTGGACTTACGTATTACCATACCAAGCAGGCTGGGAGCTGTTGTTCTAGAGAATGTGACCCGTTCTTGCTTGTCAGGTTGGAATTGCAGGGCTGCATTTGCCCTTGAGTGGTTTGGAGGTGTAGGTGGAGAGTCTGCCAGATTAAGGAGCACTGGAGATGGATAATATTCATAATGATTATTTTTGCAGGAAACAGTGAACCTGTATCCATTCCAGTTGCACAGCATTGCTTTGTCAACATTTGCCTCCTTAATTGGGCCTTTCGGTGGCTTTTTTGCTAGTGGCTTCAAAAGAGCTTTCAAAATCAAGGTGAGTACCATATTAGGGGGGCTTTTATTTTGAGCCTTTTGTGGTGTACTTTCTGTAATTGTTTTTAAGCAATGTAAACTGAAAATCTGGTGTGTCCCCCCCCCATTTCTTACGAGTGTCTTACTAAATGCAAAACACTTTGACCCATCGCTTGAATGGCTTGGCCATGATTTTACAGTGAAGTCAACTGGTTTCAAAGGCAGGTGATAAACAAATATTTCTTTAATCAGTTGACTGTCTTGAATGAGAACTAGTTGAAGAGAATAGTGTTCACTGTATGGGGCTTAGAAACATAGAACTGAAAGGGACCCCAAGGGTAATAATAATATTTAATTTGTACCCCGTCCTCCCCGCTGAAGCAGGCTCAGGGCGGCTTACAACACAGGCACTTCAACAGTTAAAACAATACATATTATAAGTACATATATATTATAACTCAACTATTTATAAAATTAATCACCATTGTAATTAAAAACATTCTAGGATTAAATTAATATTAAAAAACTTGGTGTTATACATCGTACAGTTTTTCCGTGGCGACGGTATTCATTCAACAGTATGTTGTAAGATCATTAAGTAAAGGCCAGCTGAAAAAGAGCAGTCTTGCAGGCCCTGCGGAACTGAGTAAGGCTCCACGAGTCCCGCACCTCTTCTGGCAATTGGTTCCACCAGTGGGGGCTAAGATCGAAAAGGCCCTTTCTCTAGTAACTTTCAGCTCGGCCTCCTTTGGTCCGGGGATTGTCAATAGATTTTGAGAACCAGCTCGCAGTACCCTCTGGGGAATATATGGGGAGAGACGGTCCCTCAGGTAGGCAGGTCCTTCGCCATATAGGGCTTTAAAGGTAATGACCAGCACCTTGTACCGAATCCAGTACACTATTGGCAACTAGTACAGTTCCTGCAGCCCTGGCTGTATGTGTTCCCATCTAGAGAGCCCCAATAACAGCCTGGCTGTTGTATTCTGCACTAGCTGAAGTTTCTGGGTTCGGCACAGGGGCAGCCCCATGTAGAGGGCATTACAGTAGTCCAACCTTGAGGTGACCACCGCATGGATCACTGTTGCTAGGCCACCGCGCTCCAGGAAAGGGACCAACTGCTTCACCCGCCTAAGATGAGAAAAAGCGGATTTAGCAGTGGCTGCTATCTGGCCTCCATTGTCAAGGTAGGCTCCAGCAGCACCCCCAAGCTCTTGACCTTGCACGCCATTTGCAATGGTGCACCATCAAATGCTGGTAGGGGGATTTCCCTACCCAGACCGCTGTGACTCAGGCAAAGGACCTTTGTCTTCGTTAGTTCAACTTCAACCTACTCAGCCTGAGCCAGCCTGCCACAGCTTGCAACGCCAGGTCTAGGTTTTTTGGGACACAGTCAGGCCTGCCGTCCATCAGTAGATAGAGTTGGGTGTCATCAGCATATTGGTGACAACCCAATCCATACCTCTGGGCAAGGGGGCACATGTAGATGTTGAATAACATTGGGGAGAGCACTGCCCCCTGTGGCATCTCACAATTAAGTGGGTGCCTCTGGGACAGTTCACCCCCAATCACCACCGTTTGTCCCCGACCATCAAGGAAAGAGGAAAGCCATTGCAAGGCCAACCCCTGAATACCTGCGTCGGCGAGGCGGCGGGTCAGCAACTGATGGTCAACTGTATCGAATGCAGCTAATAGGTCTAACAACATCAGTACCGCTGAGCCGCCTTGATCCAGATGTAATCCAACCCTCCACACAATGCAGGAAGTTCACAGCTACCCCCAGTGACCCTTGCTTTCTGCTTTCTTATCTCCCTAAAGGATTTTGCAGACACTATTCCAGGCCATGGTGGAATCATGGATCGCTTTGACTGTCAGTACTTGATGGCTACTTTCGTACATGTCTACATCACCAGTTTCGTAAGGTAAATTCACATGGATAACACTGTGAATGGTGTAATGGCTGAAGATCTCTATCAGGTCTGACTGTTTCTTTGCATTGGCCTTTAGCATTGTCTACGCCATATAAAAACTGTATTAGAAGGATGACCTAGTTTGCACTTTATAAAAATAAAAATACCCTGGGACCAGGGCCACATGGCATTATCTGAAGGTCCTTACATTTCTTTTGGTCAAAATACAGAATGCTTCTAAAATCTGCATCCTTGTTTGAAGGTTAGAAAAGTAGCCAGTGCTAGTGGTGGAAACTGCCATCAAATTGCATCCGACTTGCAGTGATGCCAGAGGGGGTTTCAAGGCAAGAGACGTTCAAAGGTGGTTTGCCATTGCCTGCTTCTGCGTTTGTGACCCCGGACTTCCTTGGTGGTCTCCCATCCAAATACTAACCTGCTTCGCTTCCAAGATCTGACGAGATCAGGCTAGCCTCAGCCCACTTAAATTAAAAAAAAATCACAGGAGGTCCATCAGATTTGTCCCAGATAAATGGCTGAGAACCATTTCCCAGGCTAGAATTGTTGCAATAGCTGCTAGCACAAAACTTGCTGAGGAAGGATCGGTGGAAGGAAATTCTAGCCTCCCAAACCATCTAGAATTCCTTGGGCTTCTCAAAACTAGACTCTGTGCCCTTAGACTTTCCCAAAGCTTTTAAGAAGGCCCCTCCCCAAAGACTTCAGACATGCTTTCATGAGATAATAAGAGGGCTTGGCCCTTGCAGGATATGCAGCTAGGTTTTTTAAAAAATAAATGGTCATGTGGGGCAACCAAGAGAGCAGCTTTGTTAGCTCCACAGCACACTTGCATCTTTCAGGTGGGTGGGGAGTAACCCCCTTATCCCAAGCCTTGCTCTTAAGGAATCCCTCTGGATGCCCTGGGTCACCTTGGAGCAGCAAGGGGCTTGCGTGCATAGAGGAATGACGGAACCCCTGGGACATGCTGGCATAAAGGGCAGGGAAGAGGAAGAGAAGAGTCATTTGTTTTCTTACATGTTTGAAACAAGAAACATGGTGGTTCTTGCACAGATAGTCTTTTTTTCTCTTAATGGTGTTCTGGTAGGATGATGAGGGAAATGGGGGGGAGGGGTGTTGCTGCAGTAGAACTTGCTATATGCTTGTTCAGTGCTGCTTCACTAAGGTGCTTGCTGGCTTCCCAGTGCTGTAGATGTTGGACCATAGAGTTGGAAGGGGCCATACAGGCCAACCCCCTGCTGAGTTCCAG
This sequence comes from Heteronotia binoei, assembly GCF_032191835.1. NCBI lineage: Eukaryota > Metazoa > Chordata > Lepidosauria > Squamata > Gekkonidae > Heteronotia > Heteronotia binoei. The sequence continues at coordinate 103,301,723 of NC_083231.1, read as the reverse complement.
ATGATGATGATGATACTGGATTTATATCCCGCCCTCCACTCCGAAGAGTCTCAGAGCGGCTCACAATCTCCTTTACCTTCCTCCCCCACAACAGACACCCTGTGAGGTGGGTGGGGCTGGAGAGGGCTCTCACAGCAGCTGCCCTTTCAAGGACAACCTCTGCCAGAGCTATGGCTGACCCAAGGCCATTCCAGCAGGTGCAAGTGGAGGAGTGGGGAATCAAACCCGGTTCTCCCAGATAAGAGTCCGCACACTTAACCACTACACCAAACTGGCTCTCCTAATCACCCTAATACATTCCTGAGAAGTGTTTGTCCACTTGAATACTGCCAGCAACAGGAAGTTCAGCGCCTCCCTAGGCAGCTGATTTCACTGCTGGACTACTGCTACTGTAATAGAACAAAAAATCCTAATAGCTAGTTTGTACCTTTCCCTTTTGTTAGCATTTAAGGAAAACCTCTAGACTCTTTATAACTGCATATTTGACCCTGTAGGAAAAGGGGGGGGAGTGGAAGGTCGTATTGCAGCTTAAGGAACTGACTTTTCCCCCTTTCTTGTCTCCTTTTGTCTAACTGCCAGAGGCCCCAATCCCAGCAAGTTGTTGAAACAACTGTTGGTACTCCAGCCAGAGCAGCAGTTAAATGTCTACAAAATGCTCAAGTCACACCTCATTGAAAAAGGGATCCTTCAGAAGGGGTAGGAGGACCAAACTGGGGACTACGAAAGAAAAGCACAGCTGGAAGAGCAGGTTTTTCTTGTGCAAATCACCATGAGTTGGACTGAAGCCAGACCGTGAGTCAGGCGACATGAATGTCTATTACTGAGATTACTGTGAATAACCAGGAGGCCATGCAAGATTTTTTAAGTTTCTCTTTCTCTCTTTTAAACAATTGCATGTTTTTGTGTGCATTGTCTCTCTCTCCCCCCACCCCTCTTGGTTCTGACGTAATGCAACTCGTCTTTCTTTCCTGCTTCACAGTTGGTTAAAATGGTTATGCAACACACTCCCGCACAAACAAAAGGAATCCAAGGGAGTGTGCTATTACTTTATATAAATTTGTTTTGTTGCGATGATATTTAGTGACTCTGGCTCAGTTAGTGACGCTGTATAGTACTGCACTGGTTATCATTGCCACTTTAGGTGACAGAATGACTGAACTGTAACTGATCGGTGGGTGGGTAGATGCTCTTTGTATTGCATGTAGAAAACAGCCTGCAGTGAGACAGGCACCTATGCCAGGTTTCTCCAGTTAGTTTTATTCCTAGCGGTGGACATAGAGTCAGCCACAAAAGGGAAATAAATGCCTTTGGGGAGGTTGCCAGGATCTTCCCAGTAGAATCCAAATGGCCAGTAGAAGGTCAGGCCTCTTTCCGTGCCATCACTTTCTGTTTGGGGACTTCCAGACCCCAGGGATTGGCTGCTCTCTGAAAGGAGCCTTGGTTATTGGTGCCTCAGCCTACAGGTGTGTTGACTGGAAACAGCTTCCCCTTGTTTGCGATCAGTGCAATACAAGTGCTAAGTCAGCAATATTTAGGTCACCCTCATGTAGACTGGCGGCCTGTGCCGGCCTTCTTGTGAGACGGATGTGAGTGCGTCCTCCACCAGCTCGGTCTCGAGGGTGTTAGGGCCAGCATCATATGGTTACAACATCTGTGGCATCAGCAGGGCATCTGGACACATTGAATGTTATCAGAGCTCCATGAGTTCTGTGTGGCACATGACTCTTGTGCTATTTGTGGCATGAGCTGTTTCCTCGTTGCTTTTATGCAGTTTTCCTTTTATCACGTCATAAACCAAAACAGACGACTTTAAGAAAAAAAATCTAATACAAACAATGAATACAAAAGCACACAAATGCCAAAAGAAATGTGGTTCAGTGGTAACTAAGTAGGATTTAAGGCAGGGAGGTTGCCGGCTTTGAGAAAGCTTTTCCTAAGCAGGCCTTGGAGCAATGAAGGCGAGCCTGGAAGAACAGTCTGTGCTCTGGCAGCGCTCACGTTCATATCATCGAGGTCAGTGCAGGAGGACACTGCGCCACACTTAGTGCAGGTGAGATTGCATTCGCTCAGAGCATCTGGGCGAAAGGTTTTCTGAAGGGTTGAAGGTGCTTCTTCTGGTGCTGCTTGATGGGAACAGAGAGAGAGTGCCAGAGATTAACCTCTGCGTTTGACCAGGAAGGACCATCTGTTTCTATTGTCACAGCAGCCATGGTAGCTGGAGGCTCAGTTTTAAGCGTGGCTCCCTAGAACAGTGGTAGGATGGTCAGTGTACAAGGCCACAGCCCATTTACTATGGAATCTGTAGTAAGTGGACAAGTACATCACCAGTCTCCAGTACAAAGAGTCCCTTCTGACATTACCTTGGCAGTGTCGGAAGAGAAGGCTGCGGGTTCCCTTTCTTGCGTCACTCTAGGAATGATAGTAGTTGAAGGTCAAGACAGGAAGGTCTGCTAATATGGCTCTTTCCCCTCACTGGCAGTGATTATCCCGGAAAGTGGGCCAGACTTGGTGTGGGAGAGGAGCCACGTCATAGGCCCTGATTCCCTGATCTTTTGCCTTCAGGGCGAGGGATGCAACCGCTCCTCTCGCTGTGCTCTTGGTAACCTAAGACTGGAGTCAGACTCTCTTTTTTGTGCCACGTCATAATTTCTGCTGCTGCCTTTTGGGTTCTCTGAAGAAATCCTCTTGCACAACAGACTTTGCAGCCACACTGCTTCTCGTGAGCTGCAGGAGCCTTGCCTGCTGTACAGATCGGCACATGTTGGATTTCTTCAGGTGACTCATTTCTCTGGGGATCCCAGGAAACAAGTGATTGCGAAAGTCCTTCGCCGGGTGAGGAAAGCAGCCTAGTTACACAATTAAACATTCTCCCCCAACTTCCAAAGCTTCCCCTTTTTTTGCCTTCAGTAGTGCCAGGGTGGACGCACCGCTGAACAGGGCTGATATTTATATTTTAAAATACAATATTTTATATTTTAAAATACAATCAGTCTCCACCACATAGTCTTCCACTGAAGATTTCTCTGTGATGAACAGTGACATTAGATATCTACTTATTGCACAATCTCACGCAGAACAGAGAGATCCAGGCATGACTGTTAAGCTGGAACAAAAAAAAAACAGCCTCAAACTGGAAATAAAAGAATAGAGTAGCCATGGGAATGATGCCAGCAGCGGGTTCGAATCCAAAAGCATCTGTAGGAATATTTGCACTGAAGTAAGCTGTCACTCATAAACCTTTGGGACTTAGAACATTACGGTAGTTTTGTTAGAAAGATACTCTGCCTACTTGTTTCATTCTGAAGACTGGATCATATAAAACTGTAAAGCTTAATTTTAATGTAAAGCTTAATTTTAATGTAAAATTGTATCTTTTGGATTATTTTTGGTGTAATTTTTATAGCATTTGTATTAAAAAAAATAAGACTATTTAAGCCATTGAATGCTGGAGATGAATCTACCGGCTCCATTTGCACTGTTAAGGGACACTATTATAAAATGTTGCTACTTATTAAAAGATGAATGCTTCCTGGAGTCTTTGGATGTGTGCTTCCCACTTCTGATGTGTGTTGCTAATGTGTGTTGGATACCACTGAGCAAGGCCTCCCACGTTTTTTGGACTACTAGCTAAGCTCGTTTCTATCGACAGGAGATCACACACTTCAGGCATGCTGCTTCCCCCCCCCCCCAAGTAAACACATACCTAAAGCAGTGCTCTTCAGGGTGAACCCTTCCTGAGCCTCAGCCTTTGACATGCAAGCTTGATTTAAAACAAGTAAAGGTGGGGCAGGCACTGGGCTTGGTTCAATGGCACCCGCAACAGCTAAATTCTTCATCTGTTCTATTTCCCCTTCTAGAAGAGACTGAGGTTTTACCAAGTACAATTTAAAGCTGATTCTTACAGTGAAACAAGAGAACAAGGTCCATTCGGACAGGCTGCTTAGTAGGGAACAACCCACTGACCCCGCCCCCCAGTAACTTTTTTTTTCTTTTTTGCATGTCTTTAGTGCAAGACACTGTTACCTGGTTTAGCAAAAACTGTCAAAAAGTTGTATGTATATATACTGTAAATTTTGAACCTTGAAATGTATGTTTCAGTTGACTGTTTCTTAGAGGCAGGAGGTTAATAAAGCTTTGATCAAATCTTAATAGCCTGACTTTTCCTCCCTGTGAATGTTTTTTTTTTGGAGGGGGAATAGGCTGAAGCTTATCAATAAATCCCCCCTTCCTCATTATTTCAAAAACCACCACCTCTCTTGTGGAAATGCTGTTTTTCATGTACCTTAGAGCTGGTTCTCTTTAAAGACCATCCTCTCAAACATTATACTTGTTGAAGCGCAGTGTGGGGTTGGCTGCTCCCCTAAGAGAAATGTTAAGACCTGCCTAAGTCAGAAATGTAAAGTCAAACTCTTTCCACTTTCACCTGCTATAAGTACACAAAAGTCAAGAAAGGATTGAGCCTTCAGTGTTAGGTTAAACAGCTCAGCCTTCCTTCAAATACAGTGGGTTTGTTTGTTTTTTAACCCAGGCAACCTGATATTGTATTACTGCACATTTAGGGGCTGGTGAGCAAACTAGAGAGTCCTGATAGTTAATAAATGCTGCTTTATTTATATAAACATCCCTTCCCTCCCCCACTCTTTCCCTTTGGTTCAAGGTGTATTTTGCTAGTGTCTTCTATCAGCAAAATACTAAGCTTTACAGACTAGCAGAGAGGGGAAGAAGATACCACTGGTAGCTTTTGAAAGGATGCTGTGAAGGGGTGAATGTAGATGATCTTTCTAATGCATTTATTTTAACACAATTTTAATCCCATCTTTCATCAAAGCAAACAGATCAAGGTGGCTAGCAAAACACTAAAAAGGACTGATTGTAGTAAGGCTTAAAATCTGTGATACAAAGAGTAAGTGGACCTGGCCCACAATTTCAGCCAAGCAGCTCTCACCAGTTAGGGGGGGAAACTGCAGGATTTCTGAGTTACCATTCTTTCTGGAGAACCAATGGGAGGAAATAGCTGCCTTCCAGCTACTATAACTGCTGTTTCTTTGCACAACCAATTTTGGTAGAGTAGGCTGACCTTTGAGGATCAGTGACTGTCAACAAAAACAAATTTCACTGGAATCAGTATTAGGCATCTTCATCCTAAATTCTACTTGTTCTTGGGCCATTTTCCCTTGGATAGGTAGCATTTTCTCTAATTCAGTGGTCTCCATAGAGGAAGTATGCGTGCTCCTACCTTGAATAAAACTGTTGGTCTTATTTATTTTTACTTATATCCCACCCTTCCTGCAAAGCAGGAAGGTGCCACTGGACTCTTTGTTCCATTGGAGATTAGTACTGTTTTGGCCTATCCACTAAGAGCCAGACCCAGCCTTTTACAAGGCATTCCATTTGATCTTCCACTTCCCAGCGCAACTTATAACAGATACACTGAGATATGACATCCAGGCACACGCCACCCCTGCTGTTTCTGGAACAGGGTGCAGGCATCAAATGAACATAGATAAGTGGCCAAATATAAATTAATCCTCAAATGTTAAAATGAAAACCAACCCAATAGTTGTGGTACTTTAATACTGGCTTTTTAATGTCTTTGTGTGCGAGTGGACATGAAAACTGGAGAGCCAAGAGCTCCAGCCATCCATTATGATGGTGGAATCAGAACTAGAGTGCCAATTACATAAGAGGAGGTTGTTCTATTCGTGTATGAAACAGATTTGGATAGCCCAGGCTAGCCTAATCTTGTCAGATCTCAGAAGCTAAGCAAGATTGGCCTTGGTTAGTACTTGGATGGGAGACCACTAAGGAAGAACATCATTCCTATGCAGAGGCAGGCAATGGCAAAACCACCTTATTCCTCTCTTACCTTAAAAACTAAAGGGTTGCCGTAAGTTGGTTTTGTCTTGACAGCACTTTCTGCCAGCAATAAACAGAAGATGTCTGTAAGCCATCCTTTCACAAGAAAACTTACATTGTGGTTATCTTCCACCTGTTAGGGATTTCTGGAAGACCTGCTAAGGGCCAGGCATTAAGGATGCTGAGTCCCTTGCATCTGTTTATATGTATGCTAAGAGGACCACCACAGTGAGACCTTTCAGCAGCAGAAAGGATTCCTTTTTAGGGCAGGTGGGGCTGAGAGACCCTGGCTCCTCCTCTGGGTCTGGAAAGGCTGAAGACCCCGACCCGGTGGAACTCTGCTGGAAGACACCTGGGCCCTTTGGGATCTTTTAAAATTCCACAGGGCCTGTAAAGCAGAGATGTTCCATTAGACTTTTGCTTGAGGACAGCGACGGTTGCCAGGCTGGCACCCCCCTCCTCCCCTTCACTTAAGGGGGGGACTGCTACCAATGCCTAGAAAGCAGAATTATGGCACATTATAAAGTATGCTCATTGGGTTACAACTGCTTTAAATAACTGGTTTTATTGATTTTATGTGTATTTTTGCTGTACATCACCTAGAGCCTCGCATTGGCAATTCACTAATAATAATATTAATACTAATGTTAATAATAATACTGTGTGAATCAGAGTTGGAAGGGACCTCCAGGGTCATCTAGTCCAACCCCCTTCACAATGCAGGAAATTCATAAATACCACCCCCCAATTATAATTACAAATTATGATCCAAGATCAGCCCACAGTTTGCATAATTTAGAACTAAAATTTCACCCACAGTTCTTTAATGAGATGTGCACAGACTAATCTGGTGGTAAATAGCAAGTATTTATTTGAAATGAAAAAAAAAAGTACCTGAACTATTGCATTTAATCATGTATTGTAGTTGTGTTACTCTACCTTTTTGCATTGGAGACAAATATACAATAAACATTCAGATATCACAGATTGCACACTAGATAGTAATTCTTCAGGCCTTTTACATAACCACCAAAAAAACAAAATTGGATTCTGCAATATAGTACAAAATTCCACCCCTCCAGTTATAGCCAGTTATCTTTAGTTTACTCCGGTTGCTGTACAAATAAATGGCCATTTACCTAGGGCGCATTACCAGTTAATAACAGGACAAAAAATATACATTGTACTGACACAAAAAGTCAGTTGTGTTAAGTCATGCAACAAGTAACCAAACTTGCTGAAATTAAAAATATTTTCTAAAAACAGTTTTAACTGCATAAATATTTTTATACACAGTTCATTTACTAAAACAAAAAAGGAGTCTTTGAATGATACAAAGCCAAAAAATAAGTTTCTACGGATTTTTTTTTTATACATGAGAAAGTGCAAAATAACATTTCTAAAGTGTTTTTGCTATTGGACTGATGGAAGGCGAGAGGCAGCCAATCTCGTCTTTGTAAGCACGAACGCTACAGCCACTACAAACAGAAAGAGGACATCTGGATGCCCCTGCAAAAGTAACACACTAAGGGACGAGGCCAGAGGAGAGATGTGAGGTTCTCGGTAGAGGAACGAGCCAGTGGAATGCTTCTGCCACAGCAAGGAGTTTTGATGCAAACACATCAATTGCCCCTCGGAGAAACAGAAGGCTGTGGAGTGTGAAGTAGCCAGCACCCGCCAGACTAGTTAGTCCAGAATTCCCTCCCCGCTCTGACGAAAGTCTGTGAGTTTTGTTAAAGGAGGTTCAACTTAGCCATACGTGCCCATACCAGCTGCTGGCAAGGCCCACCTGCACAAAGAGCGGGGCTGTTCCTTGTAAGAACAGTTTTAGGCAAGTAGCTGCTAGAATGAATGGAGCATGGGCAGTGTAATCGCGATGCAGTTGAGCCAAGTGCCCCTAATCTCACCAGCAGGAGACTTCTGCCGTCACCGTGCCCTGTTGGCTATACAAATGTGTAGGATTCACTCCTGACTAAGCAGGCACAGGTGCGCAACCTACACCAAACTTCAAAGACACCAACTAGAAGTTTAACACCATCATCCGGGCTGGGGATGGGGAGGGATGACCTTCCGTTAGAGAAGAGCGCCAAATGTTGAAAGCGTAAAATAACACTGGTACAAGGTGTCTATGAAGTTAACACTCGCTCAAAAAAGCCCCCAACTTTTTACAAAAGAGAGGACACAGTAAACATCTACAACAATCCTGCCTTCTTCTAATGACCCAGCATTAGTTGCATTGTTGCTATTCCAGTGCTAAGAATTTCATTTGGAATAATAAAAACTGGATTGTTCCCCCCACCTCCTTTCAGGTTTAAAGAGACAGACTTCTGAAGTTAAACTAAGTGAATTTACTGAAGGAATCGAAATGCTCAGGACTGAGTGGAGCTTTTAGACAATTTCAAACACAATTCATCTGCCTGTCAGGGCTGTTAAAAAGACACCATTTTCAAAATACATTGGTAATGTTTTAATCAGTGCATCAATCTCTCTTCTTACCAAGGAAGATTAAGGGGACCCAAATGCCAGTGAGATGTGCTTACTGCTGAAAAAGGGAGCACGGCTTTGTCAAGAGCCGTGAGGTAGAAGGCTCCCCTTTTCCCTGTGCAAGATATGCAGGCCATTGGAAAGCCTCCTGCTGTTTCCCCCCAAAGTGATACCAATCCCAATTTCCCGCTGTTTCACCTCCCAAGGTCACGTCCCTTTGGTTTCACTTCCCAGTGGGCGGCGGTTTGGGGGGGTGGAGATTCGTGACCTTTCTTTTCCCACAGCGGGTCTCCTGTGGACCACGACTAACAAGTTCTTAAGAGCAACATATCTCATCACCCATTTACAGAATATCCATATACTTTGCACTGAACAAAATAAGCCACGCCCCCCCCTTTGGAAAACCTCATGTCCGTGGGTTGAATCAGCTGCGTGAGGTTCCCTCTCCATCTGTGAAGTCGAGGCGTCTCTAGCACTGAGAAAGAGAGTTGCTTCAAACAGAGAGACACACATTTTAGATCTTAAATGCCAACCTGCAAGATAAGAATGCCTTTAGTGAAAGTTAATGCTTCGAAGTTAATGGTGTACCAGTGGAGGGTGGGCAGGCTGCAGGGAAGCAAGTCTCATTGAAGTGCGTGGAAAATGGGCCACTGGTCTCACAAGACTCCCATTCATGTAGGGGGAGGGGCTGTGCACCAGAAATGTGAATCATGCCTAGAATTAGCGTTATCCAGTTGTTAAGAGCAAAGACTGCAAGCTGTTTCTGCAGCCAGTACCTAAGAGGGAAAAAAATACAGCATGTATTGCAACTATTTCATTTTCTTCTCCAGTGTGTGTGCGTGTCATGGGGCGGGGGGGGGGGGGAGACTAAGTGTTTCTCATGCAAGCCATTTACTACTATCTAGGGTCAGAGCCGGCCTTTGCGATACCCGGGCCAGCTGATCGCTGCAGTGGTAAAGAATGAGTCCAAAGGCAGGGTCTGCTCTGTATAAAAAGAGACCTTATTAAATACGAAGACAGAGGCGCTGAAGAGCTTCAGTATAAAAAGTAACACAACCAAAGAAGGTCCTTGTTATCTTACAGTTGAGAATAAACTATTCCCCCCAACATGAGAAAACAGATTGGGTTTTGTTCTTCTTCTTTTTTTTTTAAACTTCCCTTTTCTCTCCGAAGAGCCTGGTTTAAATTAAGATAACATAAGTAACTTTAAAAAGACAAACATGCAGCTGGGATTGGAAAGAAAGGAAAAATCAAACCAAAAATAATAATAATGCCTCTTGATGCTTCCCCCCTTGTTTTTATAAAACAAAATAATTCGTATTTAAGTAGACAGATGAGCTGAAGTATAGTGGTTGGTCTGAAGTCCCATGTAACAGGCAGTTAGGTTCGCATTTAGATAAAAAGGCCATTATATCTATTTACAGTATCCACAGTTTGCTCACAAAGGCAGCAGATTTACAACTATTTTCTAAAAAGCTGCCTCCTTCCGGCAACACAAATAAGGTGACTAGCTCTACAAAACCAAGACAGAAGAAGAGATGGTGAAAAGGATGGGCATGTTTTCCTTGGAGCCGCGCTGGCTGGGAAGAGTGGGTCTCGGGAGCTCAACTGCAGACACCGCGACCCACTCGTCTCCCCGCTGCCACTCACGGGCCGTGTGACTCTCTGCATCCCCATCTCTTGACGATGGACGTTTGAAGTCAATGATCCCTTTTCTCTTGCGGTGCTTTTGGCACACGAGTCTGAAGATGAAACGTGTGAAGGGCCAGCACTGCAGTCCCCTTGTGAATGTGCTACTCGTTCCTGCCGCGAAGTCACTGAGTTCTGGAGGCCCCCTGCCGGCGCATGGTGCGGCTGACGCCCTGCTAATTCCAGGACCCCTCTTCGGGGCCTCGCTCGTGCTGCAGGTTATAGTAACAGTTCTGGCACACCCGCACCGGGGAGGAGATCTTCAGACGCTTGATCTCAGACTGGAAGCGACTGCACCTGAGGAGAAGAACGTGAAAAGCATTAACGTAGTTTTATGGCTGGTAGCCAATGACGTGGATCCTGGGTTTTGATCTAATCTGATAATCCTGTAATTATGATATCGTTTTGTTTGGATGCGGTTTATTTAACGTTGTTGTGAAGTTTTTAATGTTGTAATCCACCCTGAGCCCGCTTAAATTGGAATAAATTGGAAAATTAAATTAAGGGGTTTTTTTAGGAGGGGGTGAGGGTTTTTTTTGCATGCACTCATTTGATCAGAGCCAGACTGCAGCTTGCTGGGGGGGGGGGGGGGGGGCTTCCTGATGACACCAGAGGGAACTAACTAGCAGGGAATCAACTGAACACAACCAGGGAAGAGCCACCACTGGAACTGAAATGCAATTTCTAGCACAGCCAGGTGTTACAGGAGCAAATAATCGGCATCTCACGTGTCAATCAAGTGTTGAGTAGTAAGTGTTGGTTGAGGAAAGTGAGGAGGGTCAAGACAGGTCGGTGTCTGAGGCTCTGCCGGACCATGGAGAAAGATGGCTTTGGAAAAAGCCCAAACAGCAATGATCAAGCTGGTGCATTGCAGGAAGAACAGATGGCAGCTTGCTGTTAGCCATAAACTGGGAATCCACCTTTACAAATTAAATGCTGTCGAAACAGCTCATCAGGTTTCCCAACTTAATGTCAGAGGTAGTTCATAACCCTGCTTCTCTGAGCTTCCGTGAATTATGTCACTATTTTAGTCCATTTCCACTACAGGGCAAATAATGAGATTATTCATGTCAGCTACCTCTAAAATAAACATGCACTCACCTAGGATTAGAGAATTGCACTGAATGTGTGAAGTGGGGGGAGGAGAGGAAGGGGAAGAAAGAAGATGCCCGACTACTACTGATACGAATGAAGGAGCCCTCTATTGGCTGCTCTTGCAAAGACACAAGCAGCAGAATGCTCAGGAATAACGCTACAGGAGAGCAAAGCTCGGTCTTACTTCTGGCAGAAGAGCTGCCCGCAGTTCCTGCAGTGGTGACGTCTTTCAGTGAGAGAGAACCTCACGGAGCAGCTGGAGCAACTGTCTCCCCCCTCGTCTTTCACCCAGTGGTCAGCGGCGGAACGGCCGGGTTGGTCACTCACTGACCAGCTGAAAACTCGGCCTCTGCTGTCGCCTACAAGAATCCTGCTGTGGTCTCTGCAAAAAACGTAGGCGTTACACAGCAGCACCTTTCAGGTAGTCTTATGGCTGGCAAGGAGAGTATTAGCAGCTGAAGGGGTCCCCGGGTTAAAAGGAACCGGTTTCCCCATTTCACTTGAAATATAAAGGCTTTGTCAAACCAGCTCAACACAGCTGCTTGCTGGAGCTTTCTTTTTCCCACCAGATGCATCTTGGGAGCTCACAAGCAGGACCAGCAGGACCATCGCTGGGACTGTCCCCCTTTGTCTCCTCCCCACCCCCAATATGGTACTCCAGAAGCCACCTCCAAACAAAATGGGTGTAGTGAGCCATCATGCCTAGCAGCCACCAAACAGATCTACAGAAAGTGTGTCCGGTCAATTTAAATCTATATGTAACCAGTGGCCAATATCCCTGATTGGATCACAAGAATGGATTAACTTTGAAGTCAGTCTGCGCTTTTGTTTCAGTATGGGGAGGAGCTGCATCTCGGTGAAAGAACGTCTGCGTTGCATGCAGCCGGTTCCAGGTTCAGTCCCCGGCATCAACAGTTAAAAATATTTTATAGTAGTCGACGTGAGACCTCTGCCTGAGACTGTGGACAGAAGCTGCCAGCTTGACTACACAATACTGACTGTGTCAGACCACGGGGTCTGATGCAGTACAAGACTTCACCTGTGAGGCCAGAATCACTGGTGCTGCATTGTTTTGAAGATGCACACACACGGACAAGAGAGCCATTCACTCACTTGGAAATGCCTAGTGCTGTGATCTCTGCAGGATGTGCGTTGTCCTTGCGATCAAAGGCGGTGTGCATAGTGAGCTTGCTCCTAAATACTAGCTGACGCTCCCACCTGTAGCCTATGAAACAAAAAAAGGGAGAACGTTAGCATCCACAGTGGATGAGGCCATCAACCACTGCTCCACTGAATTGCTGCGGAGAAAGTTCAGCACGTTGGCCAGGAGCAGGAAATCTGGTCTACAGGTAGCACAGGAGCTAGAGTCCTTGTTCAAATGTCCACATGGCCAACCTGGGACAGGTGTCTAAACTCTGAAGAATGTTCCAGAGCAGAGGCGGTCAAGCTGTGGCTCAGGAGCCAATTGGCTTTTTCACACATACTGTATGGCTCTTGAAGCCCCCCCACCCCATCGGCCAGCTTGGAGAAGGCATTTCTCTTTAAATCACTTCTCCAGCTGCCAACTTGGAGAATACATTTAAAGTTAATGTTGCTTTCTTTCCACCTCTCCCTTCCCCCATCCAGGGCTTTTTTTGAACAGGAATGTAGTTCCGGGTGGCTTGGCCAGGGCTCTGGCTCAAAAAACGGTCTCTGGCAGAGACAAGGCACTCCCCGACTGCGTGCTCCGTCCTCTCTGCTGCCTCCAGCCTCCAACGGGCTTGCAAAGAGAGCAAGAGACATGAAGCTGCCCACAAGTGCCCCCTCTCCCCCTCTCGCCGTGTTTGGCGAGGGGGCAAAACAAGGTGTCTCACTGTGCTGTGTGAGAACACACATCGGTGAAATGCAACTGATGGCGCAGGCTACAAGGAATAGTTTGCAAAGAGGAATTCCCCTGCCATACCTGGCTTGAGCTTGCTGTAATGCCGTAGCTCCCCCTGAGTCAGATGCGGGTGGTTGACCTGAGGGTGGGGGTATCCCTTCGTCTGCCCATCAGAGTAATTTACAAAGATGAAGCCGTCCTTTTCATCCAAGCTGAGCTGGTCTGACCAGCGCCTCGAGTCGTCCGAGCTGCTGTCCGCCGACCACGCTGCCGCTGCTCGGCTTGAAGCTGACCGAGGCCTGTGGCTGGTGCTGCCCGGCTGGTTCTGGCCCTCTGGCAGCTTTGCGTCCTGGCTGAGACCCTGCTCTTCCGCTTCAGAATCGCTGCTCTCCTCATCCTGGGCTTCCTGCCCTATTAGACACAGTGCAAAAAAAAAAATGACTCTGGTTCACATCCTGCTCAGCAGCACGACAGCTTTGCCATAAACACACACGGCCATAGTCGCACAATCCATATCTGGTGGAGGGAGTTGTTTTCCAGGTTAATTTCACTGCTGCTGACGTAGCGACAGGAAAACAAGACAAGGCCATGCTCGTGTTTGTCTACTGAGGAGAAGCGGATCTTCAGAAATAAGACAGACAAGTACTGCATTCAAAGATAAGGCCATGCTTTTCCCTTGTTGTTTTGTGACCTTAGCACGTCCTCTAAGCTCATCAGCAAGCTACACAGTGACTCCTTGAAGATGGGAGCGATTCTGTCACTTGAGCCGCTGGGGAAAGAGTGAAAACCTCAAACATGACTGGGTTCTGACACCGCTGTGTGAAAGCCAAGAATGTAAATTCTCTCAACATGCCCCTCGTTACTTTCAGCTTTGGACTTTCCCCACGCTCGCACGGGAAAACAACACCTGTTTATTTCCTGCTAGACAGCAGCACCTTGGTGCATGATCTAGCAGGCAAGGACTGTTCTCAATCCTTCACTTCTCAAGGAAACAAGAGAGGAACGCCTCCGGTTAATGTCTGGAGCCCCTGAAGAGACAAGGCTGTTCGAAGCCTCCTCCACCTTCCTCTTTCAGGGGCTCCAGCCCTTTGACACATACACAATTCATTTCCCCCCACCATTGATGTCAAGATCCCTTGCCATTTCAGTGTTTTATTATCTTACTGCTCTGTGCTGAAACACCTGCTATGCTGCTGGGAAATGAAAGTATCTAGGCCCTTTAACACAAGGTCAGCACTATTCAAGGCCTTTCAAGGTCAGCACTATTGTTAGAGTGTTTTGCTAACGAATATTGTGATGTGAAAATGTCTGCAACATTTTAGTGTTTTGAACTTATCTCGTGCCAGAAAATCCAGCGCACATGTAACGGCTAACTGCTTCTATATATATACGTATTGTGGAACTCGCCTGCACCCCGCCTTAATTTTGCCACTGGCCTTGCCAGTGGTACTATCCTGTCTTACAATAAACGCTAATCCTGAAAAAGGAGAGTTGTTGTTATTGAAGATAGTCACAGACCTGACACTGATATTCCAAATCTGCATCACAAGAGCATATATTTTACACTTGCAGTCATTGATAACTTGAAAGACAGGAGAAAAACAACAAACTTAACATCATAATCACCTATTTGTGTTTCTGGACACTCTTCCTGTATCTCAAGTACCTCCACGGGTTCAGGAGCTGGTGTTTCTGGGACCTGCAGGAACTCCATCCGCCAGAACTAGGAGAATCAGATCAAAGTGTGGTAAGCAGATCTGGACTCTGGCACACATTCATGTTTCATTTGATGCTGATGGCCTTTTGTTCAGTCTTGAACTTAAAAGCCAGATATTTCTTGCCTTGCTTGTTTAAAAGCAAACAGGAAAGTTAACTCATTTACTGAAAGTTAACTCATTTAAGAATTTATGGACAAGGGTTGTTCATGAGTTTCTGTCTTGTGTAAATGGTCAGTTGTTTGTTATGATCAACATTTGTTTTAAATTAGAGGCTGTGCAACTTCAAGAAGCCCTTACTTCCTCCAGAACAGTCAGCAGAGGTTAGCTTGTTCAAGAACATCCAGAACAGCTTCAAGGTTCTAAAAATTACTTGGGAGGTCATGGAAATATTTCCTGGGAAACAGGTGGTTGCCAATGTAAGTAATTCAAAAATTGTTTCTCTTCACTGTGATTTAATTGCAGAACGGTTTGCTCACCATAGACTGTGCATACTTTTTGCTAAAGAGAATGTTAGCCAATCGAAAATATTTGTCATCACTGTTCAAGTTGATTATTTCTGCAAACTTTAATAACATTTCAACATGTAACCTTGAAAGCCAGCTCTCATACTTCAATCCAAGTGGCTGGAAACTATGCAGGGTTTTTGTTCGCAATAAAATCCTTTGACTAAGCTAGCTAGGTTGCAGCTGTACCATCTGCTGTCTCCGTCTCTATAACTGTATTTTGAAAGGGAAAAAACCCATTCATTGAGTTGGGCAACCTGAAGATCCTGGACTGCTGTCTTGAACCCTTTTCAAGTTAACCTGGTAATAATGGTTGCCTATAATAGATAAATTCTTAGTCATCTATTCCGTCTTGCCAGATTCAAAGCAGTGAATTGTGAACAAACATTCAGAGACATTTTTAAAAAAAAACAGGAAGGGAGTATAGTCAGTTTCAAAGGGTAGCCACACTGGTCTACAGTAGAACTGTAAGATCCGAGTCCAGTGGTACTTTAGAGACCAACAAGATTTTCAGGATTTGAGCTTTTAAGAGTCAAAGCTGACAAAGGGATCTTTGACCCTTGAAAGCTTATAACCTAAAAACTTGGTTGGCCTCTGAAGTGCAGCTGGTAGAGATTGGCACGAACCGGGAAAATGCAATTCAGTTTGTGGTTCATGGCATGCCCAGTTCATGAGCCATGAACTGTCATGAACTTTTAGGGACTCAACGAACTTGTTCGATTTCTGAGGTTTGTGACTAAGCAGAAAGGGCAAACTTGCCACAGATCTCTGTCTGACTCTCCTCTATCTGCCCTCCAAGTTTGGTGATGACTGGAGTTACAGGGTCCAAGTTACAGCCCCCCTAAAGGAGGCATTCCCCAGGAAAGTGCTTTCTGAGGAAATGACAGGTGGCCATTTTAGGTCAAGTTCAGAAAGTTCAGGAATGTATAGACTGGATCCTGTGCAAAGTAGAGACATCAAAGGCACAGGGGACTTCCCCTGGATGCTCCTGTACCTGTCCTCTTAAGTTTCATCCCACCTGTCACTTTGAAGTTTGCTAAATATTTAGATTGAAGTTTGGTAAATATTTACATGTATCCATTCATGAACCACAACAAACAGCTTGAAAATTCATGTTGGTTGACCTGCCGCAAGCTTCGCTTCACGAACCAGTCAAAATTTATCATGAGCTTTCATTGGTGAGCCAGCTTGTGCCCATCCCTGGCTACTGGATTCAAATTGCATTGAGTATAACCAGGATCCAAAGAACTATAAAAAGAGTTCCATCAGCCCAACATGATACTTTTGGGTAAAGTTATGTATAGTTTTTGATAAAGGTGTTCAATTGTGTACGCCCACTTACTGGCACAGCCGAGATGTGGGTATATCTGCCTGATTTGCTATTTGAGAGAATTAGGCCTCTGTGTAATTTGGCAAGGGCTTCTCAGGCAATTTCAAGACACTAATTTGCTATTAAAACCAAATGGTCATTTTTCAAAACCACAGAGGAACACTTGAAAAACACTTCATAAAGCATTAAAAAGCAATTCGATCTAGTATTCAGAAGAAAAAATATCTTTAAGAGGAAAAGAACATGTATGCAATCCCAACAGCCCTCTAATGGACATTTACATTCATAACCTTCGTATTTATGGCTCTTCCTGCTCATGAAGAGCTGGGAAAACTAACAACGCGTGAAAAATCCCATTTGCCTTGACAGCAATGCGGCAGTTAAAACAGTATTACATTCCTGACCCTGCTTGTCCTGTATGCCCAGATTAAATGGGGCGGAACACTTTACCCACTTGCTTAGAACTTGATCTTTGAAGCTACTTTAGTAGTAGTTACCTGAACAGGGAAAGAGCAGCAATTTGGAATAAGTCCCCAGAAATTCTATACAGGGGATTCCATGACACATTTTAAGAGGCTACTATAACATCAAGCACTATGGAGACCTGGTTTGCGTTTCTCTCATCAATATATGCAAACTATCCGCTAACTGGGGAGGGGGCATGGCTCAGCAGTGGAGCAGTGGTCCCAGGTTCAATTCCCGGCATTTCCAGTTAAAAGGACCAGGCAATAGGTGATGTGAAAGACCTCAGCCTGAAACCTTGGAGAGCTGCTGCCAGTCAGAGTAGACAATACTGACACTGATGGACCAAGGGTCTGATTCAGTGAGGGGGTGTCTCAAGTGTGAGGTGGCCCTAGGAACAAGAGCAGCAGAGGCACGTAACAACGTCCCATGACATCAAGTAGTTAGAGAGATATGCTATCCCTTCCATACATTTATCTCAGCGTCGCCATTGGTACTTACTCGGACCACCCCATCTGAATGCCCGGTCACAATAACGTTCTGAGTATCCCATTCGTTCATTTCCGACATGCAGCAGCACAGGATTTGCTGGCTGCGCCCGGTGAAAGTATTCACACTCACTATGGGATTGCCATTAATGCTCCACACGTGGATGTAAGTGCCAGCACAGGATACAATGTCCCCCTGGAAAAGGGAAAAGAAAGTTCTGAACATGATTAGATCTTAAAAGAAAATCCTCGGGCAAGAGTGAAGGCTATCCAACACAAAGCTGCGTCATCATTTGATGTTCCAAGGGTGGGGGAGGGATCTCAGAAGAAAGGCAAAGCTGGGTTGGCCAGCTCAAGAATCTCCAACTGACTCAAGACCCTATCAGATCTGACTGTGTCATGCTTTTCATATATAGTTGTAATAACATGTGAAAGTCCAAGCATCATGCAGGCATGGCCAATTGGAAAAACCATTCCTCCCCAGTTGTGGCCTGGGCCTAGGAGCATCACATTGGGTAAAGCCAATGAACTGGCCCCACCCATGTGGCGCTCCACTACTGATACACAGCTCCCACCTAAAAGAATGGCTTCTGCTCTGCAGGCAGAAGGTCCCAGTTTCAGCCCCTGGCATCTCTAGATAAAAGGATCAGGTAGCAAGCGATGATGTGAAAGACCTCCAGCTGAAACCTTGGAGAACCACAGTAGACAAAACTGACCTTGACAGAACAAGGATCTGACTCAATATCAGATAACTACTTCATGTATTCAAGCACTGTGGAGCATCTTTATTGTAATGTACAATAAAGCCTCTGTCCTCAGAAGAATCAGGCTCCCTAGCTTCTAGGCCCTCACAAATCAGGTGCAAGAACAGCAAACAATGCTTCCCGACTACTAATGCTAGATTTCTAGAAACAGCCAACAGGCAACTTTAGTCAATTGGTGGGAGTGAAAAGGGCTGTTAAGTTGCAGCCAGCTTATGGCAACCCTGTAGGGTTTGCAAGGCAAGAGACAAATGGAGGAGGCTTGCTATTGCCTGCCTCTGCATAGTGACCATGAACTTCCATTGTGGTCCCCCATCCAAGTAGCAACCTGGGCCAACTCTATTTTGGCCCAGTTTGGTGTAGTGGATAAGTGCGCGGACTCTTATCTGGGAGAACCGGGTCTGATTCCCCACTCCTCCACTTGCACCTGCTGGGATGGCCTTGGGTCAGCCATAGCTTTCATAGAAGCTGTCCTTGAAAGGGCAGCTGCTATAAAAGTACTCTCAGCCCCACCTACCTCACAGGGGGAGGGAGAAGGTAGAGGAGATTGTGACCACTCTGAGACTCTGAGATTCAGAGTACAGGGCAGGATATAAATCCAAAATCTTCCAAAATCTTCTACATAGCTTCTGAGACGAGGCTAGCCTTGGCCATCCAAGTCAGGGTTTTGATCAATTAATTATTATTTTACAAAAATGTATACCCTTCTTCTCCACTAACATGTTTACAAAGTGGCTTTCCTTGCTGCCAAAAGGCCAAGAGGGACTCTTCTGATTTGTTTTCATTTAGTGATGAATTAACAACGTATCACCTTAAAATACCAACACTTAAGTTTTGTATGTGGTGGTCTAACCCAGCAGGGAGAGAATGGCCGTGGACACAACCAAATAAAGTCATTTTCTAAGTAAGATATCTTTGTAAAAGAAGCAGCCAATGTAATCTTCCAGAAAGCCACATCTAGCAAGGATGCTTCACCAGTGCACGTTGGTTCGTACCGTCAGTTCGTTAATGCAGAGTGCTGAAACGGGGGCCCGGTGACCCCGAAGCTGGGTTACAAAGGAGAGTTTATTCAAATCCCAGATGATGCAGGTCCGGTCACGGGATCCGCTCACAATGATGTGATAGGCCAGTGAGGCTGTCAAACACGTGACTGTCTCCGTATGGCCCAGCAGCGCCTGAAAGGACAGCAGAAGGGGATGTGATGAATGCCAAAACATTTGCAGAGGAAGACAGCAGATCTGTTTAGCTTTCAAGAAACGAAGTAAAATGCAGACTAGGGGAAAAATGCATCATTGCTTGCTTGTAACAGCCAGTTAAATGCAGTTTCTGAGCAACGCTGTGCTATGGAAAGAGAATACAGCAGTGGAGGTTGCAGAGTGTGTCTATGGGAGTTTCCCAAGCAAGCCTCAGTGAGCTGAACAGAGAATGTAGATGGTGAAATCAACAAAGAATTAATCAGGAAAGGGTTTAGTTCAGGAGGTTCAAAACAGGTTCCTTATACAAGTACTACCTGCCTCCCAGACACTCATTTCTAGTCCAGAAATCTCTGCAGAGACAAGTGTTCACTTGGTTGGCTGCAAAGGTATCAAACTGGGTGAACTTAAAGAAGGAGAAGATGATGATATTGGATTTATATCCCACCCTATACTCTGAACCTCAGAGTCTCAGAGCGGTTACAATCTCCTTTACCTCCCCCCCCCCCACAACAGACACCCTGTGAGGTAAGTGGGGCTGAGAGAGCTCTTACAGCAGCTGCCCTTTCAAGGACAATTCCTGTGAAAGCTATGGCTGACCCAAGGCCATTCCAGCAGGTGCAGGTGGAGGAATGGGGAATCAAAGCCGGCTATCCCAGATAAGAGTCCACGCACTTAACCACTACAGTTGTGACAAAAGCAATTGTTTGAAATGGTCACATAGATGGATTCATGCAAAGCTTTCTAGAGCCCTGGCAGCACCCAGAGCACTCCTGTCCCTTCTCTCAAAGACATTTTAGTGTATACACCACGGGGAGGACATATCTCCCCATTTACATTCACACCACGAAATACTTCCCCAAAGGTTTAATTTCATGTGTCAGCATATAATGCTAGAACTCTGCTTTCATACAGAGTAGCAGCGGTTAGCATGTCGGACTAGGATCTCAGAGACTCAGGTTCACATCCCTACTCTGCCATGGAAGCTCGCTGGGTAACCTTCAGCCAGTCAGTTCCTCTCAGTCTAACATGCCCCACAGAGATGCAAGGATAAAATGCAAGAGAGGAGAATGGTGTAAACAGTTTGGGTCCCCGTTAGGGAGAAAGGTGGGGTATAACTGAAGTAAAGAAAAATATGCTGGAATACATAGTTACCTGCTTAAGAGTGAGTGCTTTGGCTTTTTCCTTGGAAGTGCCCATTTCCCACACGCAGACAACCGTGCTGGTTCCCCCAGTAATGACCAGTTTGGGATTTGGGCAGATGGCACAGAGAACCTGGCCCCATTCCGACAGGCATTCGTAAACAATAACAGCCTAGAAAAGTGAAAGAGTTGAACAAAGCCTGGGTCAACTTACCAAGGAACAACCAGTCCAACATTGTATGTCTGTCTCAGAAAGATCCAGTTCAGGGAAAGGCAGTGACAGCGTGTATCAAAAAAACCCAAGACTCAACTGTAGGAGGGACAAGCGGGCAACATGTTTCCTACAGTTTGGCCCCGTAAGGCTTAAAAGTGGGTTTCTCCTTCCCCAAAAGCTAGCTCCAAGACACAGCAGTGCACTTTGAAGTTCTACTCTCCACCAAGGAGCTGGGTTCAGGGATCAGTCTTTGCAGAGGGGAAGCAAACCCAAGGAGGGAGTGGTAGAAGGACAATTGGTAAATTCCAGGGACAGTGTGGAGTCCTCCACTCCCCGCCCCCAATGTGAAATGCCCTGGATTTTTTTTACTATTCACAAGATAGTGCTCTAACAAATTATATGGGTAAACTTCAAGATAAGAAATGCATAGGAACTGTTCCTTAGAAACCGAATGCTTTCCCTCTCCTCCTCAGCTTAACGATATGCCAACAGGATACGGCACAGTGGTAGAACATCTGCTTTGCGTGCAGAAGGTTCAAGGTTCAATCTCCACCTTCTTCAGTTGAAGGGATCTGGCGGGAGACAATGTGAAAGACCTCCACCAAAGACCCTGGCGAGCCACTGCCAATCTGAGTAGACATTGCTGACCCCAACGGACTTGGTATAAGGCAACTTCACACGTTCACGCTAAGCAATCATTTTTTTCTACCATCAACTATGTAAGGTAAAGTTAACATTCAGAGGAAGAAGTACAGAAATTAAGGATGCGAACCTTGTCTGACTCGTAGGCTCCTAGCCGACAGCTGAGATCTGCGTAACCCCAAGCAAAGGTTTTATTCCAGGCAGGTGGGATGAGCACTTTATTCTGCTCGACGGCCAGAATTCCTTTGTCTGTGCACACGATCTGCCCCACGGGCTCCTTCAGCTCTGCTCAAAGAATAAAAGAGGCGACAGAGGTGAGCAGCAAACACAAACTTCAGTTTAGGAAAACAAATGTTCCCTCTGTCTGAGATTCAGCAAATGCTACACCTATCATGGTATCATATCAGAAGAAATCCCATGTTCTGAGTCTAGGGTGTGCAGCGATAGAATCACTTTCAGTTTGTGCAAGCAGACAGCAAGGAGTTATTTTAACACTTCTTCTAAGACTGTTGCTCACGCAGAAATCTTCCATGGGATCCAACCCATTATTCAAGTCTTGCTTAAGTTTGTGTGGCTTGGTGAGTGTAAGCCCCTATTTTGATGGGATATACCAAATATCAAGTGGGCCAGGAGAGCCAAATTTGATCTCAGGTCCCTCATTGGATACAGACACTACAGAGAGAGATTAATGTATTAAAGTCGTACACAGGTATGGCTCTAGCCAAATGCTCCTGCTTAGCTGTGGAGTCTTGTGAGCACAAATTCTACTTTGTGAGTGAATGACAGTAAAGTTGTGAGCTGCTGCATAAATCAGTTTGCTCTGGGGCCATTTTTCCTGAGCTAAGACAAAAATGTGTGAGCCGGAGGCTAAAAAAGTGAGTTCACACTAACTCAACGGGAACATTGGCTCTAGCAGAGTATACAACTAAGACAGACAGTGTCAAACACAACCAAGGGTCAGCAAAAAGGCCAGCCATGTTCACCTTTTACTGGTGCAAGAGAAGGCCTGAGGTTGTCTAAGTGATGGAAAAAGATCTTGTCACTTGCAGCACTGGGTGGGACAGAAATCCCAATCAACTCTCCATTCATTCGGCTTCTCACTCGCTTTGGTGGATGCGGTTTCTTAAACAACTGCAGCAGGAGAACAGAACACATGACAGGATTACACACAGCAAGATTACATATAGTTGGTTGCTGGAACAGCCCCTTTCAGAGCTCGGTCCATGAGGCTCATTGCAAAGATACTCTCCAAGGAATACCCATGCTTTGGGATGGAACAGATTATTTTGCTGTTCCTGCTACTAGTGCAAGGGAATTCATTCATTCCATAGTATCCCTGGCCATGAGAAAGTCACAAATGGGGAAATAAGGCAAGGCATAAACTTTTGTATGGTTTATTAAGGTTGCTTGTTGTGGAGAATCTGTTCTGTCTGAAGTGGTTCATTTTTCACTGAAAGGACTTCTACCAGCCCTGATCGAGTTAAGTAGTAGAACAGAGAAAAATTTTCCTGCGTACTTGTCTCAGAGGGCCAAGAATGGGATTTCACACCCATAGAAAACATGCAGGCTGTTTCCACTTACTTCAGTCCATCACGTGATGAGGATGAATCGGTAACATTTCAGTGTGTTTATCACATCTAACATCACCCCAGGCATGCAAAGAGGATAAGACAGTGTGCGATTGCAATAAAGAAGGCCAACACCATGCTGGGAATTATTAGGAAGGGAACTGAAAACAAATCAGCCAGTATCATAATGCCCCTGTATAAATCAATGGCGCAGTCTCATTTGGAGTACTGTGTGCTCTTCCTTCTATCCCGTTTGTAATGCAGAGATCTAAAGCACTGCTTCCGGTTTGGGCTGAATAATATTTTTAAAACTAAAATCATAATAATAAAAAAAATAAAGCACTGCTTCCATCCCTAACCAGCCTAAAAAGAAACCAGCTATTTCTCCGCTCCCTTTTGCAACTTCACTTTGTAGCTCTTTTGCTGGGGGTGGAGTGCTGGAACGGAACTCAACTCACAGCTCATCCCTCCATCTGCTGTGATTTGGGCTCTGATGCAACGGCTAGCTTCCGGCTTCTTCAGCAGCTGTCCAAGTTGCTCGGTCAAGCTGAACATATCCCTGATTGGCTTGCAGTCTGATCATGAGGGCTGACCAAGGTAAGGCTGACAGCGGAACTGGTTCACTGAGAAGTTTTTGACATCCCTCATCCTGATACCATAGGATACCATGAAATGAAAAGCACCCCTTCTGTTCCTGCCCAGCTTAGAGGAACAGGAAGAGAATGCGCCATCAAAAAAAGGTCTGGTTAACATGCCCTGGGGACCTCCCTCTCTAAGCACATCCTTTCTCTTTCCTTCCACCTATGCTCCAGTATCTGGTCAAACACATTTGCCACATTATACTAGTTTGCCAGCCTACTTCCTTCTGTGACTATACAAAAGCATGTGCTTTGAGATTGCTTCTCCTCCCCCACCCCCATGACCCCTCAGACTTAAGCAAGGAAAACGCAGATCTCTCAAAGTGCAAGACCAGAGGATGAGCGAATAAACATTATAAGTTTATGGAAATTTTTCTTATCTTGCTCTTTCCCATTAAAATAACAAAGGTAGCAAATAAGAAAAGTATAATAAAAATGGTAAAATCAGTCACAAAACCATATTTCACAGTGATAGCCCTCATGTGTGATTAAAATCACTGATAAAGAGGCAGATTTCACCCAACACCTAAAAGATGTTAGCAGAGATGCCAGGTGAATTTGAGAACAGGTGAAGTTTCACTTATCAGGGGGCCGACCCAGAGTGAAGTCCTCTCTCCAGGAACCAGCTGCCTACTTTCAGAAGAAAGAAGAATCTAGAGAAGAGCCTCTTAGTAAGCAGGCAGGTACATAAGGGAACAAGTGGTCTTTAAGAACCGCCCATTCCAGAATGTTTATGCCCTCACATGTCAGTGCTAGGGATGTGAACTGTGCTTTGAAACAGACTGGGAGCTTGTAAAGTTCTTTCAAATGGGGAAATATGTTTCCCACAGTTATCCCCAGTTCTCAATCTGGCTGCCATATTCTGGATTCAGATGAAGTTTGTAAACTGACTCTTAAGTGAAACCCCCGCAAGCGAAGTCTTACAGTAGTCAAGCTTGGAAATTATCATATAGTGACTCTGTTGTGTGGTCCTAAACAAATCCAAACTGAAACACCATTACCTGTTTGGGGATCTGTCCAAAGTTATTAATGAATCCTATGGTGGCTGTTTCTTTTAAGGGATCATTTATGTTGTATATGTCCACTTGCCCCTCGTAGAAAAGATGATGGAAGACATTGACAGCTTCTACGGCGGCAGGTCCTTGCTGTTTATAGCCAAAGATTAAGTCAATCCACTCATGTAGGTGTGCACTCACAAAATCGCATTCCAAAGCCTGTAATTTAAAATATATATGTTAGATCAAGCATTACCTGTTAGTGCTTTAGAGGGGGTGGGCGAAACACAGAATATCTTAATGAAATAGTACAAATTTCACAGCTGGTACTGGCTGGAACCCAAAGTTGCCCTTGGGCAAACAGAAACTTCTCTGTGTGGGGGTGGGGTGGGAGGCAGGATGTAATTTCCCGCTCAAGATGCAAGTTCCCAGCCCTCCAGAGAAGCCTGGTGGGAAGGCACAGGTAGCTGTGGGGGGAGGGAGAGGCATATCCTGTGGGTGGAGAGCCAATCACAGTTTATTGGTCCAACCCACTGCAGCCAAGGGTACTATCAGATAGGAAAAGCACCATGATGTCTTTAGCACCATGATAAAAGGAAGTACTTCTTCACCCAAAGGGTGTGGAATTCACTGCCACAGAAGGTGGTGGAGACTACAAGCATAGCCAGCTTTAAGAGGGGATTGGATAAAAATATGAAGCAAAGGTCCATCAGTGGCTATTAGGCACAGTGTGTGTGTGTGTGTGTGTGTGTGTATATGAGGGGAGGGACGGTAACTCAGTGGTAGAGCATCTGCTTGGTAAGCAGAAGGTCCCAGGTTCAATCCCTGGCATCTCCAAAAAAGGGTTCAGGCAAATTGGTGTGAAAAATCTCAGCTTGAGACCCTGAAGAGCCGCTGCCAGTCTGAGTAGACAATACTGACTTTGATGGACCAAGGGTCTGATTCAGTATAAGGCAGCTTCATATGTTCATATATATGTGTGTGTGTTATGTATGTATATGTGTGTGTATTCACACACACACACATATATTGGCTACTGTGTGACACAGTGTTGGACTGAATGGGCCACTGGCCTGATCCAACATGGCTTCTCTTATGTTATGTTCTTTGCACAAATACCAACTCAAGATCTGGATCAAGGAATGTGATGGACGAGGTATATTACCTCCCGATGAACTCTGATAAATTCACGGGGATCGCCTTTAGCCCATGGGGGCAGTATCACATCCCCAAGCTTAGTGCCATTCTGCTTGCAACCTATAAAAACAAAACACTGGCTTTTAGTAAAGCAGAATTTGCTTGCAATTAAGGGCATGTTTGAATGAGACTCTGGACCATGGGTGGCCAAACTGGCTTAATGCAAGAGAAACATAGGAAAAAAATCAGACATTTGAGAGCCTCAAGACATGAATGTCAGAGGTTTGAGAGCCCTAAGACAAGGAAAGGAAGGGAAGAAAGGAAGGAAGGAAATTTATTTTATTTAGTAGGCTTATGTTCCGCCTTTTCCCGTAAACAGCCTTCCCATAAAAAGGAAGGGAAGGAAGGAAGGAAATAAATAGATGGGGGAGGGGGGATGGAGAGGTGGAAGAGGTGGAAAGAAAGCTCTTAGAGCCACACAATATGTGTGAAAGAGCCACATGTGACTCCCAAGTCACAGTTTGGCCACTACTGCTATGGACTATTGAGTATACAGTTCAGGCAAGCACTCCAACTCTGATATCAGTCTTATAAGCATGCTCTCCTGTTAACAGTTGTAGGATATATTGTTACTAAACACATGTAACAAAATTATAACCATTATTCAGCAAGGTATGCATCAGAAAGGAACAGTAAGGAGATCAGAAGCCACTTTCCCCACCTAGATCAAAGTTGTTGGAATTGAGCAATAACTCTGGGAGGTAGAAAAATTCTGGGATGAGCTCCTTGACATCTGCCATGTTGTGCTTGGAGGCAGAGTACCAGGCTTCACGCACGCTGTGGAACATCCTATCAGCCAGGTCAAAATGGCCGCCCTTTAGAACAAAAAGAGACACATTTTTCATTACATCGTGGGAGCTGGCTGGGCTGGTCATCACAACTATGAATCAAGAGTGAAAACAACAACAAAACAAAACACCATGGCTGGGGAGGGGTTGTGTGTGCCAGCCCTGTTGTGATAGATGCAAGGATCCTTTAATCCTTGGAGGTCCTGGTTTCAGGAAAAAGAGTCTCTTTCTGGGGCTGGAATTACAAACTTCTCAAACTGCTGCCTGGGAGATGAGTTTCCTTTAAGGAGACAGATTAGCAGCATGGTAATGACCATTTGCGCACTGCTCAGGAAGAGGCAAGATAGATGGCTTTTTGAATACAGTGAGTAGGGTCATAAAAAGTTGGGGTGTGCATCTTAATTTGATTGGAGAGAAGGCGGGAATCCACTCCCAGTTCCATGAAAAATTAAAGTTTAGCCCTCCTCCCTGGGACAGGAAGCTCTGAACAGACTGTCAATAACAAACAGAAGGGCTAGGGAACCCAGAGAAGTAGTGGAGTGAAGTCCTGACCAGCCTCTTTTTTAAAAGTTCCTGTCAGCTTGTAGCTATTCCATAAAAGGGAATGTGAAGTAACGCCAGTGACTATACCACTCAGTTAGCCACATATGTTTTTATTATGTTTACTAGGTTTCTTTTATTAGTTCTGTAATACCATGTAGCAGTTTGATAGTTTCCCAAAGCTTTGTGCTCTAGTGAACTTGGGCATGTATTTTAGTAAACATTTTTTCCTTTTTAAAGGTCGCAGGCTGCAGTCAAAGAAATCTCACCCGTGGATTTGATCGCTCAATCCGATTGGAATAGACAATGCAGACCTTGGTCTTAAGCAGCATTTACCACTTTTTAAAGTTATATAATTTTGTTGAATCAAAATGCTTTGCAACAAAGCATGGAAAAAGCCAGAAAAACCCATCTACTAAACTGGCCAAATGCTTTCCCAAAAGCTTATCATCAGAGGTATTCTGCGTTTTCATGAAAATTCAAACTTAGATCTTGTTCAAACAAAATGCTTGCAAGACCACTTTTACTCCTACAATATTGACACTGCTCATGCCATGTTTAAAGTCTATAAAGGTAGTCAGATTAGCCTACTGCAGCAGAAACAAACAAGAGTCTTGGGGCAGCGTACAGACTTAAGCTTTCGTAGATGAGCACAATCATCTTCAAACGGAAGCATTCAAATTAAGCTGCCAACATACCAAAGCAACAAGCACAGTGGCCATATTCCCTTGAGCACACTAGTGTGGCAGCCATGAGGACTACAACATAAGTGTCAGATGTGTGTGTGGGGGTGGGGTGGGGAGGTTTGTTTATTAAATGGCACACAACGCTGCCTTATTCTGAATCAGATCCTTGGTCCATCAATAGAAAAGAGCAAGAGTCCAGTCATACCTTAAATAACAAAATTCATGGCAGGGTAGGAGCTTTCATGAGTCACTGCTCACTTCCTCAAGGACACTATGGCCTACCTAGACTAGCAGGGGCTCTCTTAAGGTTTCAGTTAGAGGCCTTTCCCATCACCTGCTCTACTACCTGGTCCTTTCAACTGGAGAGGCCAGGAATTGCACTTGGGACTTTCTGCATATCAAACAGATGATCTACATCTGAGTCGCAGCCACTGTCGTCACATGTTGGGTCTTACAGCCAAGAAGGGGCAAAGGTTTCAGAAGTGCACGTCATACCTGCAGCCTTAAAAATATCTGTGTGAAGGGCTCCATTCGCACAAGATACGAAGCTACTATCATTGCAGATGAATAGTGTGTCCCATAATGATATGCTGGCGTCTCACCTGAAAGGGGGGGAAATGAATGCAGTAATTGAAAAGGAAATGCCCATAAATTAGGCCATACTAAATTACTTCTTTTTTTTTTTAATGCAGAACTGTGACAATAAGACACTGATAGCTATTTACATTTTTATGATTTAACACTGCAGCTGCTTACACTGGGAGCAATCCATTAACTGGTGATCAAGTAATTTGCCTAGCAAGGTAACAAATATTTTTATAAAGTTTTCAAGCTGTACTTCAAATTAGCCACAGTATGTGCTGCTGAACGTATGGCTTCTTTAGCACCTTTTGCCATCTCTTTTGGCTTCTTTAGCATCTTTATCAGGTGATTTAGTGTTGTAACATTTCCACAAATCACTGGAAGCCACCAGGCTTCTATGGGTTGATTAAGTTATACAGCAGAGCTTCCTCAACTGAATAAGACAAAACTCCTTAAGCAAACAATACACCTGTTCCCATCTCCCCAACTAGCAATACCGAGACTGCCTGGGTTGGATGTGCAGCCATGAGTAAATCAGATTAAAGGGGAAAAGTGACTGAGCAAGTTGGCCCAGGATAACAATAGCAAGACGGCTGAATCACCACAAACTGCTGCAGACTGAACGAATCAGCTACAGCTCAGCTCATTATCAGCCTGTGATGCCATTTAAAGTCCCCGCAAAAAAGGAAGAGTCAACTAAAAAACAAAACAAAAGGCCATCCCATTGCTCTCAGACCTGCCACAACAAGAGAGTTGTGCGTCATAACACTTGAGGCCTACCAAGGACAATTACAAGCTTTCTTTGGGAGACCTGACTCACTCCTTATAGCAGCAGCCCACAGTGGGCAGTAACACTCTATTTCAAAGGTGTGTCAAGCCAACAATACCACAGCTGCTTATTGGTCAGGCTATCTTTTTAAGAGGAGGAGGAAGTGGGGAAAAAGAGGGAGGCCCAAATGCAATGGAAAGGAGCTCCTTTGTTTTATTTTTTTGCAGAAGAAATACCAACAGAAATACCTTATTTCTACCTACAGAAGAAATAAGGGAGTTTCTCTTGCTCTTGCCTAACAATCCAAGCCTACTCAAATGCCACCTCCTTTGCACAGCTTTCTGGGCAAAGGATTACTCAAGAGAATAGCAAAATGAACAAAGAAGGTAAGGAGAATTTCAACTCGGAACAAACCGGGTACCCCAAAAAGTTGAAAAAAGAAAAACCTCGTCTATGGAAATATCCATGTCAAATACAAAAAAGTTTAAATTATATATTAAATAGCAACTTTAAATAGTAAATAGTTGGAACTGTAAATAGTAAATAGTTGAAACTGTAAATAGTAAAATCTTTGTATCGAAATCCATCCATTTCAGTTTATCTGTATATCAGGAAGGTACTTACATATGAAACCAAAACGGATGAATATTCATAATTTGAAGTTTTAGTGACTTAATTTTAGATTTTATTTATTTATTTTTGTAATTGACACTGATACTTACATAGGCAATTCCCGCCCCTCCCCCCCAAATCTTTTTGGTTACCCATTCTGTAAGAATGCTTGAAGGAGCTATTTGCTAGAAGCTGTATCATAATTCAGATGAGAATAACACAGAAGGACAATTCTAGCTGCAATTAACAAGCACAGAGTAACATTCCGCATTTCCTTTGGGAACATAGCTGTATAGCTTAATAGGATAACTTCAGCTGAAGATGGAAAATCTTTACCCAGTCCAATTTTCAAATGCTCTACAACTGACAACTAATAATTCTTTGCCTATCTGTATGTCCATCACATATGCAGATGGTTATATACATATATATCATGTGCAACATATATCATGTGCATTCTTATCCATTTTTGCTATTTTAAACAGTGACTAGTGCCACTGATATAGCATGTGGTTTTATTCTTATGATTTAGTTGTGATAAAGGGAGAATTTAAAAAGAAAATCAGTTAAGGGGCCATGAACCAATTGCTGCTGTCTTGCTGGGAGAGTGACTTTCCTGCCTCCACAGGGCCACCGGTCAATGATAACTGACAGATTAAAGTCCTGAGAACATTTTCTTGAAACAAGTCCCATTGAATAGACTTGCATCTGAGCAGAACTGCTTAGGGCTGGTCCCTTAGTGACTCAAGAGAAGCTGGGTGGTGTTGAAATGCGGGCAGGGACCGCAGCCAGGTCACTGCAAAGAAGATGGAGGGAAGACAGAGTTGCTGCAACTGGAATTTGCCAAGACAAACCAGGACTGAGTCAAGTCCTTGTTCCCCAACCTAGCCACAGTTAAATATGCTATGGCTTTTTGTTACATCTGAACCATGTCATAAGAACTGAACTAATGCCCCATTCCCTACAACCTCCACAGCTATCCAAACATCTTTGCTGCAATCTGAGTCTTCAAAAAATGGTGATGACTGATAGCTTATATCAGGGGTGGCCAACCTGCTTAATGTAAGAGCCACATAGTATAAATGTCAGATGTTCAAGAGCCGCAGAGAGAGAGAGAGAGAGAGAGAGGGGGGGGGGGAGGGAGGGAGGGAAGGAAAACAGATGGGGGAAGGGGAAAGAAAGCAACTTTAAATTGAAATGCATTCTCCAAGCTATCGGTTGACTTGGCTTGGAGAAGTGATTTAAAGAGAGAAATATCTTCTCCAAGCCAGTCAATGGAGCTGGGGAGCTTTGAGAGCCACACAATATGTATTAAAGAGTCACATGCGGCTCCTGAGCCACAGTTTGGCCACCCCTGGCTCATATCCTACCTTTCACCATCCAATTAAGAGCTGCCTTTTTGAAATCCCCACATTTGGAAGAGGGAGGGGGAAAGATCTTTATGTTTCTTCAATTAATATTCCCATGTCTGTCCTACACTTTTGTTGCTGCTGGGCACAAAGAAAGCATTTAGCTGTGTGTCATGATGATAAGTCTAATGAGGCCTACAGGCTCCAGAGAAGCCTGACTAGGAGTAGCTATAGAGGGCCTACATTTCCCAGGATCCCCTCTGGCCCTCCAGTTGCGTGGCAAGGGATGGGACCTGGGAGGAAAGCTTAAAAGGACCAAACACAGACAGGGTGTGTTCTCTCAGAAAAGGCTGCAGGAGAGAAGGCAGCAGGAGAGATCGCTTATCCAAGGGGTGAGTTTGGTATTAGAGAAGGGAACTTTTAGCAAGTTGTCTTAGGGCTTTTCTTTTTGTTTTACACCACCTTTACTGTATACATATTTCACTATTGCACTACATGTTTATCACCTACATTATTGTTTGAGCACTGTAAATAAATTGTTGCTGTTGTTTAACTGCCTGGGTCCTCAAGTCTCCTTGGTTGCGGTTAAGAGGTGTTTACTAATAAGGAAAACAGGGGTGGTTGGATGCTGTGGGCTCTCCCATGCAGACCGTCACCAGAGTGGTGGCAGCCAGCAGAAGGCCCTCCTAGGCCTCTGCTGTGTGACGGTGTGGTATTTGGGTTAAAGGAGGACCCAACATGAAATGGACCGACTCAATCAAGGAAGCCACGGCCCTCAGTCTGCAAGATCCGAGCAAGGCTGTTAAGAATAGGATGTTTTGGAGGATATTCAGTCATAGAGTTGCTGTAAGTCAGAAGTGACGTGACAGCACACAACGCGCACACACATCCATTGGGTTAATAAGTTTATTGAGGTATCTTATCCTTGTAGTTTCAGGACTACTTATTTTCCTCTAGAGTATCTGTGCAGTAACAGAGATACTTGGCCTTGATACAGCTGCAGAGATGCATTAGCAGAACGATTATGGGAAGGTAGTAGCAAAAGTTTTATCTTGTGCAAATACCTCTACAGATCTCTCTTACATGTACAACATGCGTAAAGGAGAACAGCTGAAGCTGAAAAAGTCAATGGCTATATATTAATTTGTAGGCTGTGTTCTAAGGTCTTCGCAATCAATGCAATTAGCACTGCACTATTAGGTAGAGTCACATCCTTCACACCCTTATGCACAATGGACTTACCATTAGGATCTTCCCAGTCTTTGTAGCGCTTCTTATACTGAGCTAACCTTTCCTCTGTCTGTGCCCCCATTGGTTTAGACAGGGTTCTGAACGTCTTGGGGTTGGTAAGGTCCAGCTCCTTTAAGCCAAGAGCCAAGCAAAAACGAAAGTCAATTCTTGGAGAGGATTTCTCATTGATTCACACTTTCCTGACCATGAAACATATTTGTGACTCACTACATATGTATGTCAATAAAGAATACTCTCAGCATTCCACAATTAAGGGTACATCTGCCCATCAATCTCCAAATCTGACATATTTATTTTCTTCACTATGTTTCCCCTTAGAATTAAAAAAATGGTGACAATATAAACTAAGCTTGTCATTCTGGTTTGGCCCTTGCGTCTGTAATTTCATAGAATCATAGGGTTGGAAGGGACCAAACAATGCAGGAAATCCACAAATACCTCCCCACCACACACCCCCAGTGGCCCCTGTTCCATGCACAAAAAGTTTCTAGTTCTTGATTTTTTTTAAAAAAATACTTTACAATCTAACTGCTCCAGCAGCTTATAAGATAACCTTCCCCTACTGAGGCAAAGATTTTGGTATCATTGCTTACAAACCACTGCCAGTCTAGATCCATATTTCATATCTAAGCACTATAACATTTAAGCAGCAATCAGCAGCACAGTTCCTAATGCCTGCCAGTCTCCAAACCTAATGGGAAGTGATTTGGAAAAATTAATCATATTATACAATAATTTTGTCATGATTACTTCACTTGGGTCCACCAGCCCCTTCGAAGAGCTTATTTCATTCATAAATGAATGAACGAACACTCATCTAGTTAAAAGTTAGGCCTTTAATTTCAATATATAATTCCACATCACAAAATTTAGGTCAGGGCTGATTCTTGGGTATTAGCATCATGCTTCTAGCCAACTAATTAAGCATTTTTCCAGACCTAATTCAGGCTACTTTTAAATGTTGGGATTTTAGGCTTCCCAAAAACAGATTTTATAAATGGTGAACCTTACTGACAAGATCAAGCATAAAAAGAGACAGTTTTGTGTTTACCTCTGAATCATAGTCTGCAAGAATCCACGGGAAAACAGGATACTGCATAAGGTCATTATAGGATCGGCCAGCCAAAGTGTTTAAATGCATCAAGTACTGGAAATTACTGATTTCACCCCTCTTTGTAGAGATTAAAGCAAAAAAAAAAAACAACAGCATTTCAATTCATTTTCTAATAAGGAAACTTACAACTTCTAAGTCCTCTGGTGAGGTTGCTCTCAGGTTTATCTAATTTTTAGGAAGTTGTCTACTTCTTAACAAAATATGGAAACGAGAAATGTAGCAGAACATTTGGACACAAGAATTCATGTCCACGTACTCCACTTTTCCCACATAGGAAACAGGAAACTAAGCTACATTTTCTGCTTACCTCCCACCTTTGTGTGACAGATTTTTCCCCAACTAGAGTGCTCAGCAAGCCAGACCTATGAAAAATCAGAAACAGTCAGTATTTCTGCAATAGATACATGCAAGTTAATATATGTAAAGTGGACTCTCTTTATTTTAATCCATTAAATCACAGCTGTTACTGTATCTATGTTCTGTAAAGATGTGTCACAACAATGTAGTGTAACACCCAGCACTACATATGTATGTCAACAAAGAACGCTCTTAGCATTTCACAATTAAGAAGGGTACATCTGCACATCAATCTCCCAATTTTACATATTTATTTCCTTCACTATGTTTCCCCTTAGAATTAAACAAATGGTAACCATATAAACTAAGCTTGTCATTCCAGTTTGGCCCTTGTGTCTGTTAATATATGTAAAGTGGACTCTCTTCATTTTAATCCATTAAATTACAGCTGTTACTGTATCTATGTTCTGTAAAGATGTGTCACAGATCCAGCTCTCCACCTAGCCACTAAAGAACCTCACTGGGCAGTCTTGAAAAAGCAACATCCTCTCAGGTGCTTTGCACATGAGGACACGCTTGTGTGAATTTTCAACTGTGGCTGCAGTTGCTGATACAGTACTGCAGCAAGGAGGCTTCCACAGGCCAGATTCTCTGCAGCATCCCTGCACCAGCCTCCCAGCATCAACTGCCCTCCCAGGTTCTCCAAATTCCCAGCATTCTCTCTAATTACTTTCACTGCAAAAATACACCTTTCCTCTTATATCTCTGCAACAAAAAGCAGTAGACTTACTCTTTTAAAAAAATGATATCTGAGAATTCAGAGAACCTGATCACTGAGTGAAAAACAAAACAAAACAAAAGAAGTCCCCAACAGCAAGGTGAGGAAATGTCTGCCTTGCAGAGAAGAGCAAGTAAAATGGCTGCTGTGGGACTAGGAAAACTCATCAGCATCACAGCCATCCCGGGTTTGCTGTAACCGTTCCCGATACTTTGCATCAAAACAGGCTTAGGAAAGATCGGCGAAAAGCGGAAGGAAATCTGGGAGGTGTACCAAAATGCTGTGGAGAAGCAGAAAAAAACAAAACAAAAAACCACTTCCCAAGCACATCGAACTTGGGGAAAAGAAGCCACAGGGAAAAGGCCTTAGTCTGACCTACTTTCATCAACAGCTCTTGGCAAAAACAACTAGATAACTTAATAAATGCCCTTCCCTTAGTTCACTGCGCAGGGAAACACACATGGCTGGAGAGTTCACACCGTTCATTCTCAAAGAGACCATCAATAGCATGGAGGAATTCTGCTGTTTCATCCACTTTTCTTGGCTTCTGCATTGTTTGTTTTCATATTTTACATTGGCAGAAATGTAATACTTAAAATATAGTTAAAAACAAACAGCTTTTCACATCTGGAATCATTCTCAATAATGAACAGAATGGGGGGGGCCCTCCTAATTTGGCAGCTCCTTCTGAATACTGGAGCCCTCTGGAGCTTTGCAACAGGACCTCGGGCTTCTTAAAATTATGGGAATCCCTTTCCAAGAACTCTTTCCAAAATTAATATATTGCTTCTGTGAAGAAACAGCCCAGCCAACAGACTTCGAGGAGACTGTGACAAATTAGGATTGCATGTATATTTCTGCCTTCCTTCTTCTTCAACTCCCCTTTATTTATTACTCAGGAAAATACACGTTATCTATGTGGGAGAAAGAGGAAAAAAACAGAAGGCTCAACCTTTGCAAAATCTGGATGAAGCAGATGACTGATTAAAACCAGCATTTACTTCCAAATGCATAAAACAAAGCACAAATGCTCACCCTTGCTCTACGCTGGTGTTGGGTCGCTGTCCGGACACAGATTCTGAGCTGTCGGTTAAAGATGGAACTACAGCCAAAAACCTTTTCAAAAATTAACATAATAGTTACTCAGTATGAAAACAGCAATATGGTATCCACTTTTGAGCTATATGGCAGAGCAGAAAAATCTGTATAAAAGCTTCATTTATTTCTAGATATATTATTGCGCCTGTAACTATAGCTTCAAAGTACCAAGTTTATGCTTTCTTTTATGTTTTTCTTTTTGTCTTTTGTTTATTATATTATATATTATATATTATTGTATTGTTTTATTATTTTATTTAATATTTTTTACAAAATTAAGATAATAATAGTAAAAGGGGTGGGGTACATGCTCCAATTAGACTTAGACTCTATGTTCAGACATCAGAAAAGCAGCAAACTTCTATTACACATCAGTACAGTTTTTTGCTGTGCTTATGCATACACCCCACCCCAACCCCTCTAATGCACAGAGCTTGACTGAACACATCCTAGTCTGATCAAGGCTGTGGCTGAGTGACACAGCATCTGCTTTGCATGCAGAAGGTCCCAGGTTCAATCCCTGGCATCTCCAGTTAAATGGATCAGGTAGGAGGTGACGTGAAAGACCTTTACCTGAGATCCTAAGAAAGCCACTGCCAGTCAGAGTTAGGCAACCAGCAGGCAGTGTGGTGGGACTCAGCAGCAGTAGGGAAGGTCTATACCAGCATCTCTGTGTCATTGCAAGCAATGTGGTGACAACGCTGAAATCCTGGTATAGGCCTCCCCTGCTGCTGGTAAGTCCCACCGGCCAGGCAGCTGACTGGCAGTGAGGGGCAGACCCACCCCACCCGGTCTCCAGTGTGGATATGGCTATCCTAATCAGAACACACAACTTTATGGATCAATATACTGATTCACTATGAAATCTTTATGGATAAATATACCGATTCAGTATGAAGGCAACTTCATGTGCTCAAACCTCAGTATGCTGAGATGTTCTAAGGAGACTCCTTGGTAAACTGGAGTTTGCTTTTCCTCACAAACCAGAATTCCAAACCTGGGTTAAATCTCAGTTTAGAATCCCAGCTTGCCTAGACTAAACAACCTCCAATTCACTCCTGTATTTGGGTATCAAATACAGGAGCTTGATCGTGTCTTACTTATTGAAATAATTTTACCCCACATTTCTTCTTGGCTTAAGATAGTATTGCAGCAAGATCTGTAACAAGTACCTTGGCATAAAGAGTGCAAGGAGCAAGTGGCACATACAGGTACAGCAGGTATTTATGCCGCACAAGTTTAATTTCAGGGGGCTGTGAGATCTGAATGTAGCCTAATATGGTGGCTACTGCCAATTACTTAGCACCTTAATTAGGCCACTGTTCCTATTTTCAATTGTTACATATATACTATGTACTGCAAAAAAAAAAGTAGTAAAATGTACACTTCAATCTTCAGAGCTGATGTTATCTAAACTGGGGGACGCATGTGACTTGCTCATTACAAGTGAGAAACAAATGCACATGTATTGAGAACATGTAAATCATTGTAGAATTGCTGCTCATTCACCTCAGGTCTTTCCGCATTCCCATTCTCCTCACCAGTGAGTTCCTGTTGCTTTTTGGAGGGAGGGGTGTGTGTGTCTGTTTTGCACGTATTTTGCTCCCTCTAGTGGCTAATTCAGTTTCAGATCATTTATGTCCCTGAAGCATTAAAAACTTCAGTTTAAAGCCAGACATAAACCAATGCAGTATTGAACTAACCATTAGAGAAAGAGAAACAAGGAATGAACAGCGGGCGGGGGGGGGGGGGGGAGAGTCAAAGCAAGAGGAACACACAAATGAGGAAGAGAACTCGAAAAGCCCTTAGTCTGCCTCCCCTCTGCCCCTCCTCCCCGTCTTCAGTCAGCCTAGAGCTTTTACTACCCAGAATAATTAATGCCATCTGGAAAATATTTTTATCCCTGAATACAGGGTTGAGGCTTAAACAGGCTTTGCATCATCTTGATGGCTGGAGCAAACCATTTCCTATTACTAATTTTTGTCCATAGAGCCAGTTTGGTGTATTGGTTAAGTGTATGGACTCTTATCTGGGAGAACCAGGTTTGATTCCCCACTCCTCCACTTGCACTTGCTGGAATGGCCTTGGGTCAGCCATAGCTCTGGAAGAGCTATCCTTGAAAGGGCAGCTTCTAGGAGAGCTCTCCCAGCCCTACCCACCTCACAGGGTGACTGTTGTAGGGGAAGAAGATAAAGGAGATTGTAGGCTGCTCTGAGACTCTGATTCAGAGAGAAGGGCGGGATATAAATCTACGGTCTTCTTCTTCTTCTAGTTCTGTTCAACTACTGATCCATGAAAGGACCTATTATTTTAGGCCCTGACTGCTACGCTTCCTAGCCTGTTTAGGATTTTTTGTCAGAATCGTCCAGAAGGGTCAAACTCATTTGTTACAAGGGCTGGATCTGATATAAATGTTGTTTTGTTGGGCCGGGTCATGCATGCATCGATTATTAACTCATTAATTATTAAGATGAATTTAATCCTCATTAAGTATGTGAAATGAAGATTAAGTTCATCAGCAAGTAATATATAATTCTTAGTGCCCATTAGTTAAAGATAATACAAAACAAAGAGCACATTCTGGAGTCTTCATCTGGATTTTCTTGGATCATTTTGGATATTCAGAAATCAACTACGCGGTTTGAAGGACTTTATTTCCTGAATGAATTATTTTTTGGTCTGGATATATGGTTCAAGGCTAACGATGAACTTCACTGTAAATGAATGAATTATTATAAGACATGTACAATTTATTAACCTGAAGGATATATTGTTTGTATTGACTAAGTGCAGGTTATTATTAGGGGTGTGCATTCGGTTCGGCCGAACCGTATATACAGCCGAATCAACACTGATTCGGCTGTATACGGAATTGGCCATAGCCGATTCCCATTGCCGCCTATTATGCGGCAGCCGAATACGGCTCGCCGTATACTGCCGAATAGCTATTCGGAAGTATACGGCTGTCAATGGAAAAGGCAGGAAAGTAGCTTCTGCAGCCTCAGTGGAGCTGCTTGCCTACTTTCCCACCTTTAGTGGCCTCTTCCCGCCTCTCCCATAGCCTCCCTGGGATCAGGGAGGGGGGGAGGGGGAAGAGGAGCCCCAGCAGCCAATCCAAAGCATGCATTTGCAAAATGCATTGCAAAAACAAGAACCCCAAGACTGTCTTACCTTGTCTTCTCTAGTCCAGGGAAGTCTGGTAAGGTTGAGTGAGAGAGCAGCAGCTGAAGCCAAGGGCCAGCCAGCAGCAGCACAATCTCTCACACTGACTTATTTGGCCTGAGCTTTCTTGTTGGTGAAAAGGCCACTTTTTTAACACTTGGCCTTTTGTGATTCTGCTGGTTTTGTTTTGGTTTTTTTAAATTACCTCTGGTTGGTGTGGGGGTTGGCGAGGGTGTGTGTGGGCTGGGTCACTTTC
The DNA here is from genome assembly GCF_032191835.1 of Heteronotia binoei. Lineage (NCBI taxonomy): Eukaryota > Metazoa > Chordata > Lepidosauria > Squamata > Gekkonidae > Heteronotia > Heteronotia binoei. The sequence goes on along the minus strand of NC_083231.1, from coordinate 103,262,605 downwards.
TTGTTTTTATAGAGTAGATTGTGTGTTCTGTGGCAGGGAAGCTGGCACCTGGGTGAGAGACCTAGAACCAGCAGGCTTGTTGTGGTTGGCCAGCTCTCTCCGTGTTGTTTGGGGCAGGGCTGGAGAGCTGGCATCTGTAGATTGTGTGTTCTGTGGCAGGGAAGCTGGCACCTGGGTGAGAGAACCAGAGCCAGCAGGCTTGCTGTGGTTGGCCAGCTCTCCCCGTGTTGTTTGGGGCAGGGCTGGAGAGCTGGCATCTGGGTTTGCTGCAGCCAGGTCTGCAGAGCAGACCTTGAGCAGATTGTGTTTTGTGTGGCAGTGACGTTGGCAACTGGGTTTATATTGCTTCCAGGCCTGCAGGGTTCATAGAGTAGATAGAGGGATGTAGTGCATTTGGGTCCTATAGAGATTCTCTGATGTGGTTAGGTTTGGCTTTGGGTGCCCGAGGAATTGGATCCCCTGGTCCAATTTTTTTTGGCCTTGTGGGTTTTGTGTGGGACAGTGCCCTGAAGCTGCACAGCAGTTTGGGGGGCTCTCCTCAAAACCCCCTGCTCCCCAGAGACACTTTTCCCACGACAATTACAGTGAGGAAGTGGCTAATTGGGCTTTCCCCATCATTGTTGGCAATGGGCCTTTTGGGGAGCCCAAAGACAAAGACCCCCTGGCCCAATCTTTTTGGAACTTGGGGGGGTTGGAGGGGAGAGTCCCCTGCAGGTCCCCTGCAAATTTGGGGGCTCTCCCTCAAACCCCCTGCCCCCCAGTAGCCTCTAATTATGCCCTATGTTGCCATTGATTTCAATGGCCCATAGGGTATAATGATGGAATAGGGGCACCCTCTTTGGGTGCCCCTGGAACGGGATCCCCTGGCCCAATCTTTTTGGTACTTGGGGGGGGGGTTGGAGGGAGAGTCCCCTGCAGGTCCGCTGCAAATTTGGGGGCTCTCCCTCAAACCCCCTCCCCTCCAGGCGGCTTCAAATATACCCTATTTGCCATTGATTTCAATGGCCCATAGGGTATAATAGGGCCGTATATTCGGAAATAGCCGCGCATCTACCGTATATGAGGCTATTCCGAATGCGGTATTCAGCAGTATACGGGGATTCCGATTTTTTTTCCCCCGTATACTTCCGAATCCGTGTAATGTTGAATTTTTTTTTTTTTGCACACCCCTAGTTATTATCGTATCTTTGAAGTACATGAAAGCAGAATGAATGAGAATTTAAAATATATAATGCTTTAGTTATAATTTTGGAATTACACTGCATTGATCTTTCTTTGTACCACTGATCTTTGTTTGTACCCATAAAATGTAATGCCAGATAATGGAGATATTAACTTTTTTTTTATAAAACACACAGGCGAACCCAATTAACGATATTACTTTTTACTCAAAATACAAACATGCTTTAAACATTAACACTCTTGCAGCATTTCCTTAAAGTGTCTTCCCCGATGCCCAGCCTCCCACTTTCACTGCTCACTACTTATGAGCACTGGGACAGCATACAGGGACGTAATGCACAACCTCGGACATCTGACAACAAAGTTAATAAGCAGTTGCTTGCAGGCCAGATAAAAGACCTGTATGGGACAGTTCATGGCCATATGTTTGACACCCCTGATGTATACAATATTTACTGAAAGACAACTGAAAACCAGTTTATAATACCTTTGGTAGACTTTATTTCTAACCCCTTTCTGAAAAGCGAGAAGGTAGTTGCGTCCATCTCCCGAGAACACTTCGACAGCAATTGGCTGCAATGAAATAGCAAGTTATTTTAAAAGTTGTCAGCAGGACATTAAAAAGACTGCTGTGGGCTACTATGGGGCCCAGAAGAATTTTTAATTTTTTTTTTAATCTGCGCAATCGATTTATGACCTCCCCTTTGCTTGAATCAGTGGTGAATAGTCAAACAGATGTTTAAAATTATCTCTGTTGCTTCTGTCAAACTTTTTTTTTATAAGAATGAAATTTGTTGGCTTCCAAACAAAAGCATTTACAAAAGGAAAAAGGAAAGGTCCCCTGTGCAAGCACCAGTCGTTTCCAACTCTGGGGTGACGTTTCTTTCACAACGTTTTCACGGCAGACTTTTTACGGGGTAGTTTGCCATTGCCTTCCCCAGTCTTACACTTTCCAAAGGTATATATAGATAGATTCCTCTTTGTAGTAGCTTCTTCCACTTGAAGCACACAGGAAAGTGATTCTCAATGCCCAGATATTAAAAATATTACTTATACTATCTGATGTCTGAGACTCTCAGTATATTATGATGTGCCCAACTGAGCTGCCAGACTGTATTATTCACTTTTATTGGTTTTAACTGTTGTTTTACTGTTCTTAAAATGTTGTTATCCGCCCTGAGCCCGTCTGGGAAAGGGCGGAATAAAATAAATAAATAAAACTGCTTTCCCCAATAGAAAAAATTCAGCAACAGTGGCATCACCTGTAACAGATATCGTCTTTTGTGCACCTCCTTGATATCTTCATATGCAAAAATACTGCATGTTCTTTTCAATTGACTTGGGCCCTGTCGTGCTCCCCTAGGTATAATTGGCTCGTGCATACTGTAGAGAAGAGGAGAAAATAACACTATATAATCTATTCGGATTTTCATTAAAGTTAGCATCATTTGCTAAGAATGCAATTCAGGAACATCCAGCTCTGGAGATTTAGGGGTGGAGTGTGGGGAGGGCCGGGCATAGTGCCATACATAGTGCCTTCTAAAGCTACCATTTGCCCCACCTGCCCAAAGGAACTGAATTCCCCAGTCTGGAGAGAATTCTGGGAGATTTCCAGGCCACCTGGAGGCTGGCCACGCTTCTATTACACAGTTGGAATGGAAATACACCACGGGCTGAGAAAAACTGTAGATCATAGATTCTATTAAGCAATTCTAGTTTTTCCTCACCAATCTTTTATGGTCACACTCATTATATTAGCTTTAACAGCAATGCTCAATATGTTGCCAAAATCATACTACTTTAATTGGGATTTGGGGACTAAGATCTGATTTCACATTATTCTGCTTAGATGTGATTATGTCTTTCAAGCTGCACTAACAGCAGAAATTGGAGCTTTCTCATGCCTTTGAGAACGTCTGATTTTCACAGACTCTTTCCCCCCCCCTCTCCTGCCTTTTAAACAGATTTGCCACCTCTTGAGTAATCTACTTACTTTGGAGGTAAGGTCTCAATGTCCCGTATTTCCCTGGTGGCAGTCATTGTGAATCCATCGATAACGTAGAAGTGCTCTTTACCAAAGAGAAGCAGCCCCTCACTGGTGTCTAAGCCTTGAACTCGTGCACAGCGGTACATGTGTTGAATCTGTAATAAAATCCAAGGAATGTTCCTTCATTAAGGTTAAGTCCTTAATAAGAAGGGTTCCAAGCTCCGGGCTAGAACCCTACTTATTAGGAGACTTGGCAGCTGGAGCTGAGGGCAGGGTTGGGGGAGGGGAGGGACTTCTATGGGGTAAAATGTCATAGAGTCTACCGTCCAAAGTGGCCATTTTCTCCATTTTCTCTGTTGCCTGGGGAGCAGCTGTAATCCCAGGAGATCTCCAGCCACTACTGGGAAGTTTGCAACCCTATTAATAAGGGAGAACCCAAGCAGTAGAAGAAGATATTGGATTTATATCCTGCCCTCCACTCCAAAGAGTCTCAGAGCGGCTCACAATCTCCTTTACCTTCCTCCCCCACAACAGACACCCTGTGAGGTGGGTGGGGCTGGAGAGGGCTCTCACAGCAGCTGCCCTTTCAAGGACAACCTCTGCCAGAGCTATGGCTGACCCAAGGCCATGCTAGCAGGTGCAAGTGGAGGAGTGGGGAATCAAACCCGGTTCTCCCAGGTAAGAGTCCGCACATTTAACCACTACAGCAAACTGGCTCCCCAGTACCAATGGGACCTTAGCCAATCCCCTGTTGTCGTGTTGCTCTTTAAACAAAAAGAAAAAAAACAAACAAATTCAATTCCACCCTTCCATTGAAAAGGTTTACTTATAAGTTACACCACAGGAGCAAAGGATCTTTTTTACGTCTTCCAAACTAAAAAAAAAAAAAAAAGGAAAGGAAAGTAATTCTTCCAGTTCATAGAACACCTTTCCAGTTGTGACTTTCTTTTGTCGGTAGCACTGGGGGGCTCTGCCTTTCATGTCACAAGGAACTTGGAAGCCACAATGACACTAAGCAAGGATGAATAGAAAAGACAGCAAGTCTCCACAAGAGATCTATTTATAACATGCTCAATCTGACATTCGAGAAGAGCCAACAAAATCTGAAGACTCTTTCCCCAGCAGTGTCATGCTGATTCCTAGGAACCTACAAACAAAGTCTTACCAGATTTTCATCTGAAATTCAAAGGCACTGGGGACTGATATAAATTATATTTGATTATCTGAAAACTGGTAATCCCCCTCCCATATGTTTCCCCTTATGCCCGAAGATAAATAAACTGTGCAAAAGCTCATAATGTTCATTTATAATAATACTTTAAAAAATGAATCTTAATGCAGTCAGACACATAACACAGAGGAAGGATTCAGTCATGAGAATGAGCTTAAATAATAGCGTGATAATAAACCAAAGGAGAGGATTAAACGTATCTTGATCCTTTCCATGCTCTCAAAAGCTACCAAAACCATGAACTTTTTCAAATGGATTAAAGAACCTTTAAGGGGACTGAATAACAAGGCTGGCCAAGAAATGGATCTGGATGCTCAGTCTCAATTTGGGGTTGAATAATGGTTTATAATCATCATCTTTCTTATCCTAAAGTGATGTACTATCTCAAAAGAATATATATATTCTTTTGAATTTTATATATTTAGATGAAAGCTTACATGCACAACTGGAAACAATATATATATATTCAATACAGAAACAACAGTAAAGGAAACTTTTAAAAAGAATTTACTGCATGACTATTTAAAAGCTTGACCATCTAGCATTTTAAACAGCTAGTGTGGTGTGGCAGTGGACTCTAATCTGCAGAGCCTGGTTTGATTCCCCACTCCTCCTTCACATGAAACCCTGGGCCAGCCACAGTTCTCTCAGAGTTCTCTCAGTCCCCCCTGCCTCACAAGATGCCTAGTGTGGGGAGAGGAAGCGATTGCAAGCCGCTTTGAGACATGAGGCCTGCTGGTTGACCTTGGGCCAGTCACTTTTCCCTCAGAACCTTCTCAGCCTCACCTTCTATTCCCTATTCCAAGCATAGCCAATCTTTTTAGTCCGAATGTCCAATTTCCCCTGCAGTGTCCACTTAGGAAGATTTTAGTGTGGCAGCAATCTAAAGGGAGGGGGAGGGAGATTAAAGTTGTATGTGACCAGACATGCTGGGAGCACATCCAGCACCCCAGTAGGCTTGCCTTTCATTTTTGGGTGCAAAACATTCTTGTTCTATTCCTTTGAGATTGGCTGAACAACAATTTGGAATGTGTAAACCCAACAGACTCAAGAAACCATGTGCCAAACCAGGGGGTGGCCAAACTTACTTAACGAGGGAGGGAGGGAGGAAGGAAGAAAAACAGATGGGGAGGGAAGAGGGAAGGAGAGGTGGAAAGAAAGCAACTCTAAATGCATTCTCCAAGCTGTCAGCTGGCTTGGAGAAGTGATTTAAAGAAAGAGATACCTTTTCCAAGTCAGCCAATGGGATGGTGGGGACTTTGAGAGTCACACTTTATGTGTGAAAGAGCCACATGTGTGCCTCCTGTGCCAAACAGATAGCAAGCTTTGTTTCTAAAGTGTGAATAATGGCAATTCAAAAGAGTACATCCTTATTTATTTATTTAAAAAAATTAGATCTGGTAATGCTGAGCACTAAAAAGCATGAGATGCTAGAAGCCATGTACCTTTTCCCCTTCTTCTAGCAGTCGGAGCAGAGTTGTGTTATCAGTTTTCTCCTCTTCATCTATGGAGCTACTCTCGGCAATCTGATCCTGCAGCTGCTCCTGGTTCTCCTCATCTCCGCCGTCAGGAGCCGAACGAGACCTCTTCAGGGGTGGTTTAACAAGACCTGAACCGAAGAAACAGAATGGGTCAGCAGCATATTGGCCTCCGTCAATCAGCCGCACTGAGTGTACAAGCAGCTCTGCAAAATAATCAATTCAAATAAAGACCTACAACACTCTTATTTTATACTTATAACGTGCCCCCCCCCCAAAAAAGAACGCTAAGCAGACAGCATTTCCTTATTTGGTTTATTCATTCCCTAATTTGGTTTATCCTGCCAGTAATTCTGCGGTCGCTGTATCTCCATTTAACAAGTGGCACCAATGTGAGGCTGAGCTACCTAAACCAGGACCGCCCAAATCTTACTCAGCTACAAACAACACATAAAGCTGCCTTTTGCTGAATCAGACCATAGGTCCATCAAGGTCAGTATGGTCTGCTCTGACTGGCAGGGGCTCCCTATGATCCCAGGCGGAGGTCTTTCTCACCACTTACTGCCAGATCCCTTTTAACTGGAGATCTCAGGGACTGAACTTGGGAGCGTCTGCATGCCAAGTAGAGGCTCTGCCACTGAACTGCAGCCCCGTGGTGCAGAGTGGTAAAGCTGCAGCACTGCTGTCCTAAGCTCTGCTCACGACCTGAGTTCGATCCCGGCGGAGGCTGGGTTCAGGTAGCAGGCTCAAGGTTGATTCAGCCTTTCATCCTTCCGAGGTCAGTAAAATGAGTACCCAGCTTGCTGGGGGGGAAGTGTAAATGATTGGGGAAGGCAATGGCAAACTACCCTGTAAAAATGTCGTGATACGACATCACCCCAGAGTCGGAAATGACTGGTGCTTGCCTTTACCTTTTTTTTAGTGAGGGTAGACCAGGCAAACCACATGCTCTCAGTCTAATATACTTCACAGAGTAATTAAGAGGGGATAAGATGTTAAGCCCCTGTATGCTACACCAAGCTCCTTGGAGGAAGGTGGGATAACAACGAGAGAGAGACAAATCCCTGTCCAGCCCTTAAGAGAAAATGTAAATCCTAAGAATCTTGGCCTGCAAATAACAAAAGTGACTGTTCCCTTCGGGTCTCAAGTATTTAAAGCTACACCAAACAGGAGGGAGAGGCAGCAAATAAAGGAAAGGATAAATATACTGTATCAAAAGGGAAGAAGCATTTGCACACAGAGAAGATGGTGCGATCAGATGGCAGCATACGCTTCAGTAAACCACTGCTGGTCATTTCTTAGGGTAGCTCCCCTTCATAGTTAGAGAAGACAAATTTCAAAGTATCGTTATTACCCTGATCGGTCTCATGTCAAAAGGAAGATCCCCTAGTTAAATGCTTCTGCTTGGTCCTAAATTGGATTTTCTCCGACAAGAATGATGTAAAAAGTAACCAGTTGCTTCTCGACACAGCAGAGGCGTTAATGAGTCTATAAAGTGCATAAAAGGACGTTGCTGCCCAAGAGCTAACCTTTCACTCTTGCAATTGTGTCTTCTCCATGTTCCGGCTCCTGCTGAGCGGCTTCTCCTTCAGAACTTTCTTCGATGGTATCTTGGAAGACAGCGGGGTTTCCAGAAGCCAGGCGCATGTAGTATTCTTTGCTGTCATAACTTATAGCTCTTCGGTAGCGAGCTGGTTTCTTGAAATGATAATTGAATTAAATGCTCGAGTCACTCTCTGAGCAAAATAATATCCTAGATACACTCCGTTCAGAACCTGCCTGTTGTCTAGCCCTGTCGCTGTCAATTATAAGCTAATTGGAGTTTTCGTAGTCTGTCATTTGGAATGAAGGCAGCTACTCTTCCACTGAAACAATGGTCAGAACTGTACGCTGCAGGATAAATAACAGCATTTCAACCCAGACCCATCAAAACACATTCAGTGTGTTTTGCAAACTGTCACAAAGGATTGACAAACTCGTATCTGTCTTTGATAGCTGATTTTTAACACAAGTTCCCGGGTGGTACCCAGTTAATTTAGTTAATCTTTTAAAATATTTTGGATTAATTGTAAAATATGTGACTGCCCCCCCCCCCCCCATGCTAATCATGACAGCAGGCAAACAACAGGCCAGGCTTGGGTCTCTGTTGCACTCAACCAGCTCCCCCACATCTACACACACACAAAATTGACTTTGTAAATTAACCAGAACAAAACTGGAGGCAGGGGGAATAGCTCCAAGAGCTGTAAACACTGACAACTGAAAGCCAGTTTAAGAGGGAAAAAATGGTGAGGGAGGGAGACACATCAGCCTTCTCAAGATCAAATGATCCTAGAAAGAAAGGTTTTCAGACATGGCTCTTCCTTCCTGTTATTTCTCACAAAGCCCCAAGCTTGTCTTGCATAAAGGATAAGGCTGTACAGAAATCACTCTGCATTAAACTATCCTGTATTGTTCAAGTAATGGAAACGCAATTTGTTCATAGACACAAATTGCCCCAAACCACTTTTCACCTTCGGTGCTACTTCACAGTGTATATGCTGCAGATGTTTTCACAGCCTTATAATCCTACAGATTTCATCAGGGCCAATGGATCATGACCAAATTGGAATACTGGCGGGTGGAATGTCAGGATACAATGTACTTCGTCACAGCTCTAGTTTTGTTATACAAAAACCTTAAAGCTCAACCATCGAAGAGGAAGAAATGTTTGTTGTTATTTTTCTTGAAATGACATAATGTTTTACTAAAGTTCTGTTCTGGTACACTCTCACGCCACCTTTGTTACTCACTCGGTGCTTCTTGGAAGCTCTGCATGGGACAACCAGGCAAACGGCCTCATTTTGGGCTCAGTTCATCACTCAACCCAAGCAACCAGCTTCAAGACAGCACAGTAAATATGGTTGAGCTGCGGGCTGTGCAGGTGATGGATCGCTCCTAAAAACCATTTAATCCCATCCCCCAATTCCGCACAGATCCATTCAAGCCATGTTCCCAACACACCAAGTGAACAGCTCCAAGTGTCAGTGACTTCAGTGGATGCGTGTGCATAACCACAGCACAAATATTTACATGATAGTTGCAATTAAAATTATGTTAGTATGACAAAAGACACTGATGTGGATCGTAAGCCTCTTGCATTCATGGGAATAAAAGGCAGCAGGATTGAAGGGTCAGGAAAGGAACAAGAGATGCTGCACTTTGTTGCATCTGAAGCCTGCTGGGAGGTTAAAATTCAGCCCAAACTCCTCTTCTATGGTTATAGGCTACAAAAATCTGCAATTACACTTCAGGCTTTTAAATTAAGGTTTTTTTATCTTTAACGGTTGGTATAAGGTGGTACATCATACTATTGCTACTGATATAAATCAAATTACCTAGAAAAAATAAAACCCAACAAATCGGCAAAACTCCTCAATTAAAATTCTTACAAATTAATGCATTGGTTTTATGATTTTCAAAACACTGGATTAAACAACTAGTTCAAAATGAGTGAAGGTATGTTATATTTAGTGATGGGCAGAATTACAAGAGTCTCTTTGGAAGTGTGTTCTACAAATTACAAAAATGTGAACCTATGTAATTTGTAGAACGCGGAATCTTTTTAGCTTTCCACCACATTCCGAGTGCTGTATTTTGGAAGCAAAATACCACTGCAGTAAATTGAATAAATTGAATACGCTCGTCCTAAATCGAAAATACAGAAGCCGCTATAGTGTAAAATAAGTAAATGTTTTGCTCAGTCGGAAGAGAGCAAAATGGTTTTAGTCAGTTCTTGCAGGTATAATTTTTGGATCACTTTTGAAGTCCTTTGACTGCTGTGAATTAAATGGGGTATGTTTTACACATATCCACGTGCCTATAGAGATATTTAGCTCTGCTGATGTGAAGGCAAGAGAGCTGAGAATTACGAATAACAGTCCCAGTGTACTGGATATGACCTTGGACACACTTTTGGCATGGGGGTGCACCAATTGCATTGCCACCACAATGCCCTAAGACCATTTATCAGCACCGCAATGCTACGCTTAAGTCAAATAGCCAGCATGCGAACTGTCAAACTGCCCGTTACTAAATACGTCATAGTCCGTTAGTTCAGATTCCAAGCCGAAACACATTTTTACGGTGAGAACAGTGACAGCACAGCCCATCACAGCCTGTTAGTGTGCAGCACAGACAGAAAACAGCTACAGAGACGTCAGATTAGGTGAAGACTGGAGAGAACACAGCCACATCCTCTAAAGGTATTCACAGTAAAATCATTAATCCTAAGAACAGTTAACTGAGAAAAAAGCACGTGGAAAGCCAACCATAGAAGCCTTTGTTAAGGTTGCCTAACATGCACAGAGAAGTTTCTATCCTTCGCGCATTCTTTCAACCCTGTGGGTAGAGGTTTTTGTTTCTTTACCTTTTGAGGAATGGTATCGTCAGGTGTCTCGGGAGGTTTACTTGAGAAGTCAGACTGAAAATAGGGCATTAAGTACAAGAAATATCAGGGAACAAAAATTCACGTTGAGAAAGAACTGCATGACACATCACGCAACTATAGAGAACGGTCAGCCGTCTGTGGGCAAAACCGAGCCAAAAGTGAAATAAGATCTGCATCTTCCCTGGTACCAGACTGAACTTTAAACCTCACGCACCAGAGGAGGCAAACCACAAAAGCAGCAGAGAGGTCTGTAGCTTAGTTTCACGAAATGCTCAGACTCTGCTAAGCATAAGACAAAGCCAAACTCAGGTTTAATGCAAACCTGATGATGTAACATCAAAGGTGATAACATGCACTTTCCAGTACATATATTATAGCAATTCTATTGATACTTGGTTTCTCAGTGACTCAATTTAGCAGTCTTTTAGAATGCTGTGTTTCTTTCTACAAAGCCACAAACACAGTGAAGAGCTGTCCCTCTGTCCTCCTCCTGAAAGCGTGATGCTTGCCGGAGCCATGCCTTGCCCTAAACTTTTTCCAGCTTCCCAAATTTCTTTGGCCAGGTTTTGACACCTTGTGATCTGCTAAGCTGTCTGTAGCCTAACAGCTTTTATGTAGTGGATCGTCAGAGAGCTCCTTATTTTGGTGCTTGCCTCAAAGTGTTCTGCTTGGGAGGGAAAGGTGTAAAGTACAATATATGGCACACGGGCTGCATTTGGCTCGGTGGGTCACAAATTCCAATAGGCCTGTCTTATCCCTTATGTGGGATGCAGCTTTAGTTAGAAGGCCACAAGCTCACTTAAGTAACATCCTTAAGGCTTAACGCACAGCTAGGCCTGACTGAGAAGAAGAAAAAAGGACAAGAGTACCAACATACCAGTCTTATCTATACCCTTGCACTATGCGCCTTACTGTATTTCTACGGTGTTTCTAGGTAACATTAGAGAAGTAAGGGGTTCTTATAGTCCAAAACTGGAGTTATCTGATCAAGGCAGATGCACACGTATTGAATCTCTTGCTGTGCCACAGTGTTCAACCAGTCGACTAATGCCAGGCTGCCAAAGTGTGTCAGCGGTGTGTAGCTGGCTCTCGCAATGAAATTAGGCAGGAGGCTGCAGCCAATTGGTATGTGTATGTGATCACATGTGCCGGTGTGTCATCAATGTGTTTCTAAGACTGTAACCATTTAGAAAAAATTCAGAGCAGCTTGGCAATGCTGGCTATGGCCTAACTCTGCTCTCCGGTTATTGCAATAAACATTTCTCCCCCTTTCCTTCTTCACCTGGACTCCAGCTGTATGTCTTTTATTGGCTAAGGACAGTCAGATGTGCAGATTTGTACACCACGTAGTGCATGGATAAACTACAACCCTATTGTATCATCTCCCAATTCTTCTCTAGAGTCTTGGTGACGATCTTCCTAATTGGAAGTCACTATGGAGGTATACGGCTTTATGAAGTAATTCTGCCCCGAAACCAGACTCATCAACGAGCTTTCACCAGCAGGCCCACCCACAAACAGTTGCTGCCAGTGAAACATTTCATATTTTGAGCATTATGAAACACAATTCTACTGCTATAAGTTACTACAAGTAAGTACTGCAGCATAACAGCACTTACCAGCATGTTGGTCTCATGTTCAGCATCCGGCATGTAAGGATACTGAATGTAGAACATGTCGTTCCGCACCATCTTCTTCCTCATTCGACAGGGCCCTTCCGTCATCTCCAGCATCCATTTGTCTAGGTGAGAGCCAATGGGAGGGCCCCATAATCCTCTCTCACGTAACAACTCGTATTCGATTTGAGACCACTCCTCAGTCACATACTTCAATGCATTTTGTTGCCGCTATAAAGAACACTGTGGGTTAGCTGCCACGGTAGGCTTAACCATATGTCAAATAAGCACAGGATCTGATTTGAAAGCGCAGCGCTATCTTGTACTATGCAGTTCTGCTGAAAGCCCTTGATAAGGCCTTGGAGCAAAGAGATGCAAGAGATGCAAGAGCTCTTTGCAGAGATAAGGTTACATAGCAGTTTCAGCACTGTTCCGAGGCAGGCAACAGAAAAAAATTTCTCTCTGTGTTCATTGGAGTCAGAGACTCATCCCTGCATGGAATACAGGAAACTGAAGATAAGAGTTTCAGGAGACGACAGTCCTCCTCTTTGCTCCCTCACAACAAATGCCATATCCTACCTCTGATTTTTAAAAAAAGCATCAGCCTCTATTCAAATTAAATTTTTGCACATCTGCATCTGAAAACCCCTGCAAAAATGCAACTCAGAACTGTTGCTTCTCTAAGTGATATAATTTTAACAAAACATTGGAAAATTAAAAACACTGACCCATCTGTTACATTTGGTGACCAGTATTACAAATTACATTCATGCACGCATGTTTAAAAAAAGCACTGTGATTACTGCTCCAATTTACCTCTTGATATTCTTTATACTGCATGTCTACCAAGTCTCGAACTACTGCGATGTGCGTAAACATCCACTGAGAGATTTCCTAATGACAAAAAACACAAATATATTTATGAGTGCTCTTTCATGTTCCCTGCTAAATTGCTTAAATGTTGTTTTATGCTGCTGAATACTGCTTTTACCCTGTACGTTTCTTCTGCCCCTGATGAGTTCAATGCTGATGACAATTTAAGTCTTTACAATTGTATTGTTTTTACTTTGTAAGCAACCTTGAGTGCCTCATTTTAAATAAAATAAAATAAGTTGGATCCAGCTCACTCAATTGCTCTCAGTTCCTTTTCCTCTCTAGAGTCCATGCCCAACATAATAATAATCATATGACACTGTATAGAATAGCCAGGAGATCTTAAGATTGTCTGGCAGCTAGTTCTAGCTCTTTTAGCATTATGCACCACTAAGTGCTCAGCTAGACTTGTTTTTAAGGCAAGAGACATTTCAGAGGAGGTTTGCCATTGACTGCCTCTGTGTCGTGACCCTGGTGTTCCTTGGAGGTCGTCCTTCCAAATACTAGCCAAGACTGACCCTGTTTAGCTCCCAAGATCAGCCTAGCCTGGACTATCCAAGACAGGGCTATCCAACATAACTTGATCTCCAGAAGAGATTTGGGGGGAGGTCTTCCCTTTTCACGGGCAGAAAAGTTGGATCCAACCCAATATAATGAGATCCAGAGAAAAGTTTCTCTTTTCAGCCCACACACATGTGGAACATGCAAAAATTCAAGACATTTTGATTGTTTGTGTGACTCTGGTATTTTTGCCATCTCAATATAATGTTCTAAAATATCCTGATCCAGAAAAACATTTGAATGGGCTTCTCTTTTCCACATGCTAAAATTCAAAGTGCTTAACTGCTATCAAGGGTTAAGGTTGTGACGGTATCACCGTTGTCTTTTACTTGCAGGATACAGCATACAAAAATATCGAATTCATGAAACAAGTAATCTGCTGCACAGGATATGACAAATGGCTTTCCTTTCTGCCATCTTTTGCCTTTAAGTAATATAAGCTACCTGCGTGGACAGATTGTGTTTGTTCAGCCCACTTTCTTTTCGGTTTCTTCTTGATCCAGTTAGCTTTGAGAGGCCAAAACCACTGCTGACTCGTGAAAGTTTAGACTGGGTTGTTGGGACCAATGCTTCTCCTCGACTGATACATTTCTTTTCATGAGCTAGAATTCCAACAGAAAAACTGAGTTCGTTTTTTTCTCCAAAATACAACCGTTGGACCCCATACAATACACAGACAATCAGCAGAAGACTGATTCCTATTGTACCATTCCCAAAACTCTTAGACTGACTCAGCAAGTAAACACATCTTTGCATTGGTAAGCCCAGACAGGCAAAGAACAAGGTGAAGAAGCACCACCCCTGTGCTCCAGGGCCTTAAAAGAAACATGAGTGAGTTCCTGATCCCAGCCCCTGCAGAGTATACACTGAGAAGCTCCACATTCCAGGTGGCCCTTTCTCCTTCTTGACACTTCTCCATTACCTGCATCTGCACCTTTGCCTCTTGGTGCCCACTTTCACTCTCTGTTTCCTGTTCTTGAGCTCCCAGACCCCAAAAGCATCCCAAAGGAGGCCCTCTCTCTCCCTGGCCTTCAAGCAAGGAGATGATGCTCCACAACTACTTTCCTGTTCTGTTCTTCACACAACACCCAGTTCTGTAACACAAGCCACTCCGAATGCCCCACTGGGGCACGAAGGGAGTGTATAAGTCTGACAAATAAATTCAGCTATACTGAAGAAATAATGTGAGACTGTTGTAAAACCTTTAGCAAGTCTGCGAATAGAGCATGACCTAAAACCCACTCTGGCACATTGGTCTTATCTGAATAGTCTTCTCAGTTTCCCCACAGTTAACATACTCCTGGGGTCTGGGCCACTGAGTGACACAGAGCGTTCGACCAGATGGGCCATCATTGGCCTGATCCAATATGGCTTCTCTTATGTTCTTATGTACTTCGCATACAAACTAGAAGAGCTCTAACAGAAAGCCCCGAAATTCTGCTCTTGACTCTACCTAAGGCAATGCTAGCAAGGCACACGTGTCAAGCCCCATCCACAGAATGGTGCATATCAGTAATCAGTATATGGACTTCTTTTTCTTTCAAAGGTTTTACAATAATAATTCTGGGCTGTTTTGAAATAAAACATAGATCAACTAGAGCATCCTGGGAAAAGATACAGGTATCATTTTTGAAGAACATAACTGCTATACTCCTCCTTCCACCGACAAGAACCAAGGGTCAAAGGTGAGCCGCTGTTGAAATTTCAGGAAGGAGGAACATGGCATTAAAATCAGGAACAGTCTTCTCTCAAGTGCCAGAGCTGAGATTTAAACTCCTTCACATTTTGCAATTGTTCAGTCTGCGGTTCTGGCAGACTGGAATAGCACTAATGATGAATTCATTGTATTCATTTTCCAACCCCCACTGAGTTCTAAAAGCTATAACCACTTCCCTAATTGCAGAACAGAGTACTGTCGAAGCCAGAAACAATACAGTTTCAGGTGCTAAATCCTCTTAATTCCCCCCCCCCCCCCAATTACAGTCTGCTGCTTTTTATCACCACCATCTCTTAAGTTTGGTGTAGAGCCAGTTTGGTGTAGCGGTTAAGTGTGCGAACTCTATCTGGGAGAACTGGGTTTGATTCCCCACTCCTCCACATACAGCTGCTGGAATGGCCTTGGGTCAGCCATAGCTCTCGCAGGAGTTGTCCTTGAAAGGGCAGCTGCTGTGAGAGCCCTCTCAGCCCCACCCACCTCACAGGGTGTCTGTTGTGGGGGGAGACGATATAGGAGATTGTAAGCTGCTCTGAGTCTCTGATTCAGAGAGAAGGGCGGGGTATAAATCTGCAGTTTTCTTCTTCTTAAAATAAAAAAGCTGTACATACAAGTACCGAATACAATTACAGTGGAATTATTAATACCCTACATGGCTTGGGATCAGGTATCTGAAGGACTGTGTTCTCCCACATGTTTCTGCCTGGGAACAAAGATCACAGGGAGAGGCCCTCCTGACTGTCACATCAAAGAAGCTTGTTTAATGGGGACAGAAGAGAGGGTCTTATTAGTTGTAGCCCCAGGATTATGGAACAACCTTCCTGGAGAGATGCACCTGGCCCCTTAAGAGGCAGTTGAAGACGGTTTTATTTAGGATCGCTTTTGGTTATGTCCTCAACTGTGATTTTAACTTTTGGGTTTTATGTTTTTTATGGATGGATGTTATCTATGTTGTAAGCTGCCTTGAGCTCCATAAGGAAGAAAGGCGGCTAACCAATACTTAAAACAAAATAATTCCAAACAGCCAAATTCCAGCAGATGCACGAAACGCTTGTCAAGAGAAGCAGCAAACCAAGGGTAATTTAAAAGATTACAAAGCAAAATATGAGAAATAACCTTCAGTTTCTCAAAAGGAAGCATCTTGAGTGAACTGCACTGATTTGTCTAATCACACCAAAGAGCCATCCTAATTTTATTTTATTGGTTACAAAAGGGCTGCTTCCTTCCCCCACCCTCACAACATTGCAAAGTTTATTTCACATGGTAGTAAAGCTACTTTATGTAACTCCCCTCCTCCATTTTTACTCATGTGTTAAAAATATACAGCGCCACCCACCAATATCACAACCACAAGCATGAAGAGCTGAAACACAGTAATTTCTGTTGTCTAAGAAGAGATGCTGCTAAACAGACAGCAACAACCAATGCAATATCTCACATAAGACAGATAATTCTTACCCAAATGATTCTGCCAGCACTTTAAACTGGCTTCTTCGACGAGGGGCTTCACCAGGGTAATGTCCACATGACCTCTTTCGTTGACAGGGAGGGATACTTTGAATGCCTCCTCCAAAACTTGCTTCTTGCTGTAGATCAGCTCTGTCCACACACGATTCACGGCCTTTAGAAGAAGCTGGCGGCCTAAAAAGTGAAAACAGCACCACTGTGAGTTAACGCTGGCCATGTGGAGCGAGCAACAGATGAGAGCTATGCCCATCGCTCTGAGTAAGCTACAACTATTCAGACCCTTTTGATTTATTTTGCACTAACTGATACGGTTATGTACAACAGGAACTTTTGCTGATATGTTATTTTACTCTAAGATGCTGAAATGCCCAGACTTGGATAGCCCAGGCTAGCCCAATCTCATCAGATCTCAGAACCAAAGCAGGGTCAGTCCTGATCAGTACTTGGATGGGAGACCATCAAGGAAGTCCAGGGGTGCTACACAGAGGCAGGCAATGACAAACTACCTCTGAATGTCTCGTCTTGAAAACCCAATGGAGTCACCATACGTCAGCTGAGACCTGACAGCGCTTTCCACCACCAGCCCCTAGGATAGGTACAGGCTGGTGAGGCATAAGCAGGTGTTTCCGAAGAATCTTCTTAGATCAAAGATTTCAGGTTTTCACAGCTGGTAACATCATTAGGGTTTGTAGAATCTTTTGGGATCAAAAGGAAAGGAAGGAAAACTTTCTCCAGTAGAACACGGCACTTGATCCCGAAAGATTCTACAAACCCTAATAATCTTCTTAGATGTTTTGCAGGGGCATGCCTGAAAGTTTGCTTTTATGCAAGGAGTCCCTAAGAGTCTTCTCCCCGACCTGTTTATGTGCTGGCAACCCTCATGTTTGCTAATATTTCTTGGGATTCCAAAAGCAGAGTTCTGAGCTCTCTGGGGATTTGCATTAAGGACTGCACTGCCGCTACACAACTCTATCAACCTGCTCTTCACAACATGGTACATAAGAACATAAGAGAAGCCATGTTAGATCAGGCCAATGGCCCATCCAGTCCAACATTCTGTGTCACACAGCGGCCAAATATATATATATATATACACACACACACACACACACACACACACACACTGTGGCTAATAGCCACTGATGGACCTCTGCTCCATATTTTTATCTAACCCCTTCTTGAAGGTGGCTATGCTTGTGGATGCCACCACCTCCTGTGGCAGTGAATTCCACATGTTAATCACCCTTTGGGTGAAAAAGTACTTCCTTTTATCCGTTTTAACCTGTCTGCTCAGCAATTTCATCGAATGCCCACGAGTTCTTGTATTGTGAGAAAGGGAGAAAAGTACTTCTTTCTCTACTTTCTCCATCCCATGCATTATCTTGTAAACTTCTATCATGTCACCCCTCAGTCGACGTTTCTCCAAGCTAAAGAGCCCTAAGCGTTTCAACCTTTCTTCATAGGGAAGGTGTTCCAGCCCTTTAATCATTTTAGTTGCCCTTTTCTGAACTTTCTCCAATGCTATAATATCCTTTTTGAGGTGCAGCGACCAGAACTGCACACAGTACTCCAAATGAGACCGCACCATCGATTTATACAGAGGCATTATGATACTGGCTGATTTGTTTTCAATTCCCTTCCTAATAATTCCCAGCATGGCGTTGGCCTTTTTTATTGCAAACGCACACTGTCTTGACATTTTCAGTGAATTATCTACCATGACCCCAAGATCTCTCTCTTGGTCTGTCTCTGCCAGTTCACACCCCATCAACTTGTATTTGTAGCTGGGATTCTTGGCCCCAATGTGCATTACTTTGCACTTGGCCACATTGAACCGCATCTGCCACGTTGACGCCCACTCACCCAGCCTCAACAGATCCCTTTGGAGTTCCTCACAATCCTCTCTGGTTCTCACCACCCTGAACAATTTAGTGTCATCCGCAAATTTGGCCACTTCACTGCTCACTCCCAACTCTAAATCATTTATGAACAAGTTAAAGAGGATGGGACCCAGTACCGAGCCCTGCGGCACCTCACTGCTTACCGTCCTCCACTGCGAAGACTGCCCATTTATACTCACTCTCTGCTTCCTATTACTCAGCCAGTTTTTGATCCACAAGAGGACCTGTCCTTTTACTCCATGACTCTCAAGCTTTCTAAGGAGCCTTTGATGAGGAACTTTATCAAAAGCTTTCTGGAAGTCAAGGTAAACAACATCTATCGGGTCTCCTTTGTCCACATGTTTGTTCACCCCCTCAAAGAAATGTAACAGGTTAGTGAGGCAAGATCTTCCCTTGCAGAACCCATGCTGAGTCTTCCTCAATAACCCGTGTTCATCAATGTGCCTACTCATTCTGTCCTTGATAATGGTTTCTACCAACTTTCCCGGTATTGAAGTCAGACTGACTGGCCTGTAATTTCCCGGATCTCCTCTGGAACCCTTTTTAAAGAATGGTAGAATGCCGTTAGTGTTTGGACGGGAGGCCAGACAATGGCAAGTAATCTCTGAGCGTCTCTCGCCTTGAAAACTCTACCAGGTTGCCAAACGTTGGCTGCAACTTGACAGCACTGTACAGACAAACACACACACATGTGTGTGTTGAAATACAGACTGCATAAACATGTGTCCCCCTGACTACAGCAGGATCCCTGACTTCTCTGGCTAGGCTGGAGTTCTACATGAAGCAGTGGTGCTGCTGCTGAAAATGATATGTTTAGAAAAGTGAGTGGCTATAATAGCAGCAACAGGAGCAGGACTGCATATGGCTCTCAGTCCTAATACTACCCAGGAAAGGAAAGGTCTCCTGTGCAAGCACCAGTCGTTTCCGACTTTGGGGTGACGTTGCTTTCACAACATTTTCACGGCAGACTTTTTACGGGGTGGTTTGCCATTGCCTTCCCCAGTCATCTATGCTTCCCCACCAGCAGTCCTAAGCTCTGCTCACGACCTGAGTTCGATCCCCGGTGGAAGCTGGGTTTCAGGTAGCCGGCTTGAGGTTGACTCAGCCTTCCATCCTTCTGAGGTCGGTAAAATGAGTACCCAGCTTCCACCGGGGATCAAACTCAGGTTGTGAGCAGAGCTTAGGACTGCAGTACAGCAGCTTTAACACCCTGCGCCGGAGGTATCCCTTTAATAGCTTTTAAGTTGTTTTCACAAGTGACTCTTCCTGGGAGGGAGCACACCTTGGATTCAGCAGGAGATCAGAGGAGCGCAGCTCCTGAACCTTCCCACCTCGTCCATTGAAAAGTAGGTGCAGCTGCATAACAATCCCGGATGAGCTCCGCCACCTATTTTTCTACAAAACGACCCCTGGGAGGGAGAATACTGAGAAAATGCATGGCTCTTAAGTGATATGCTCCTAGATTGCCAACAGCCATTCCCAAAGCTTCTTCAGTAAAATAAGAATCAATTTCAAGCATTCAGGCGGCAGGGGTGGAGGGGAGAGCCTTGAAAATTATTGTCTTTTAGGCCACATACATGGTAGCAGGGGAAATACTGGTTTGTTTGGGGCTGCAACTTCCACACGTTTACTTGCCTCTAAGCTGTGTGCATGAGCAGCCACTCATTAAGACAGGAAGCCCCGCTCAGCGGCAAATCTGGAGCTGCGCAGGGTCTGGCACTCCATTGCCCGTTTTAAGATTTTGTTGCTGCTGTTCAGTTGCACAAGTCAGCACTTATAATCTGCTTAGGCTGTGAACTGCTCTGCGTGGGGAAGGGGGGGGATTAGAGGGAACACTGCCTGTGAGACTGTGACGCAGATAAGTGGTTTCCAATCACCAGGACAGACTTTGCCACCGTAGATGGGACAGGGGATACCCCCATGAAAATGGTACGTGTTGTCTAGCAGAATAGCATCACAGCAAAAGATTCTAGGGCACGTGCTCCACTCCATTCATGCTAGGATAAAGTAGCAGAACTTCAGCAGCAGGGACTTGCACGCGGCTCCCAGCATGACTCTTGCCCCTTAATTTGCTGCCCCATTCCCATCTGATAAGTCTAGTAATCCGCCTGTATGACAGGCTCAGGGCTGGCAATGCCAACTCCATTTTTAGGTATTAACTTTAGGCAGGGGTCGTTTTGTACAAAAATAGGTGGTGGAGCTCATCCAAGGATTGTTATGCAGCTGCACCTACTATCAATGGGCAAAGCGGGAAGGAGGAGGGGGAACCCTCAGAAAGGTTCAGGAGCTGAGATCCTGTGAGCTCCTGCTGAATTCGAGGCCTGACTTTAGATCTTGGTCAATTCTTTGTCTAATGCACAGTAGTAATAACATACCAACTTTATTCAATGCAACAACAGCATACATGCAGATTGCAACCAATGTGAGGGAAGTGAATGTTTACAGTCATGGGGAAGGATGGTGGCTCAGCGGAAGAGCATCTGCTTGGTAAACAGAAGGTCCCAGGTTCAATCCCCAGCATCTCCAACTAAAAAGGGCCCAGGCAAATAGGCGTGAAAAACCTCAGCTTGAGACCCTGGAGAGCCGCTGCCAGTCTGAATAGACGATACTGACTTTGATGGACCGAGGGTCTGATTCAGTATAAGGCAGCTTCATACGTTCATATGTTCATGCTGATCATTACTGTATACCAAGAAGCAGAATGAAACAGAGATGCACAAGCCCATAATTCTTACTGGATATTCTGGTCTGAAATTCAACCAGCTTCTACTCTATCAACCAACATCAAGCATCTAGCCATTTCATCACTGCATACATGCCAAAGGAAATAGTCAAGGTCTCCAGTGTGGTGCCCGGCAGCACCTTTCCTGACGCCCACCAAGTGTTTTTAGAAAGTGGGTGGGGTCAGATAGGGCTCTTTGTCCAACAGGATTTCTCACCAGCCGCTCAACATTCAATTGGCTGGGTAAATTAGAATAATGTTGTTTCAGTGGCAGCTGCCACCACAGGGTATTTTTTAAATTATCCTTCTTCTCCCTGGCATTCAGGCTTCATCCATGTCTGCAGCTCTGCCTTTTGTGACAGCCCACCACCCGGTGCCAGAATTCCAAAGGTGCCCACAGGCTTAAAAATACTGGGGATCTCTGGGATACGGTGACCTCATTTTGCCACCATAGAGAACCCTAGCCAATGGCTGGCTTTTGATTTTAAGCACATGTTCAGACTCTGTGCTGATCGAGCCCCCCTTCCCACCATGGTTAATAGCTAGGTACTGATACAGAGGAAAAAATAATAACATACAAGTTTCTACAAAGCCTACAATATTTTTTAACTATTTAACTTTGGGTCAATACTGCGAACGAAGATGGAAATAAAGAGAGAGCTCAGCCAGTCTACTTGGACAACTCCACTTTCTGAATTTTATCAGGCTTTCTTTTCCTTGTTTTAATCTTCTGATGCTCAATTGGAGGTTTGTTTACTCGTCCCTTTCAGCCTTCTGCATCTTAACTACTCACTCCAGTGTTTTTCAAAACACAGCTCCAATAAAACCATTCATTCCGCCTAGCGCAGGGTCGATTGCTACTTGCCATGAGTGATGATGAGTCCTGCTGATTTCACTGGGCAACAGGGATTAGGCCTAATCCTAATTATTCCTGACCGATGTTTACTGGGATCGTCTTACAGCAAAAAGCAGCCTCTAATCGGCGTGAGTGGTTCATAGATGAGATTATCCTCTATTTGCTGTCAATTAGACCTGACTAGACCTATATTTTAATAATGCGGCCTTTGATGCAGCACATTCAATACAGTACCCTTGGTGTCCACTCTGTTTACTATTTCTAATCTCCTCTTTTCCACTTTACCAAGAAGACCTGAAACACGACAGACCAGGAAGGCAAGAGGAATGCATGAGAAATACGTAACCAGCTGATGGAGACAAACAGCCCTCTAGCTGACTTAGTAGGTGTTATTACCTTCGCTAACGTCTTGATTGTAGACTCCATCTGGCTCTATGTCAGAAGGGATCATGATGTGCCAAGTAGTCATCCTGGCTTCTGCTTCCAGGCCAAACCCATCTACGCTGCTGCAAAGGTAACCCAATAAGAATATTAGAAACAAAGGGAAGGTATTTGCTTGGGGAAAGAGGTAAAGGGAAAGTGGTCAGGAAAGAAAGCAGATCAGCTGACAGATTGGGGACATGGCCGCTCTCTTTAAGTATCTGAAGGGGCTTTCACTTAGATGAGGGCAGGGAGCTGTTCCGATTGGCAGCAGAGGAGGGGACTTGCAATAACGGGTTTAAATTAAATGCAGGAAGGTACCAGCTGGATATCAGGGAAAACTTTTTAATAGTACGAGTTGTTCAACAGTGGAATCAGCTACCCAGGGAGGTTGTGAGCTCCACCTCACTGGCAGTCCTTAAGAAGTGGCTGGACAAACACTTGCCAGGGATGCTGTAGGCTGATCCTGCATTGAGCAGGGGGTTGGACTTCATGGTCTGTATGGCCCTTCCAACTCTGTGATTCTATGGCTGATAACAGATGGGCTTTTAAAGCCACCTGGGGGGGGGCAGGAGGCAGGTGGACCAGAAAAGTGCATCCACATGCGCACATGTGCCTCCCACCCCCGAGTCACCCCAGTTTGCTGGGAGCTGGCTCAAAAAGGCACCACTTTGAATGCATGAGCGTTCCAGATGCTCCCCAGGCGCCCATGGCCCGCTCCTTTTCCAAGCACCATCCAGAAGCTCTGCGGCACTCTATTTCCAGCTGGGTGTCTTTGGGGGCAGCTTCAAGCTGCCCCGAACCATCCTATGATTCTATAAACAAAAGACGGTAAGCATCTCTTAAAAACCAGAAGGGGAACCTTGCAAAAGAAGGCAAGATGTGCATAAGGTGGCAATTAATTTCTCCTCCCTCTCGTCCCCATTCACTACCCCTTCTGCTCAATTTACCTTCCCTACTGGTTCTGCTCCCTCCCTGCCTGCCTCCCATCTTCATGGATGTCCACTTCCTCCCCATCACTGACCTCTCTTCTGCTTCATAGTGGAGTAAATTAGCATTGAAAATATCATGAGACTACCTCATAAGATCTCAGTTTGGATTGCCTAGACAGCCAATGCTGCCTGGTTGGCTCAGCAAATGAAAATGACTCCCAAGATTCATAGAGTAATTTTACAAGATCTTGGCATTAATTTTTTTATATTTATTTTCTCTTCCTCTCTCTGTTTTTTAAAATTAAATTGAAGACTTTCACAGAAACCCAGGTTCACAAAGACATCTTTCCCTGTCCTTACCTGCCCCAACTGTGAGGCTTCTGCAAGCCACACACTGGAAGCAATGCTCCCTCTAAGCTGTGGAGTCTTGTGAGCAAAAATTCCACTTCGTGTGAGCTTCTAGCATTAAAGCTGTGAGCAAGTGATTTGGCTACTGCATAAATTAAGAAGAAGAAGATATTGGATTTTTGTCCCATCCTCCACTCCGAAGAGTCTCAGAGCGGCTCACAATCTCCTTTATCTTCCTCCCCCACAACAGACACCCTGTGAGGTGGGTGGGGCTGGAGAGGGCTCTCACAGCAGCTGCCCTTTCAAGGACAACCTCTGCCAGAGCTATGGCTGACCCAAGGCCATACTAGCAGGTGCAAGTGGAGGAGTGGGGAATCACCCGGTTCTCCCAGATAAGAGTCCGCACACTTAACCACTACACCGAACTGGCTCTCATAAATTAGTGTGCTCAGGGGTCATCCTTCCTGAACAAAGACAAAAATGTGTGAGTCGGAGGCTAAAAAACTGTGAGCTAGCTCACACTAACTCAGCTTAAGAGGGAACACTGGCTGGGAGCCAGGTTCAGAATCAGATAGTTTTATCTCGCTGTTTTAAATCCTCAAAGGCACACGCTGAGGATAACCGGTAGGTGGGGGCAAGGCGTATTAATCTGTGGTATCACTCTAAGAACTTACTACCACCTTAATCAATGCTGAAAAATTCACCATGTACTTGGATGTATCTGCTTTGGAGGGAAAAGGCAGAGAAGCTTCATGTATGTTGGGGGAATGGTCCAACCATCAGATGAAGTACATCACAACCGGCAGGCAGATATGGAGTGATTCAAGAAGCATCCTACAAAAAGTGCCTGTTTTGTAGGTTTCCTTATAGGTGGCTCCACAGTATATAGCTCATTAATAAACCTTCTGCCCACCAGAGGGCTCCCTTCCTCTTTACCAACACCAGGACAGTGCCCTTGTCTACATGAACCATCTATTGTATGATAAAACTTCACGGAAAATATTACGTACTTTAAAGAGGGGTATTGTATGTTTGGATACTTCTCACCCCCCTAAATTGCACACAGAAAAAAAATCTAATCATGTCAGGAAGAAAGCTATAAACCATGGGTGGCCAAACTTGCTTAATGTAGGAGCCACACAGAATAAATGTCAGATGTTTGAGAGTCACAAGACATGAACGTAAGATGTTTGAAGAAGGGAAGGAGGGAGGAAAATAGATAGGGAGGGAGAGGTGGAAAGAAAGGAACTTTAACTTTAAATGCATTCTCCAAGCCAAGTTACTGGCTGGCTTGGCTTGGAGAAATGCTTTAAAGAGACAAATGCCTTCTCCAAACCGCCAACAGGGCAGTGGGGGCTTAGAGAGCCGCACGATATGTGTGAAAGAGCCACAGTCTGGCCATCCCTGCTATAAACCTTCCTTCCCCATGAGGGATGGTGGCTCAGTGGTAGAGCATCTGCTTGGTAAGCAGAAGGTCCCAGGTTCAATCCCTGGCATCTCCAAAAAGGGTCCAGGCAAGTAGGCGTGAAAATCCTCAGCTTGAGACCCTGGAGAGCCACTGCCAGTCCGAGAAGACAATACTGACTTTGACGGACCAAGGGTCTGATTCAATATAAGGCAGCTTCATATGTTCACAATCTAGTATTGTGTGGGCAACAAATGTTTATAAGTAAAATAAGGTCAGAAGGCTGTGTTAGTCTATTGTGGAAAAAAATAAGCTGAAACACAAATATTTTGCCTAGTAAGGGCCCACTACACGCATTTGATGAAGCGGACACTAGGCCATGATGCGAGAATTAGATCCTGTTAGTTTAAAGTACCATGGGGAAAGTAATCTGCAAGCTGTAGTCTATGCACTGTGGTAGAAAAACAGTTTAACACGTAGAAACCACTCTTCTAGACCAGGCCTCAAGCATGGGATAGAGAAGGTAGAGAAAGAAGTACCTTTCTCACAATACAAGAACTCGTGGGCACTCAATGAAATTGCTGAACAGCTGAGTTAGAATGGATAAAAGGAAGTACTTTTCCACCCAAAGGGTGATTAACACATGGAATTCAGAAGAAGAAGAAGATATTGGATTTCTATCCCGCCCTCCACTCCGAAGAGTCTCAGAGCGGCTCACAATCTCCTTTACCTTCCTCCCCAACAACAGACACCCTGTGAGGTGGGTGGGGCTGGAGAGGGCTCTCACAGCAGCTGCCCTTTCAAGGACAACCTCTGCCAGAGCTATGGCTGACCCAAGGCCATTCCAGCAGGTGCAAGTGGAAGAGTGGGGAATCAAACCCGGTTCTCCCAGATAAGAGTCTGCACACTTAACCACTACACCAAACTGGCTCTCCACAGGAGGAGGTGGCAGCTACATGCATAGATGGCATCAGGAGGGGATTGGATAAACATATAGAGCAGAGGTCCTTCAATGCCTATTAGTCACAGGATATAGATGGAACTGTCTGGGGCAAGTGATGCTCTGTATTCTTGGTGTTTGCAGGGGAAACAATGGGAGTGTCCTGGCCCCACTAGTGGACCTTCTGATGGCACCTGCTTTATTTTACTACAGTATGACAGA
Source organism: Heteronotia binoei (assembly GCF_032191835.1). Classification (NCBI taxonomy): domain Eukaryota; kingdom Metazoa; phylum Chordata; class Lepidosauria; order Squamata; family Gekkonidae; genus Heteronotia; species Heteronotia binoei. Next base: position 103,236,321 of record NC_083231.1, on the reverse strand, counting down.
ATGTTGGAAAGGATGGGCCACTGGCCTGATCTATCATGGCTTCTCTTATGTTCTTAAGCTTTCTGCAGGGAGAAAGGCCCAAAATGGGTAGCTGTGTCTTCCCCCTTGAGGTTAACTAGCTTACATATGTGAAGAAGGGACCACAATAAGCATGGCAATTAATGTATTTCTGCTCTGAAGTTTATTCACATGGTTGTAGCAGTGCTATTGAAACAGTAAAGCTTGAATAAGTTACTTGGAACCGTTTGTCCATGTTCCTTCTCCATTATTTACTTTCCAAGTTCACTGCTGCTGGGGACGATTTGAAATTTAAAAAAAAAATGCTGTTCAGGTTATGTTAGAAAAGGAATAAAGTTCATCTAAAGGCACACCATTTCTAGAGTGCCTGGCACATACCTGTCATGTAAGTATGAAGGATGTCAGACTCGCACCACAAAACCTGTGAAGAACTCCCTCTTTTGATCTCTCTCTTCACCACAAAATGAGTGACTTTATGTGACAAGAGTATTAATAAGGAGCCATTTCCTTCAGTCTGGACACTGGTGAACAGCTCAGACAAATAACTGAGTAACTGTTCTTTAAAAGTCAAAGCCCTGACTCGGATGGCTCAGGCTAGCTCAATCCTGCCAGATATGGGAAGCTAAAGAGGGTTAGCCCTGGTCAGGCCCGTTGCCTTGAGGGGGCCTCACGGGGAATAGCCCCCTGACTTATTTGCAAGACCCCCTAACTTTCCAGCCCTACCTGGCCTCCCAACTTGCCCCTGGCTCGTCACAATTCTAATCAGGCGTGGGAGGGGTGGCAGAAGCAGTTGCCGCCTCCTTCCAGCGCCATTGAAGGGCCCCACCGATCAGCTCTTTAACTCCTGACAGAGGCTGCCTCAGCCATCCCTCCTGCACAGTCTGAGTGGTGGGGGAAAGGGAGGGAAGACACAGTGAACAGGGAAGGGAACGGAAGGCAAGGCTGGATCTGGGGGAGGCAGAAGAGGCGTTAAAAGACCCCACCAACCAGCCAGCTCGGCTCCTTCCCTGGCTGGCTTGCTCTGGGCGGCTCGGCTGGCTCCCTCCCTTTGGCCTTGGGACCGGCTCGGACTTGGCTCCCCCTCCCCCTCGGCTGCCTTGCTCTGTGCGGCTTGGGATGGGGAGGAGGCGCCTGAATAAAACCTGTATGTGAGTCACTTGTCAAAGAAAACAGATGCACAAACTCCCCTCTCCCCCACCAGCAGCAGTTCCTGCTAAGAGGATCCATACCAGTGGATTACAAAGCAAACACACACGGCATTGCCACCCTCGGCTGTAGCCTAAGAGTTTCCCCATCTGGTTCAGAATGGAGGCTAAACATTTCAACCATCTCTAAAAGAAGGGAGGGAAGGAGAAATCAAGTTCCAACCATTCTGTCTCTCACTGACGACGCCACTGATCATTAAAGCAGCAGCTGCTTCAGCACAGCCAGTCCCATCCTCTCATTAAGATCTGCAACTGCAGCTACGAGACACAGGAAGCAAAAAACACCCCGACCCTTTTTCAAGCTGCACGCCTTCCAAACTTCCAGACCACGCCTCCTTTCACATTAGCCAGGGCGACGGGCTATTTTCTTCCCCACAGTTGTGTCGTCTGAATCTCATCCTTCCCAATTATGTAAATTTGTTTGTGACTTTTTAATTCCATGATTCAGTCCCTTAAGTGATGATCTGTAAACTTGTTTGGGGAAATTCTTCACAATAAAATCTGCCACATTTTGTATTGGGTGCCATACTGAGAAATGATGCATTCAGCCCATTTGTTTCGGAATGCAAAAATAAGAATATGGCCTTAATATCCGCCCCCACCCCCGCTTTCTCGTGCGCTCAAAAGCAAGACATCTGACATCAGGGAAGAAATGCTGCTTTTGTATATATTTGAGTGCACGAGAAAGGGGGGGGGGGACTTCAAAATACTGTAATGCACAAAGAGGAAGGTAGGGCTGTGTCCTGAGATTTGTCTCTGGTGGTATTCTTGCTCTCCCCCTCTTTTGGTCAGTTCTGCTGCAGGAAAAAATAGCTGGAACCTGGACGAGATTTTATTTATTTTATTTTATTTCATTCGATTTATATCCCGCCCTACCCCACCAAAGCAGGCTCAGGGCGGAATATGGCAGCTGTCCCCTTAGTGCCCCTGCCCCGCAATTTCTCTTATTTCTGTAGATCCAGCCCTGACTTAAGGTTGGGGTGTGTGTGCTGGCAGCGTGATTGTGGGACGGAAGGCTAAGGTGGGGAGGCCACTAAGTGCCTCCTGAAAAAATGTGAGGCCCCCGACTTCCCAAATCCTGGCTACAGGGCTGGCCCTGGTTAGTATTTGGATGGGAGCAGGGCTTTTTTTGTAGCAGGAACTCTTTTGCATATTAGGCCACACGCCCCTGATGTAGCCAATCCTCCAAGAGCTTACAGCAGGCCCTGTTAGAAGAACCCTGCAAACTCTTGGGGCGTTTTCGCACTGACCTTAATCAGCAGCGACGCCCCTCTTCACCGCGCAGGATCGGCGCGGATTTCGCACTAATTGTCGCGGAGCACCTGGAAGAGCCGGAAAGTCCCGCGGCTTTTGCGGCGCAAATGGAAACTGGTTTTTGGTGGTTTCCGTTTGCGCCGCAAAAGCCGCGGGACTTTCCGGCTCTTCCGGGTGCTCCGCAGCAATTAGTGCGAAATTCGCGCCGATCCTGCGCGGTGAAGAGGGGCGTCGCTGCTGATTAAGGTCAGTGCGAAAACGCCCTTGGAGAATTGGCTACATCAGGGGTGTGTGGCCTTATATGCAAAGGAGTTCCTGCTACAAAAAAAAGCCCTGGATGGGAGACCACCAAGGAAGTCTAGGGTCGCAATGCAGAAGAGATATGGCAAATCACCTCTGAACATCTCTTGCCCTGAAAACTCCACAAGGGGTCACCATATGATGCATACTGATATTGCACTGGCCCTGATAAGGGGATTTTACTTGTACTCTTAGGACCTAAACTGGAAGGTATATACTGACAATATTACTATTTCTAGTGTATGTAATTGCTGCTGACATAAGGCCAGATACGTTTGTGGCCTCTCAACATTTTTTTTTACATGTGTAATTTATTTCCAGATTGGAACATTCCATTTTGAGTCCTATATTAAGTGTAACTGGGGCTTTTTTGTATGCTGTAATTGTCCATGTTTGTCCATGTTCCTTCTCCATTATTTACTTTCCAAGCTCACTGCTGCTGGGGACAATTTGAAATACTGGGGACTATCTGACCTTTGAAGAAGGCCTCTACAGGCCGGAACACGTCAGGTCATATATGGTTCTTCTCTTTTGTGCATTTGTCACTTCAGTGATTTTATGAGGCTTCATTTGGGCCCCTACAAGGTTTTTATAATAAGCACATGCACTTCTGTCTATAGCTATTGATGTTTTTAACTTTGGGCCCCTTACTAGTACTCTAAACATCCTCTGGAGGTTTCTGCTTGATTGGTTTAGTTTATTTCCCCTCTCTTTATGGTTGCCATTAAGTAAGTCATGACCTGAAGACACTTTCCACTAATATATCACAGCCAAAGAGAAAAAGAAAGACAGGAAGCAAAAGAGAGCACCATTGTCTGGCTCTTGATAATTTACTAAACCAACTGGTAAACAAGAAACACCTTCTTGGATGCTCACCTCCCTGCATGCAGGTTAATCAAGCAATGAGCCAAACAACTGATGAATTCTTGGTCATGGTTCCCGGGCCCCAGGATGAGGTTCCGGTTGACAGTCAGCATCCTGAGAGAGTCAAGGAGAGCGACTTGCTGGGGAACAGTTTTGTGTGGCCGTGAGAACTGGTATAAGATGGTCCTATTCAGGCAGTGATAAACGGCATCAAGCGATAATCCCTGAGATCGCCTTTTCGACTGAACAAAAACGAACATGTTTAACAGTGACATTTATACACAACCAAGCGTGCTTTTCAGAAAAAGACTACTGGCATTAGTTTTGTCCACTCATATTAAAGGTTTAACTGCCTAGAAACGTCTCCTAAAACAATAATTAATTGTTAGCACCACATTGTTGTCATTGAGGTGATTTTTTAAAATGATTTCTTACAGCAAGGAGGGCAATGAAGGAGAGTACCAGACAGCTTTTGCCTCAAGAATTTAATTACAATATTCTGATTCATGTTATAAGGTGGATTGGGGGGGAGGGGGAGACTATCCAAAGCATCTCAGGAGAAGAGACAAACGGGGGGCGGGGGGGGGGGGGTTGGGTTGTGAAATTTGCTCATCCCCAAAACAGAGTTGTAGTGGTCTATCAGGGCTTTTTTTTCCCTAGAGAAAGCCCAGCAGGAACTCATTTGCATATTAAGCCACAACCACTGATGTCATAATTGTTTCACACAGGCATTCATTGGCATATTAGGTCACGCCCCCTGACACCAAGCCAACCGGAAGTGCGTTCCTGCTCATAAAAAAAAACCCCGTTGTCTGTTAAACTTCTGGGGAGTTCCCATGCCTCAACACTGCATTGTTCATTGGCAGTTATTAGCCTGGCTTTCGTTTACTGTTCTCCAATCCTGTAATCCACTTCATTGGTTGTATTACACCACTCTTAAATCACAGTTCTCTGATCTAATTTTATTGCATTGTTTATTTGTATGTATTTACAGGTCTTTATTACATACAGATGTTTTATAATTCTGTAAATATGCCTTGAGTCCCAATGAAAAAGGCAGATGATACACGAAGTAAAATAAAATACTACAGCAAGAGGTTGTAAGAAAATTAGTCAACAGTGTCAAATACTTTGGGTGCTTTCACCCACACGAATAGCACACTTTCAATGCACTTTGCAACTGGATTTTACTGTGAGAAATGGCAAAATCCACTTGCAAGAACGGTCACTGAAGTAGACTGAAACTCCATTATTCAGCGCCCTTAGCTTTTTGTCAAATGGCTCACAATTTAATTTTCATAGTAATTTATCTCAACTACAAGAAATGAACATGAAATGCTTTTTTCTTTGTGATTTGATATACTGAGATAGTCCAGTACAAAAAAACCCCCACACTGGAGGACTCCTGCACCAATCCATTTCCATCATGTGGAGCAAACGATATGTAAGACTAGAGGATACCTACCTGTGCAATTAACTGGATTATGAAATCTATAAGCAGCTTGGATTCCTTATTGAACATGCCTTGCCAAAGCTTATCCACCACTCGCTGCGTGAAATAGAACACGTTGTTGACAAGGACTTGGTAGCTTCCACCACTTGTAATAGGAAGGGAGGCATCCTCACCTGAATGACAATGAGAACAGCACAAGAATTTTAAAAGCCATTCCTGAATACACAGAGAAAATCTATGCAAGGACAACAAACGTTGGAAGGAATATGCATAAAATCATATTTTTGTTTTAACACTGCAGTAGTGTTTTGAAACTACAGTAAACAGCACAAATCAAGAATTAACGCCATCTAGCGATTAAATTGTATATGTTAAGATGTTCTTATGATTCTTATGATTTTATTGTAATATTTATCTTTCGGTGTTTTAACTGTTGTTAGCCGTCCTGAGCCCAACAGGGAAGGGCGGGGGGATAAATATAATAAAATTAATTAATTAAATAAACAAACTGAGAACCAGTTTGGTATAGTGGTTAGCAGTGGACTCTAATCTGGAGAACCTGGCTCGATTCCCCACTCTGCCACATGAAGCCAGCCAGGTGGCCTTGGGCCAGTCACAACTCTCTCAGCCCCCCCCCAAAGAAAAATAAATCTAGGTTGCCACCAAAAAAGCTATAATTTTAGGTTGCCAGACAATCTTTGGCTCTCCTGGCTATATATTATACCCACTGCCACAGGATGATGACGATGATGATGATCATCATCATTTCGTTTTAACTAAATATTGCAAAAAATATTGGGATACATCCAGGTGTCATTAAAAACCTCTGTTTGTTCATGACAGGCACAGAAACACCTTGTTGTTGTGCCTGCATATTCCCCACCTTCTTTGCCCCATGCATGTACTGTCACAGAAAGCTTTCTGATTTAAGAAGCCTTCAGCCAAGGAACAATTTACCATGATGTCTGAATGCAAGGTTGTTTCCCCATCAAAAATGGGGATTCAACTGAAACTTAGAACTCCAATTTGTGGGGAGGAAGTAAACTTCCAGTTAGCTTCAGGCACCTACATTCAGAAATCATGAGAAACAAGAGTTCAGTTGTAACCAGTTCAGTTGTAACCAGTTAGTTTCAACTGTAACCAGGAAGCAATCAACTTCACTTCATTCGAAAGACAAAGATGGTGCATGAGAATGAGTTGTTTTTGCACCCGTCATGGACATGTTGCCTGAGTGCAGCCTTAATTTAAACTCAGAGATGAACTACTTATAACAGTATCAATGGCATAAGGCAGGCTAAAAAAGAAATACACAAATTGCTTTCCAGCAGAAGAATATCACATACACATGCAAAAATTAGTACTGAACCTCTCAAGGATGGATCGATACTCAGCCCACCTACTTCTTGCTAAATCTCGGCTTACATAAATAAATCATTCCAGTGAATGGACAGAGCACGTTGATGGAACAGACAGGGCAAAAATTTGCTGCTTCTGACTACAGAGGTTCCCTTTAACCACTGATGAACCTCTCCTCCATGAATCTAACCCCTTTTTGTTTTCTTTGTGTGTGTGTGTGTGTGTGTGTGCGCGCACATGTACCCATGCCTGGAAGTCACGGCAACCTCTGGCAACTCCTACATTCCTACATGGAGTACATTCAGAGAAGTGCCTTGATAGCCTGCCTCTGCCTCCCAGCCCTGGTATTCTCTGGAGGCCTCCCTTCTAAATACTTGCCAGAGTGAGCCCTGCTTAGCTTTCCAGATCTGATGAGATCCAGCTTGCCTAAACTATCCAGGTCAGGGCCGAATCTAACCCCCTTTGTAGCCATCGCTGCGACAAATGGCACTGAATTACACAATGTACTTACTCATTGAGCAAAGAAGTTGTTTCCTTTTGTCTGTCCTGAATCCATTGCTCAACAACACTGGGCTCCCCCAAGTACCACTATTCTGGGAGAAAGGGAAATTCTCTCAATCCACTTTCTCTGCTCCATGTATAATTTTATAAACCTCTATCATGCCCTGGCTCTTCATCTTTTGTTCTAAACTGACAGATCCCAGACTCTCCATCTTTTCCTCACAGGAAAGGTGCTCCAACCCCTTAATCACTTTGAATGCTCTCTTCTGCAGTCTCTCTAGCTCTGCAATGTCATTTTCGAGAAACTCAGAATTGTGTTGTTTTAAAGTTATCAAAGGAATAGCACTACAATTAGTGTTACCCAGTAAAACATCAGCCGCCAGCAAGTGGTCCATCACACTGTCCAAAATATAGGTCTGAAATTCTTTCTGCTGTGCCCTTGTTGATCTTTCAGGAGAGGCCTAGTAAGTAAAGGACAGATAAGAAGGAAAGAGGATTAGAAGCTGCCCTGAGTTGCTGTACAGCCGTGCGCTGTAGGTCTGCCTCAAGCTCAAATTTCACACGCAATGCTATCTACAATGAGACCCATTTCTAACTTCCAGAATAAAAACACCATATTTATGCTTTCCTTTAAAAATTCCCTTGATGCAGCTGTTATCAAAGAGCAACTTAAGATGTTACTTGAAGAAGAAAGAAAAAACATTTTCTAGGGGATCTTGATATAACATTAAAAAGGTTCATATACTATTATAACAGATGCCAATGCAGTTTTTGCAGCGTGTCCCTATAAATGGGGGAGAATGAGTGAGTTAATGTGTGAAAGATACTCCCTTCCCCTTGTGTGTGTGTATGTGAGGGAGGAAGTAGAGGAGCATATATTTCCTTCCACTTGCGTGTGTGGAGGGGGGAGTAGAGAAGATATTCCCTTCCCCTTGTGTGTGTGTGTGGGGGGGGTCCCTGTGCAAGCACCAGTTGTTTTCGACTCTGGGGTGACGTTGCTTTCACAACGTTTTCACGGCAGACTTTTTACAGGGTGGTTTGCCATTGCCTTCCCCAGTCATCTACACTTTCCCCCCAGCAAGCTGGGTACTCATTTTACAGACCTCAGAAGGATGGAAGGCTGAGTCAACCTCGAGCCGGCTACCTGAAAAACCAGCTACTGCTGGGGATCGAACTCAGGTCGTGAGCAGAGCTTAGGACTGCAGTACTGCAGCTTTAACACTCTGTGCCACAGGAGGGGGGGGGTAGAGGAGCATATATTCCCTTCCCCTTCTGTGTGTGTGTGGGGGGGAAATAGAGGAGCACAGAGCTTTGAGCAGGAACACAGTTCTGGCTGGCTTAGTGTCAGGAGGTGTGGCCTAATATGTAAATTAATTCCTGCTGGGCTTTTTCTACAAAAAAGCCCTATGTGAAACAATGATGACATCAGGATGTGTGGCCTAATATGCAAATGAGTTCTTGCTGGCCTTTTTCTACCAAAAAAACACTGGAGTAGCATATAAGCAAGACATCCTTCTTCTGTCAATCATTAAGTTCCTTGTTTTCTCCTTCTTGAGTTGCTTCGAAGGCCCAAACTACACATTACATATACCATGTGAGTGATTGCCACGGTGTTCCACAAGGATTAATGGCTCACACGTTCATCAAGACATCCAAGAAGGGTCAACTTACTCTCCCCCAGGTCAACTGTAGATCAGACATACAGCACTGGCAGGAGGGGGAAAAGCAGGATCTATGATTCTGATCCAAATTGGGACCTGCAGCACTACTTTTTTTTATATTATTTTTTTGTTTATTTGGAGGGGGGGTGCACGTGTGTATTTGCACCTGGAAGTAATGTAGATCTCTGGTGACTGACCCCTACTGGGGGCCTGGAGGATATTCATAGAGGTTGCTGAATAGATCCTGCCCCTGTCCTCTTGACTGGATATTTCAAAGAAGTCTCCCATCTAAGTGATAACTACAGTTGGCCCTGTTTAGCTTCCAGAGAATCGGGCTTGCCTGAGCTAGGCAGGGCAGGGGCCCTGCAGCACTTCTGAACTGAGTCTATACAAGGACCTCACAGCTGGCATCCTGCTGCAAATCCCCACGTCAAACCCATGGGATGTGTCACATGCAGGCTGGCCCAAAACCGGAAACACAGCCAAGACCATTCATTTACACATCCCTCTCTGCCTTCTTCTCTCTCCCTGTAGTGCAACAAGAAAAAAGAGTTCTCCTAGATATAATTAATGACCTTTCCTTGTGGTAGTATTTACATTATGGCTAACAAAGTGATTAGAGTTCAAAAATACTGGGATTTTCAGTACTATTTTATTTTTATTTTCCTTTCTTATTTCTAAATTTGAATGTATTTATGATTCATTCGTCTCATATTACTGATTATTCATAAATGTTTTTGGGCTATCTGCAATAAGTAAGATGTGATTTTATATTACATCAGTTCTTCATCTCATATCAGTACTCTATATATTTTGTAAAATTACAATAAAATGTATTTGAAAGAAAGAAAAAAGAATTCTCCTAGCTTCTCCGGCTCAAATCCAAGATGCTTTAGAAACTACAGCAGGGAGAAGTGAATGAACATGCAAGAAGACACTTCTCTTCCTTGGTCACTCTTCTGTCTTTCTCTTAAGCACGTTCTGGTATCTTTTAGAGGGAGGGCGGAGGCTGGAAACTGATAGGCTATTTAGCTCTGAGGCAGGGGACAGCAGGATTTAACTTGAAGACTGACACCTGCCAAGCCTTGTGATACTTGCTTAATCAATATTCATCAATAAACAACGCAGCAAGAAAAGTATTCCTTATGATGAATATGCTTTGTTTTAGGGAACAATGAAAACAGACCGACTTTACCTCTAGAAGGAGGTCTATCAATGGAGTCTGCTTGCTTGCAGGTGTAAGGCAGAGGTTATCAATTATCAGCACTTGCATGAAGTCAAACACAAACTTCTTTGCAGGATGGTTTGTCAGGTAGGTCTTGGACCCTACGTTGCAGTATTCTGACTGACTCCGGTTCATTCCTGTATCAGAAGCAAACGCTTTGAATTCTTCGGCTGGGGATCCAACTTCATCATCCAAATCAGTAACCTGTTCAAAACAGGTAGCAATAACACAATGATCAGTAATTTATTATAACGATCAGTAATTTATTATGATCAGTAATTTATTATAACTCAGCAAGGAGAAAGGAGACACTTCACAGCTATTTTTCTACCTTGATATGCTGCTGTTATATATACTCATTTCTTTTGACTGTTCTCGATTTTTAATTGCCTCTTGCTAGACAGGAGGAATTTAATCACAGCACAGACTTAATTTTACTCCTTTAACAAGTGGAATGTGGCGATTACTGGAATTATTTTATTCTCACTACATGCTGGAAGGTAGTGAATTAACAAAGTCGCTAACTGAGCAAAAATTTCAACCCAGGTCTCTCTGGTCTGAGTCCAACTCTACACTAACTCTCAGTTCCTTCTTCATGTGGCACTCCCCATTTAGGGATCTGTGTGTCCCAGGTAACTGCTTAAGAGACAGCGGACAGCCTATGTTAAGAGGGAGAAGAGCAAAGAATACAATTTGGTTTGCCACCATTGTGATTCACTGGAGTGAGGGAGCATAAAACCCTGTAGAAATCAAGTGATGCTCCATTTCAGAATGTTGAATGCGAGTGACCGGATGCATTATGGGACAGGGCCCCTGAACCTTTAACAGCAGTACAGAGAAGACACTGCAGGTATGAGTAGAGGGTGTATTGCAGGAATAGAAAAAAGCATTATCTCTTTGGCTATGGGAACACATCTACATTCTGCTCTTCTGCACCTGGACACTCTAAAAATCTACCATTTCTGAGGAGAGCTTTTGCCCTTCAGGTGGGTGAGGATGGAAGCAAAACTGTCAGAACGCTCGCTTTCCAGACACAAAGTCTCAAGTTCAGTCCCTGAGATCTCCAGTTTAGAAAGCATATTTCTTAGCAAGACTGGGAAAGACCACAGCCTGAGATCCTTCAGTCTTTGCCAGCCAGAGTATTCAATAGTGGTTTTGACTGCAGAAGGCAGCTCTATACAGTCAGATTCTCTTCAGATCTATTCTTATCCTCTTATGGAAGCAAGCCCATCCAGAACTATTAAGTAAGCCCATCTAGAACTATTAAGTAAGCACTAACTTTAGCAGGACACTTACAATAGGGATTGCAGCCAAGACTAGCAAGTTTTATGGTACAATTAGGAAGTTTCACAATCAGCCCTGCCTCTAAAATCGTATCGCACAGACAAAAAACCAACAACCATACGGTTGGAGCTTAAAATAAAAATCCTCCTTCTTGGATTTATTTAACAAGCAGACATTTAATTGTGAGCCTGCTAAGGCTCTTTTTTTAGATGACTGGTCAAGACACAATTGTGACATCATGTATTTGGCCTAGATAATGTTTAACTTTTCCTTTCATTTGAGATAAGATTTTGGCTAAAACCTGAAACATCCAGTCTTTTTGCTGACTCTTTTTTCCCTTAGAAAGTAAATAACAAAGAGAAGTAACAAAGGGAGTGCTGTCAATACCACTGCCCGTGACCTGCATTCTTGACATCTTTCAGCAACGCTTATCCTGGCTTTGCTTAATGTGCCTTTTCTGTATTCGTTCTCAAGTTTCAGAGGCAGATGACTTTTTTTTTATGACAGATACGAAACCCCAGCTGTTATCTTGAAAGCAATTTACAAGAAAACAATAATTTCAAAATTAGCCATCTTGCTCTTGCAATATAATTCAGCTGGTGAAAATGTAAGAGCTTTGTTATGAAGAAAGAATTGAAATAAACTGCCTCGTTCTGTACTTGGCTGTATATATTTATTTAATTAAAATACTTTCAATCCCTTTCCTCCACCCACCTTCAAATAATCCTAACACCAACGGGGGTTGGGGGGGGAGATGCCCAAGGTGTTTAAAAACAGGAAAACAACAAGTAAAACACACAATTAAAATAAGTAGCGGCATATCTGCAGAAATACTCAAAATCACATCTCAGGTTTTAAAAGTATCCAGACCAAATTAATGATGACACAATAGTGTCTTGACCAGTCATCTGAAAAAGAGCAGAGAAGCAACCCAATATTTGTTATTTATTTATTACTTTAAATTTTTATCCCACCCTCTCCGCAAGCGGACTCAGGGCGGCTAACAATCAGTAACAATAGACCCCTGGATGCAGAGAATTCCACAGTATGGCCAACGCCGCCACCAACATGTCACTTATGGGAGGTGGAACAAAGAACAAGACCTAATATCTAAGGATCTGAGTAGGCTCACAGGGAATACAGGTGATCCTTTAGAGAAACTAGTCCCAAATAATTTAGTACTTTACAAAGGCCAAAACTAACACTGAATACAGAAATAGGCTGAGTGGAGAGGGTACAATATTTGAGTTCCATGAACCAACAAACAGGCCTCTATTATAGCTGCTGCATTCCATGCCCGCTGAAGTTTCAAAATGCTTTTTAAATACAGTCTCACGTACAGCATTTCACAGGACACCAATCTAGAGATAACAATGGTGTGCACAACTGTGCTCATATCAGTTTTCCTCCAAGAAAAGGGAAAATACTGTATTATTCTGCTTTACTTAACTAACACAGACAGGTGTCAGAATTTTCATATAATTTCAATTCAAGATGCCATATATAAGAGAGAGCTGAAAAGGCAAGCTAACTACCATTTTTAACCCTGCCACCTACCATTTCTGAGTATGGTCGGATATTGAAAGGGAACACAGTGGCTGCCAATGCACAAAGGAACTCTGGGCTCATCCACATCGAAGCCAGGTCAGGAACATTGTGATATAAGTAGCGGAAGAACTGCATCAAAGTGACTGGGTATTCACGAAGCCAAGAACCCTCTTCTTCCGACTGCCAAGGCTGCAATGAAAGAAAAAAAAAAATTGGTTGATGACTACTTTAACTTAACATCGCCCTTAAAAAAGTAAGCAAGATGCATCTCTCTCAAAAGGCATTATGATAGCCATCTACCTATTACTTTTTAATAGTACTTTTGGTAAAGTGCTTTAAAGCTTGATCTCATTGGTTTTAGCAACTCCTTGAGCAAATCACTATCATTTCGCTTAACCTATTTCAAGGTTAAGTGGAATGATAGTGATTTGCTCAAGGCCACCTGACGAACTGCGTAAGTGACCAGGCTTTTTCCACCTCCAAACTTCAGTTCTCTATCAACTACATGCAATGAACAAAGAATTGTAATTTTCTGGCTTAATGTTAATATTCACTTAGTGCAAAGCATATTCCAGGGTTATTCAAAAGGAGATTGCAGGTCTATAATGCCTCACAAAGCATTTATTAATATTGGCTCCATCATTGCAGTAATTCAGTTGGAGGAATACACTGTGGGATAATATGCTTACAGGATACTGAGAAAACCACCATATAAAAGATGAATAAATTAGTAATGATGTATTCACCCAATGAAAGAACGCAACATGGACAGAGGAAAGATCATGACTGAGTGGAGGTTCCACGAACAGACCATAGTTTGCTTGCGATAAGAAAAAAACTAAAATCCTGGGGTTCTCTCCCTTTTATGCACTATGCTAAGACTGCGGGTTTTCCTGCTTTAGGAAACTTGCAATTTGCTGCAATGCCAAAATGGAACTCTCCAAGAAACTTCATTTAGTTTCTTGCTACAAACCACAGTTTTAGCCCAGATGTCTTGAAGACCCCAGATTCAGTTCAAGTTATGCTAAAGACTTCCAAAACCACAAATTCCTCTATTTTTGTGTAGTACATTGGCAGGCGAGGACGAAGGAATTTCAGTATCAATCTTGCCAGACACGAATTATATGTCGTTCTGTGATGTCTGAATGCAGCTATTATGCCATATGCTTAAAACATTCTGCTTTCTTTTTTAGACGAATGGTCCAACGTTTCTCAGGGCGAGTATCTGATATTTCTGCTGATATGATGCTGTTGCTGTTACATAACTAAAGCAACACAGACATACGTCTCACTCATGTTTGGTGGGGGAAACTCTTTGTGGACCTTCACTTTTGAGTTTTCCACTGCAAAAAGTCAACAAAACAATGTAATATTTTGCCAATCTCAGTTTAAGGCACTGGATATCACAGATAAAGCCATTCATGGTCTTGGCTCCTCATTTGCAGGACTGTCATCTCCCTATGTTCCCCCACGACAACTCTGCTCAAGTCAGCTGGAGCTTCTGCAGCTGCCAACCTGCAAAGGGGCAAAACCAACAACCACCTGCAAATATATTTTCTCCATTGTGGCTTCTGCCTTGTGGGACGGGTTGCCTAAGGAGGGCAGGAAAACTCCTGCTCTCCTGGCTTTCTTCATACTATGTAGAACTGTTCAAGAGGTCTTGAATGGCCCTACCAATGGACCTCCTGATGGCATCTGGGGTTTTTTGGCCACTGTGTGACACAGAGTCTTGGACTGGATGGGCCATTGGCCTGATCCAACATGGCTTCTCTTATGTTCTTATGGCTTTTCTGTGCCAGTAATAAGAGTTGCACTGTACAAAATGGTTTTACAAACTTGCTTGGATAAACTGTCCAAGAGCCAGTTTGATGTAGTGGTTAAGTGCTCGGACTCTTATCTGGAAGAACTGGGTTTGATTCCCCATTCCTCCACATGCACCTGCTGATGTCACCTTGAGTCAGTCACAAGTTCTTGCAGAGCTGTTCCTTTCAAGAGCAGTTTCTGTCCGAGCTTTCTCAGCTCCACCTACCCCACAGGGAGTCTGTTGTGGGGAGGGAAAGGAGATTATAAGCCACTCTGAGACTCCTTCAGGTAGTGAAGGGCGGGGTATAAATCCAATCTCTGCTGTTGCTTCTGTTAGGGACTGTGGCCAATACTACCACGTGTAGCTTACTGTAAGTACTATCCTATTTGTATAATTTCTGTACTGCTTAATGCATCATGTGAAAGAACCACCAGTTCTTTCTGGTGGTTCCAGACTTCTAGAATCCTAAATCACTGGTTGCTTGAATGTCCCATTTTGTCCACTGAACTGACTCACTGTGTGCAATCCGTCTTCAGTCCCCATGAGAAAGGCATCCTATGAATCAATCGAGTCAAATCGAGAATGAACTATCCAAAGCACTTCCCTACTTACTGAATTCAACATACTCCTGAGCATTCCCAGTAATAAGAAGGCAGCTTCTGTGCAAACGTTGTGAATTGAAGAGACCACAGTCCCACTCGAAGCAGGAACACCGAAGATAAACGTCCAAATTGAATCCAAGTCAAACTATTGAATGGAGAGAAACAGAAGAAAAGGGAGAGGAAAAACCAAAAGTCAACACAGGATCTACTTTCTCATGTCACTTTGCAATTTGTTCGTTTACAGGCATTTCACATGTAACTAAACTGCAAAGCATATCATGCAAGTGCTTGATATTTTAATTTCATGATGCATTTGTACAGATCTATCTGATGGTGTTGGTGGGGCAGGATATGTTCATTCATGCCATCACTTCTCTGCAAGCCTGAAGATCGGCTTCTATTTATTACTGAATATATAATAAGATCCCTATTGAACATATGTAGCTGCCTTATACTGAATCAGACCATGGGTCCATCAAAGTCAGTATTGTCTTCTCAGACTGGCAGCGGCTCTCCAGGGTCTCAAGCTGAGGTTTTTCACACCTATTTGCCTGGACCCTTTTTTGGAGATGCCAGGGATTGAACCTGGGACCTTCTGCTTCCCAAGCAGATGCTCTACCACTGACTCACCGTCCCTCCCCTATTCAAGTGGACCATTAGCTAAGAAATCTCCCATGTGTGTCCCAAAGATGTAGGAATTATAACAACATGAAAATCCTCCAACTTGGATTTATATAACTGTGAGCCTGTTAAAGCTCTTTTTTTAGGTGACTGGTCAAGACGCTATTGTGTCATCATGTATTTGACCTAGATCGATCTGAGACCAAACAAAAAAAGAGCATTACTATATGAACATATGAAGCTGCCCTCTACTGAATCAGACCATGGGTCCATCAAAGTCAGTATTGTCTACTCAGACTGGCAGTGGCTCTCCAGGGTCTCAAGCTGAGGTTTTTCATGCCTATTTGCCAGCCTGGCAAAGTTCTACACCGTGCTTTGTTTTGGAATGGTGGCCTCAGTTAAATTAATTTCCCATTTAATGCTCAATCACCTACCCAGAAGCATGCAAAGTTTCTGTGCAGACGGCAGAATGAATAAGAGAAATAATGTAGGAATCACAACTAGCTTGGCTAATAGCCACTGATAATGGCCTGAAAGCGTTTAATGATTAGTAATCATCGTTTGGCCCTGACCTGGGTAGCTGAGGCTAGTCCAATCTCAGAAGTTGAGTGGGGTCAGCCCTGGTTAGTACTGGGATGGGAAATGACCAAGGAACTCCGGGGTTGCTACATAGAGGCAGACAATAACAAACCTTCTCTATATGTCTCTTGCCTTGAAAACTCTAAGAGGCTGCCACAAGTTGGCTGCAACTTGATGGCACTTCTTATATACACAACCACTGTTTCTCAAACGTGCAACACTGCCTCAAGTCTCAAAAGTAACATTGTACAGAATCACCCAGGGCTTTTTTTTGTATCAGGAACTCCTTTGCATATTTGGCCACACACCCAATGTAGCCAGTCCTCCAAGAGCTTACAGGGTTCTTAGTACAGAGCCTACTGTAAGCTCTTGGGAGAACTGGCTGTATCAGGGGTGTGTGGCCTAATATGCAAAGGTGTTCCTGCTAAAAAAAAGCCCTGGAATCATCTATTAACATTCAAGTTCTGTGAGTAAAGACTTTGGAGTGCTGAACACTTGACGTGAATCAGTACATCAAACAGGATTCTGATGAAGTATGTGGCCCACTGGATTCTGAGAGTGAATTATTCCGTGGAATTAGGGGGCCTACCAAGTGCATCATTTGTACTCTGAATGCTGCAGTAGTCCTGTCTTAGTGAACTGGCAATGTCAGTGGCCTGCACCAGAGCCTCAAGGCCTCCAGGCACACCTTAAGAAAAACCCTACATGAGATGGGATCTATATGTACACAGAAGGAAAGTACTAAAAGAATCTACTGATCTCCTCTCTCCTTTCCAGCAATATACAGAGTTCAACCACATTTTGCTGAATTCGATTCTTTTAGAATTCAGCCTTACTGAAAATCAAAACGGTGCTACAAATTTAAAAAAAAAAAAACTTTAAGGAACTTCTAGATGGGCTACCCCACATTCTAAAGGGGCTACCCCACATTCTTAAAAAGTAGTATAGTATCTTGGCTAAAACTCATTCCATTCTTTCCAAGTAGCATATTGCACCAAGTAAGGCATTCATTTTCCATTTATAAAAAACAAAACCATTCTAAGGGGAAAACCCCCAACTTCTTGCAGTGACAACTGTGTACAGTAACTATGGAGATCTCCATCAAGTTCAATGGAATTCTAAAAAGGCACAGGAGTCTATTGGCCTCAACAGGAGACAGGGCAACAAAAACAAAGTCCTGCAGAAGGTAGGGGGCTTCTTGGGTATACAAAGATATGTGGATCTTAAATTTTAGAAAAGATAAAGCCCCTAATATAGTATCGCAGTAATAATAATTATTATCCTATGGCAAGATTATCCTATCCCAAGATTGTCTGGCAGCCAGAATTTCTAGCTCCTTGAGAGCCAGTTTGGTGTAGTGGTTAAGTGTGCGGACTCTTATCTGGGAGAACCAGGTTTGATTCCCCACTCCTCCACTTGCACCTGCTGGCATGGCCTTGGGTCAGCCATAGCTCTGGCAGAGGTTGTCCTTGAAAGGGCAGCTGCTGTGAGAGTCCTCTCAGCCCCACCCACCTCACAGGGTGTCTGTTGTGGGGGAGGGAGATAAAGGAGATTGTGAGCTGCTCTGAGACTCTTGAGTAGAGGGCAGAATATAAATCCAATGTCGTCTTCTTCTTTAGTGTCATGCACCACTAAGTGGTGGGGTAGACTTGTTTTTAAGGCAACAGAAGTTTCAGAGGTGGTTTGCCATTGCCCTGCCTCTGTGTCGTGCCCCTGGTATTTCTTGGAGGTCACCTATCCAAAGAGCAGCCAGGGCCAAAGCTGCTTAGCTTCCAAGATCTGACGAGATTGGGCTAGCCTGGACTATCAGGTCAGGGCATAGTATCCTTTGAAGGGGAGACTAGGACATGTCTACCTAGTCCCAAACCACAGCAAGTCAGCACTTTGGAACAAGGTTCAGGTGGGTAGCCACGTTGGGCTGAAGCAACAGAAAAAAGTTTGAGTCCAGTGGCACCTTTAAGACCAACAAAGTTTAATTCTGGGTATAAGCATTACACTTTGTTGGTGTAAGCTTTTGCTCATACCCAAATTAAACTTTGTTGATCTTAAAGGTGCCACTGGACTCAAACTTTGTGATGTTTGGGGAGGGAGTGGGGGGGAGGAAAGGTATATTTCCCAAATGTTCATTCCTTCCTTCCTTCCTTCTCTCCACCCTCCCCAACAATTCCTTGCAGAACTCCAACTTGCTCACTTGCAGTTTTGATGGAGAGGAAAAGATTTAAAAAAGATAAAGGTGCGAGCACCAGTCATTTTCGCCTCTGGGGTGACGTTGCTTTCACAACACTTTCACGGCAGACTTTTTATGGGGTAGTTTGCCATTGCCTTCCCCAGTCATCTACACTTTCCCCCCAGCAAGCTGATACCACCACTTTAATACACCATACTCTCAAAAGCATTATATTTCAGAAAAATACAAGGATCCGTTTTGGAATAGAAAGCAGCCGTTAGCTCAAGTTCCCCCAAGATGGGGGAAACTCCGATCACCCCTTGTACCCATCAACACAGAGCAGAAATATTTTCATTGCAAAGTTTATTTTTGAACCATCACTTTTTTTTCTCAGCATGGTATTACGCTTAACATAGTCAGTATCTTACTAAATAATCCCTACCTGGCAACCCTGATTACATCGGCTGGTGATGACAGGTGCACTGACCTGCGGGTTTTCGGGCAGCTCAGTGACTGGCTGCTGCAGGAAAAGTGCCATGAGAAGAAAATAGAGCGCAGGGACATTTGTGTGCTTAGGAAGAAAGGACTGAAGAACCGGAAAGCCCGGGAAATGACAGGCGTCCCGATTAATTTCCCTGACAGTCGATCGGCCGCCTGCGCTTCTGCCAACGTTAAAGCCTGAGGGAGAGAAGGGAAACACAAAAGAGCCATAAAAAGATGCTAGGTTAAGCCCTGTTTATAAGGTCACCACTCCATGGGATAAACGCTTCCTCGTCAACTTTTCAGATTAAGACCAATACATAAAGGTCTTGTCCCAATTACTGAATGATCGTTGAATACACCATTAAAATACCTTTCTTAAGTTTCAGGGGGAGACACCACTGTAGCCTTTGAAATGAAACAGTTTCTCAATTGGACAGCCTGTAGCTACAATTCTGCTATAGCAACCAGTGACTTTGTTTTGGAGTCTTGATGCTGCCACTTAATGTACAATATAAATACAATAATATTTCAAAGCATTCTTTTTCTCAATATATTCCGGGGGGGGGCAAGAATCCTCCCACACAGTATTGCTTGTTCTCTATGTACAATTTACTAACAGAAAAATATATGTAAAAGCAAAGACATAACAACAGCACTCCCACATTGTGGCGTTGCTACAAAAGAAGCAGGGGATTTTTTAAAATGGAAAACGGAAAAAGGAGGGAGATAAATCACTGGGGAAAAAAATTTATCCTGCCATTTGGGTAGAGTTATGGGGCTGCCATACAGGTGTCTGTCATTTAACCTAATCTATCCTGTTTGAATGTTTAAATGGCCTTTTCTCCTGATTCACTAATGTATCCTACAAGAAAACATTGCTCAAAATACCAGCCAGGACAAAGAGTAACAGGTCATAAAGAACACCAAATGTATTCATTTGAGGGGAGGAAACCTTGGCTTCAATTACAGAACAGTTCATTATTTGCCTACTGCTCAGGTGTTCTATCACTGTGCAGAGTGATGCAAAGTAATTACATTTAAGGCACAGAATTTCTTTTACGAATTGCTCACTGTGCTCAAGAAGTGACCATGCAATTGCATGGCTCAGCCCAAATAGCACAGTTTGGCCCAAGGTCATCATGGCTTGCGAGCTAAGCAAGGTCAGGCATGGTCACTAGCTGGATGGGAGACCACCAAGGAACACAGAGGTTGCAAGACAGAGAAAGGCAACGGCAAACCATCTCTGAACATCTCTTTGCTCTGTGGCAAGGAGATTACGACAATAATATGGGAGTGCTCTCAAGTACACTGGCTTTTATTTATTTTATACCCTGCCTTTCTCCCCAATGGGGACCCAAAGCAGCTTACAATTACATCATCCTCTCCTGCACTTTGTCCTCATGACAACCCTGTGAGATAGGTTAGGCTGAGAGAGGATGACAGGCCCAGCAAGCTTCCGTGGCACAAGTGGGGATTCGAACACTCGTAACCACTACACTGCAGTGACTCAAGCAAGTGTTTCCACATGTGTCTTCCAAGGCGGTACACTCTGAGCCACGAATGATCTGGCGGCTCAGAACTGCCACAGACCCATGAAACTCACCAAGGTGCTTTGTGTTTGATAAAGCCACGGACGACCCTTGACGCAGCTGACTTATCAATACAAATGGAATTTATAGAATAAATACATTTTTTAAAAGCTTGCGTCTTAATGAGTCATTCATGAAACCTGCTTTGACACCAAAAAGTTGTTGTATTAATAAGCCATTTGCTTGCCAATAACTATAAGAGACGACAGCCTCAGCTAAAGGAGCCAGGTCCGATCATGTGTCATTGGGTCACCCCATTTAAATCTTCAAGGTATCGATCTACAGAAAATCACTTCTGGTGCCACCTCAAGGAAGTAAAATACTATACAGAAGACGGTTTCATCTCTCAAGTCAGCTTTGTTTTAACCACACAACATTTGGATTAAAGACAGCAGACACATATTTGGTCAACATTTAAAAAAAATAATCATACCGAGCACAGTTCCAATCTTGTTTGTCAAGACAGAATCCGTCTGGTCAAGCCAGCCTCCGCCACTGAGACCTTCCTTGAACTTGATGAGAATCGTTGGATTGCTCAGCAAGACCACCAGAATCCTCATGGCTGCAGTCACTGTGGTAGGATGCAGATGTTCCTCCATGAACAGCATAACCCAGTCAAATCCAAGAGTCCGAATCAGCTCTTCACAAGCCCTAAGTAAAGACAGGGAAAATGCCACAGAATTGCTTAGAGAGGACAGCATACGAAAACCAAACAAAATAGGTTAGCCTTAGAGGATACAAAGACTTGCAAAAATTTGATCAATAAAATTACCAACAGCTTTAAGACAACTAATGTTGAATTCTTGAATATTTCTGAACTCAGGAAGACATTAATGTACATTTTCTCCTCCTCCCACACCAATTCTCACTAAAAAATAAACACATTTTTGGTCTCTCCATGCTTTTTGACCCAATTGTAGCTGTTAATATACAGTATGTCACAGAAGTGAATTCACCCCCTCACATTTTGTAAATATTTAAGTATATCTTTTCATGTGACAACACTGAAGAAATGACACTTGGCTACAATGTAAAGTAGTGAGTCTACAGCTTGTATAGCAGTGTAAATGTGCTGTCCCCTCAAAATTACACAACACACAGCCATTAATGTCTAAACTGCCAGCAACAAAAGTGAGTACACTCCTAAGTGATAATGTCCAAATGGGGCCCAAAGTGTCAATATTTTGTGTGGCCACCATTATTTTCCAGCACTGCCTTAACCCTCTTGGGCATAGAGTTCATCAGAGCTTCACAGGTTGCCACTGGAGTCCTCTTCCACTCCTCCACGATGACGTCACGTAGCTGGTGGATGTTAGAGACCTTGCACACCTCCACCTTCCATTTCAGGATGCCCCACAGATGCTCAATAGGGTTTAGGTCTGGAGACATGCTTGGCCATTCCATCACCTTTACCCTCAGCTTCTTTAGCAAGGCAGTGGTCGTTCTGGAGGTGTGTTTGGGGTCGTTATCATGTTGGAATACTTCCCTGCGGCCCAGTCTCTGAAGGGAGGGGATCATGCTGTGCTTCAGTATGTCACAGTACGTGTTGGCATTCATGGTTCCCTCAATGAACTGTAGCTCCCCAGTGCCAGCAGCACTCATGCAGCCCCAGACCATGACATTCCCACCACCATGCTTGACTGTAGACAAGACACACTTGTCTTTGTACTCCTCACCTGGTTGCCGCCACAAACGCTTGACACCATCTGAACCAAATAAGTTTATCTTGGTCTCATCGGACCCCAGGGCATGGTTGTCTGCAGCAAACCATTTGCAGGTTTTCTTGTGCATCATCTTTAGAAGAGGCTTCCTTCTTGGACGACAGCTCTGCAGACCAATTTGATGCAGCATGTGGCATATGGTCTGAGCACAGACAGGCTGACCCCCCACCCCTTCAACCTCTGTAGCAATGCTGGCAGCACTCATACGTCTATTTCCCAAAACCAGCCTCTGGATATGATGCTGAGCACGGGCACTCAACTTTTTTGGTCAACCATGGCGAGGCCTGTTCTTAGTGGAACCTGTCCTGTTAAACCACTGTATGGTCTTGGCCACCGTGCTGCAGCTCAGTTTCACGGTCTTGGCAATCTTCTTATAGCTTAGGCCATCTTTATGTAGAGCAACAATTCGTTTTTTCAGATCCTCATAGAGTTCATTGCCATGAGGTGCCATGTGGAACTTCCAGTGACCAGTATGAGGGAGTGAGAGTGATAACCTGCTCCCTCTTCACACCTGATACCTTGTACCACTAACGAGTCACATGACACCAGGGAGGGAAAACGGCTACTTGGGCCCCATTTGGACATTATCACTTAGGGGTGTACTCACCTTTGTTGCCAGAAGTTTAGACAGTAATGGCTGTGTGTTGCGTAATTCTGAGGGGACAGCACATTTACACTGTTATACAAGCTGTAGACTCACTACTTTACACTAGTCAAGGTCATTTCTTCAGTGTTGTCACATGAAAAGGTATACTTAAATATTTACAAAATGTGAGGGGGTGTACCCACTTCTGTGACATACTGTAGATGCTATGATATATATACACACACACAGACAATGGCCTTACAGTAATTTGGAATTCTTCACAAACATTAACAAGCATTCACTGGCAATTAATAAAAGGACATAATGAGATAGTGATGGAGGAAAAACAACTTCTGGATGAATTGTATTAATTCATTCCCCAGCAGACATTAATTAGTTTTCTGCTACGGAAGTTGGTATGGCTTGTTATGTGAGGGGAAATTATATATCTCTCCTCGCATATAAAAACAGCAGAGATTTTAACAAAGAAAATATTTGAAACAGCAGCCGCTTTTGGATCACATCAGGCAACCTGAAACACTGTGTTAAAAAGACCACAGGAACAGCTGTCTGGGCAGTTAGAATGATGCAAAACAAAAACTGGGAGTTGAAAGAAACAAAGTTATGGAAACAAACCCTCAGAAGTACTTGCAAAGCTACCACCTGGGGAGGGGGCTTGAGAAATAATTACAGCTGATGACAAATGAACAAAAAGACCAAGGAAATTTTCTTGCTGCTCAGAAATTATTATATGGACAGAATTGTATACATCTGATTTGGCAGACAAAATTCTGACTAGGATCATCTTAACTAAATTAAAAATTCCAGGTTTTTTTTTCTTTATCAGATTTGAATTTCTTAGAAGTGGACACCGTAGGAGAGTAAGACAGAACGGTAAAGAATTTAAAATCTACTCTAGTTATTGTTTGGGGGGCAAATATGTCAGCTTGCCCCAGAGAGCATTTTGCCATCACCACCAGTGCTATGTTTGTACACTCAGATCCATATCAGTTGGGTCTTCTCTCCTTCTCATTGTAAAACACTGGTAGTTTTGCTGCTACCTCCACAGACCTCTTTCTTTGAGACTCATAATTATAGCCTTTCCCAAAATTGCTTTTTCCCTTTTCCTCCCTGATTTTCTCTTAGCTATCCTTTTATGTGCGCTTCAGTATGTTTGTATACATGTTTTATCCTTTATTCTTTTTTTAATTAAAAAAAACCCCTTTCTGGTTGAACATCTGCCTGGTTTATTTAGAGAGTTCTCTTAAGAGAAAAACTGGAAAGAATTCCAGTTATCCCCTCTCACTTTGTCTCCTTTAAAGTCAATTTCCCCAACGAATTAGGAGACCGCCTATTTGGGTAACACAAGGATCTTCCTTCTTATATTTCTATGCCACAGTTATATTTCCCACCAAACTTCAGATCATTTATACTCACTGCAAGTTGACGCTTGTTTTTTCTTTAGATGTATACATAAGCTTAAGCAGGATGTCCAGCAGTCTGTTCCTCAGAAGAATAAGATTTGCGCTAACAAGGCCTCCAAAGTCCTCCTCTGTTCCTAAATAAAAACACACACATAGTCCACTTTTAATAAACCTAACATAGTCAACTTTCAATATACCTAATATACCACTTTTAATATACCTAATAGGATTCTATTTGCCAACAAATATTATTATCTACTGAATTGTCCACAAGTGGAAAAAGACACATCTGCCTTACCTCAACTAGGGCCAGGGCTTTTTCAGTCCTGGTTCCGACCTGGTGGAATCAGCTCCCTACAGAGATCCGGGCTCTACCTGGCTTATAAGCCTTCCGTAGGGCCTGTAAAATGGAGCTGTTCTGCCAGGCTTTTAGTTGAGGCTGTGGGCGTCTATTCTTGATCTGGTTGGCCTCCCCTGCCGGCACTGTCACCTGTGCTATAAAATGGAATATCATCTGCCTTCTCTATGGGATAACACCTTATCATGATGTGAGACCGTCAGGCTGGGCAATATGTGATGACATGGAAAATTGTCTGAGTGCTGTTGAGTTGTTTGTTTATAAAATGTCTGTATTGTATTTTATTGTTTTATCATATGTTGTACTCCACCCTGAGCCCTATGAGGAATGGGCGGAATAGAAATATACTAAAATAAATTGTGTTCCAACAGGTCATAACATACACATACAAAGTGTCATGCACAAGAGGCACAAGTTACATGGAGGTATGATTTATACAGCCAAGGGTTACCTGGATAAAAAGATGGCAATACACAGAGCTGCACCTTCCAAAGATCACCCACCACATCTAATGTTTTCCTTTCTTTTAGATTTCCCACACCACATGTTCACAGTCCTTATGTAAATAAAAGTCTCTCAAACCATAAGGCCATGGGAAGGGCGTCAGAACCTCCAGAAATACTGGAAATTCTGGACTGGGTTGCAGCACCACACAAAACCGGTTTCTTTTACAGGCCTGTGTTAGGGATGCTCCATCCAAAACTAGAACATGCCTGCACTCAGTGGAACATAAGACATACCACTAAAATTCAACTGAAACAGTGATAAAGCGATCCGCCCACTTTTAAGGGTTCCTCCTTGGACTTGCCCTTATGTCTTATTCAGCAAGTAGCATCTTTGAGATGAATTCATCTGCTTTGATGCTGCCATAAAAGACAACTGCTCAAAAGCAATGTGGCTCTCATCCCCTCCCGCAATTTTACATCCATGGGCCATGTTGAAATGCCTCCTGATACAAGCCATACTGGTTGCAAAGCATATTGTTGTACAGTACTGGAAGGATATGCACATTCTAAGGATTTTAATGTGAGGCCAGAGACCTGTTGAGTCTTGAAGCCTTAGAACAGACAGCTCATTTCAAAATATCTAAGATGAGTTCTTGAGCTAGTATTTGACTAAAAATGAACAGACTTATTCTGTCCCCAGATACCATCAACTATAAAAAGTCTGACTTTTCTCCCTTTCCTCACTCTTACTTTATTTAATTAGTTTAGCATTTATTCTTCCCTGTTCTCTTTTGCCATCAAGTCACAGCCGACTTATGGCAAGCCCTCATGAAGTTTTCAAGGCAAGAGATGTTCAGAGGTGGTTTGCTGTTGCCTGCCTCTGTGTAGCAACCCTGTTTTTTCTTGATGGTCTCCCATCCAAATACTGACCAGGGTCAACCCTGCTTAACTTCCAAGATCTGATAAGACTGGGCTAGCCTGGGCTATCCAGGTCTCTCCTAATGTAACTATTTTTTGTAATGCTTTGATCAGAGGTGTGCAAAGTAATCTGGGCCCTCCTAACTAAAAGCCTTCTTCTCTCTCAGGATGACGGACCGACCGATTTGTGGAATTCTAGGTTGATGCACCCTGCGGATTTCTAGGACTTTACCACTTCAACTGAACAGCAGCCCCAATCCTAAATATGTTTGCTTGGAAGAATCATTGGGATTTTCTCCCCCAAGAAAGAGCGTTAAGATGCTGCGTCTTCTGCAGCATGCCTGTGGCAGAAGACACAACACCTCCAATGTCTAACAGTTCACAGTTAATGTTCTTTTCACTTCAGAGGGACACAACAGCTAGGCCGCTTTAATAAAATGAGTGGGGGGGAGTGTGTTTGTGTACAATATCAAATGAAGGAGAAAGGACTATTTGAATCTTCGTTCGCGAAGCCAAGCCGAGAGAGAGAGAGGTAGGTAGGTAGGTAAGTAGGTAGGTAGACACACAGACAGATAGATAGACTTCATAGATAGTTCCCTCAGTGTTTGTCAATATCAAATGGAGGAGAAAGCACTATTTGTGTGAGATATATATATATATAGAGAGAGATGATAGACAGATGATAGACAGACAGACGACCGATAGACAGACAGACAGACAGACAGACTTCATAGAGAGTTCCCTCAGTACTCTTTGTAAATGCAGAATGTTTAAAAGCAAATAGCTTATTATGTTCAAGTCAGGCACAGTGAACCATATCCATGGTAATGAAAGACTATGTCTCAAGTGGCCCCTTCTCTTCCCATATTTCTCAGGAAGTACTTACCAGTGTCCAGCTTTTCTTCACTGTTCATCTCCATGACGACAAATTTCTCACAGACTGCAAATGTAGGCAGAGTAGAGGAGATGAACTGTCCAAACCTTGGTGGATAAAGGGAAGCGAAAAAAGTGGCACGCACTTGTGTGACAGATGGAGTTTAAATTTGTCACTAATTAGCATTAGCTACAGCGCAAAAAAGTAATACTAAGAGGCAATTATTTTAAAAAATGCAGATTCTGACATTTAGAGAGACTGACTGAGGCTGCCTCAGCCTTCGATGCGTAAAACAATGGCCAAACAAATAGGAAACTGGGTTAGCAAGGATGACAAATACAGATGAAGATACTATAAACAGAATACTTCTGAGAAAGGAGACCTCCAAATGGAACTGAAAAGGATCCTTTAAGGTAGAAAAGTTGTAGCCAGTGCAGAAAGATTAGTACCACTTCCCAAGATAAAATTATATACAAAGACCTGAACTTTAGAAAATGTTTATATTCTCTAGACTGGCAAAATCTGGCCCACTTTTATAAAACTAGGAATTTTCTGGAAGAAGACAGAAGATATTGGATTTATATCCCGCCCTCCACTCCGAATCTCAGAGCAGCTCACAATCTCCTTTATCACCCTCCCCAACAACAGACACCCTGTGAGGTGGGTGGGGCTGAGAGGGCTCTCATAGCTGCTGCCCTTTCAAGGACAACTCCTGCGATAGCTATGGCTGACCTAAAGCCATCCCAGCAGCTGCAAGTGGAGGAGTGGAGAATCAAACCCGGCTCTCCCAGATAAGAGTCCTCACACTTAACCACTACACCAAACAACTAGGAATTTTCTGGAAGGGAAATAAGGACTCATAGGAACGAAAATGTATTTGCCCAGAGAAACATATGTACACCTTTTTTTTTTTAAAGGAGCTCAGTGAAATTCGATGGTTACCTGAGTAGGTCGTTGCTGCTTGGGAAACCCTGAAGCAAATAGCTCAGCACATTGCTCATGGCAGCAATAGTTGGCTGTGACAAAGACATATCTCGAAGAGTCAGTAACAGTTTGGGGATCAGCTGGAACTCCCTCATCAGTTTAGCATTCTTTGCTGCTTCGCTGAAAGACAAACGGACAATTTAAGAACCTTTCACTCACCTGAGTAGCCTCTTTTTAATACAGTGTTTGTCAACAGCTGCTATGGTTCTCTTCTGGAGAAGCCTATTGCTACATCTAGGAGGAGCTAGGAATCCACACGACTGTGATCATATGATGTAATGGGAATATAACCACTAATGTGGAATCATATTTGGTGGAAGGAACTTTTAGAAACCCAAGTTTCTCTAAAGGATGAGTTGTCAGCACATATTGACCCTACAATATATTTGCAGCTTGTGCTGAACACTTCATAGCTAAAAATGATCAGAAAGAGCCTTCCAAGGGAGATGGACTGAGATTTCCTATTCTGAACAGTTCCCTTGAATTACAGTTTGCAGATAACCTATTTTTTCCATCTTACTGGAGCTCCTCCATCACCACAAACATGAAAAATTAAATTGTGCAACAGGACTAAGCTTAAGCAATCGAATATTCATTTTCTAAGGCTATTTACAAGAAGACAAAGCTTGCATTATAAAACATTAGCATAGTTCATACAACACGCGTCAGCTATTACCTGGATTCAGTCAGAAGTTCAATGAAATGTTCAAATAATGAAAGGTGAAGTTCATAAGGTGCATGCAGCCAAACCTGAAATACAGAGTAGAAAGTTCATTTATCGCAGTTATTCTACCCGTAGTTTATCACTGCCAGTTACTGCTTTAGTACTGGGGCCAACTAACCTTGCTGATTAACTGTTGTGCTATTTTTACATGCTTTCAACTTGTTGCTTTGTTAGTCACCTTGAGTCCAAGGATATAAGGTGGAATATAAATATCTAAGGCGGAATATAAATATCTTAAGAGAGCCAGTTTGGTGTAGTGGTGAAGTGTGTGGACTCTCATCTGGGGGAACCGGGCTTGATTCCCCCCTCCTCCACTTGCACCTGCTGGAATGGCTTTGGGTCCTTGAAAGGGCAGCTGCTGTGAGAGCCCTCTCAGCCCCATCCACCTCACAGGGTGTCTGTTGTGGGGGGAGAAGATATAGGAGATTGTAAGCAGCTCTGAGTCTCTGATTCAGAGAGAAGGGTGGGGTATGAATCTGCAGTCTTCTTCTTCTTAAAGAAACACTGAAAATTCTTTCATTGTAAAAAGGAAGTGGAGCATGAATGGTGTCATCATAACTTTTTAAACACTCTTTCTTCGCTTCTTACAGGAGAGCACAAAAATTGGCAGATTACTAGATAATGAAAGCTCCAGCGTTTAATGTCAAAGAACATCTAAAGCAATCCTGAACAGGAGTTAAATGGAAATAAGGATTATGCTTTTCATTTTCCATTTATGTAAGGGATCAGTGTGTTAACGTAATTGGGGCGGGGGGAAACACCATATGAAGACTAAACAGTGGGTAATGTATCCATTCAGCAATACTGTAGTGTTTAAAACACCGCCCTTGACTCCCTATCCATCCTATATGAATTGCATTTGTACTACTGGAATGTTACTGAATGAGAAAAATGTTATACTATGACTGAGGAAGAGACAATAATGGTTAAAAAAAACCAATCTTAGTTGTCGAAGAAACAGATAGTAGATAGATAGTAACAGGAAAATGTTCACAGGAACAAGCTCTCTGCTCTCTGGGGACCTTTGTTTTCTACTACTGTTACAGAGGAAGCCCTTGTGCATGGCCCAGCCATTTCTCATCTCAATTACTGCAACCTCCTCTTTGCAGCTCTTCTCCTGTCAGCCCTCCACTGCCAAAATAATAGCTTTTTTCTATTCTGTTGCTATGATCGCATTGCACACCATTTTCAGCCTCAGCAGCGACGGGGAAAGCTACGGCGAATCAATCTCATAATCAAAACTCCTCTCATTTATACCTCCTCCCCTTCTCCACTTCATCTCAATTCACCTGTCCAATCATTTCTCAACTTGTCTGCTTGAGGTAATCTGCTGCTGACACCTTCTCCCCACCCCACACACCCCCTCAGCTCCTGCTTCTTACTTTCAATGACAATATTTTTCTCTATGCGAACTAAACGCCACAACCTCCTTCCTTGCCCTCCAGATCCAAATTCCCTTTCACTCTTTAAAAACGACCTCCATGTGGACCTATCTAATGACTTTGGTGGATTTAATGACTGTGACCGATTTCCCACTCACCTTACGCCAGTCTCACATTCGTCTTCTCAGCGTGGCTCCTTCCGATTTCACAGTATCTGCCCCGCGGCTGCAACAAGCATCAGCATTTTCACGCCGCATACAGAAACCGCTAAAAATCAGTTTCTGTTTGCTGCGCGAAAACACTGACGCTTGCTGCAGCCCCAGGGCAGATAGTGTGAATCGGAAGGAAGCCACGCTGAGAAGACGAACGTGAGAACGGTGTAAGGTGAGTGCAAAATCGGCCTCTGTGCTGTTCCTTATCATTTAATCCTGTCAAGTCAAATCTTTTTGCCTACTACCTTAGTTCTGTACTGGTTTTCACTGCCCCTCCCCCGTCAAAGTGCATGGGGGCTTCCATTCAAATGCAAGAGTGGGTAAGCACAATCTTCCATGCCACTTCATTCACGCCAACCTTACTAAGTAAGTATTTGTGGGGCAGACACCCAGCCCCTCCGCCCTCATTTTCCCAACCACCAGGCACCTACTGCCTTTGTGGCTATGTTATACACTTGGAAAGGTGGTTAGGGCAGGTGAAGACTGACAGTTGTCAGAGTACTACAATCAACCTTGTAATGATGACTTAAGGGATGCCAAGAGGAACTGCAGTTTTATGTCCTACTAGCCAGTTCTAGCTGAAAAGAGGACTCTTCTTCAAGGAATCCACCTGTATATCAAAAGGCCTGAACACTGTGCTATCATTGAGATGGCTTCTTCCTTTTGGAAAGCAGAACTTTCCTCTAAAATCCACGCCAATTTTTAACTTCAAACACAGTATTTTCTACATTGTACTGGCACCTTCTTCATTTCACCGTAGAAATAACTTTATTTTTCATTTTGTTTATCCATTTTGATAATGTTTTATTTATTCTGTTTTTTTCCATTATATCTCATCCTTCACCCCAAAGCAGCTTACAACAGTCTCCTCTCCTCCATTTTATCCTCACAATCACCCTGTGAGGTAAGGTTAGGCTGAGAGTGTGTATCTGGTTCAAGATCACCCAGCAAGCTTCTATGGCAGAGAGTGGGGATTTGAACCTGCGT
Organism: Heteronotia binoei; assembly: GCF_032191835.1. NCBI lineage: Eukaryota > Metazoa > Chordata > Lepidosauria > Squamata > Gekkonidae > Heteronotia > Heteronotia binoei. The sequence continues at coordinate 103,205,191 of NC_083231.1, read as the reverse complement.
CTCCCTGATCTGAATCAGACACTAATCAATACACCAAGCTGGTTTAGTAAATACAATGCGTCTCCTGAAGGAAGAATATTTATTTATTTATTCTTTGCATTTATATCCCGCCCTCCCTGCCGAAGCAGGCTCAGGGCAGCTAACAACAATTAAATATTTATACTACAACTGGCTCAAGGTTGATCCTGTATTCTTTCAAACACTCTTCCGGATTTTTCCTGTTTAGTTAAAAAAATTAACACAAACCTTGCCTTCACGAAAAAGAGGAGGAGGATATTGGATTTTATCCTGCCCTTCACGAAAAAGAGGAGGAGGAGATTGGATTTTATTCTGCCCTTCACTACCCGAAGGCGTCTCAGAGCAGCTTACAATCTCCTTCCCCTCCCCACAACAGACACCCTGTGAGGTAAGTGGGGCTGAGAGAGCTCTAACAGAAACTGCTCTTGAGAGGAACAACTCTACAAGAACTTGTGACTGACTCAAGGTCACATCAGCAGGTGCATGTGGAGGAGTGGGGACTCAGGCCCAGTTCTCCCAGATAAGAGTCTGCACACTTAACCACTACACCAAACTGTCTCTCAAAAGGTGCACTACATTTTAGTAGGGGCTATACTGCAGTCAATCAACAGTGCTTGGTTGATTAGTGGCTCTCTGCACACAGTGGATAAGACTCTCCAGTCATCTCTTTCAGTGGCATGCTTCAGAAAGTACAGTTGCCCCAGGTTTGCTCATGACCCTAATAATTACTAGCTTTAGAGATATGCCTTATGTACCTCAAAGTCACAAAGGAGGTCCTGGAAGGCGGTTGAATTTGGAATAATGGATGTTTCGTGCCCACTGTCAACAGTCCCAACCAAGGAAAAGGTCAGATGAAGAATGTGGCTATTCAAAAGACAGCGTTTCTTCTTTAACAGCATTGCCAGTAACTGAAATAAAAGGGAAGAAGAACACAATATTGTCTTTTACAATTCTTAAAGCATTTTGCAGACCACAAAACAAAATCAATTTCACCCAAGCACAATGAATAGAAGCAAACTCAGACAGACGGACATGCTTTCCTAAAAGAACATGTTCCTTTATACCAATAATATCGAGAGTTACACTGGAAAAGCAGACTGAGATTAAGCTGACATCAACCCCCAAATATCAGGCATTCTGAACTGATGTCTTCTGCTAGCAACTTATACTGCACTGAATCCGTATACATCAAAGGAAAAAAAATATTTTGGTGCATTGAATTAAAAGGAACACAACAGTAAGAACCTTCTACAAATTTAATCTTTGATCATTCAGGCGGATATAACTGGAGCTCAGGTGAGGAACAACTGTATCTTTAGAAGACAATTTCTCAACGTGGGATTTAGAACTTTTTAAAAAACAGCTGTTTAGAGGGAAGCAATTTCTGTATCCCACACAAGTGCACTTGTGAATCCTACCTCTATGCTGAAACAAGCAACTTGTCTAGCTGTTTTAAAGGTTTTCAGAGGACATACGTATTTGATGTCTACTGAAAATAATCGGAGGGGGGGGGGAAACCAAAGCCATCTCATAATGCTGGCCAAGCTTGTTGCTTTTTTTTAAAAAAAATCGTACATGGGCAGGGGTTTTTTTGTAGCAGGAACTCCTTTGCATATTAGGCCACACCCCCTTGATGTAGCCAATCCTCCAAGCGTTTACAGGACTCTTATACAGGGCCTACTGTGAGCTCCAGGAGGATTGGCTACATCAGGGGTGTGTGACCTAATATGCAAAGGAGTTCCTGCTACAAAAAAAGTCCCATACATGAGACTCATATGAGCAAGATCTACTCAGAAGCCAGTGGGCACGAAATGGCTCATTATAAATTGCATTTGACACTTATTGTTGAGCCACTGTATAATAGGTACACACACAGTAGGGCTACTGGCAGCTTATAAGGGTCTCATCCGGCACACGCCACGTATCTTTTTCTAAGACTGCAAGTAATTCTCATTTCAGAGATACATCCCTTTCATTCGCCCAAACCAATCCATGTGTTGTTGTTTTTCCAAGACAACACAAATAATCAGCCTCACTGCTGGCTTCAAATGCCCTTCCAGCAGACACCCGTGGTGCAGTGTCCTTGGTTATATTAATAATAGAAATTCCTCATGACTTCTCCCAGGTGCCCTTCCTTTTATTTGGCAGCAATCAGAGTCTCTGCTGAGCTAGCAGGTGTCAGAGATCTAGAGTGATGACCATCTTCTAGGGTGAAACCACAATACTTCCCTCCTTGGCCATCTAAGCTGTTACTAACAAAAAAAAATACATTACAGTATCAGGATTTTTTTTTTTAAAGCATCCAACTGACTTTTTTTTTAGGGCACGGCATTAGGAATATTTGCTTTATGACAATAGATTCAGGTGGATAGCTGTGCGGGTCTGAAGCAACAGAACAAAGTTTGAATCCAGTGGCACCTTTAAGATCTTCCGCCAGGCTTTTAATTGATCCCGTGGGCGTCCCTTTGCTATTAAGTGGCCTTCCCATCGCCTTATCATCATGGTGACTGTGCTGAAGGTATTAACCTATATGCTGCTGCAGGCTCGCCGTCTATGTTTGTGACGCTGTGTTGTCTTTGTTTTTACACTGTTATGTTTTTATACTGTTATGTTTTTGTGATGTTTTAATTTGTAACAGGTATATAAATTTCTGTTGTAAGCCGCCCTGAGCCTGCTTGTGGGAAAGGGCAAGATATAAACCTAAAAAATGAAATTAAATTAAATTAAGATGAACAAACTTTAATTCAGGGTATAAGCTCTTGTGTGCATGTGCACAAAAGAGTATACCCAGAATTAAACTACACTGATCTTAAAGGTGCCACTGGACACAAATTCTGTTCTACTCTGCATCAAGTATCAGTATCTGAATTGTAAAGTTACAAAAGAATGCAACGCATACTAGCAGCGATGTCTGTCTTCTCACCTACCTGATAACCTTTGATCCTCTCCATTTCTTTGCTAGCCAGAGGGTTGCTCTTGACTACACATACAAGGGCCTTCACGGCAGCATAGAGTCCCTCTACATCTGAGGCCATGGCTACCAGACCCAGAATGGCAGCTGCTCCACCTATGTACTGTAATGTAGTGGCAACGGGCTTAGGGACGAACGTTCTTACTCCTGAACATAAGATGGCAAAAATAAACTCATCAAAATTAGCTTGATTAAAGAACGACGGTACAATGCAAGGTAACTTTTACAGCAAGTTCCAAATAACAGGCCAAAGGATTCTCCTGTTTCCCTTGACTCTCCCTCAGTGAGCAGAAGGAATTGAGTCTCTGTCCCCAGGGAAGGCCTTTCTGTGCCTGTTTCAGAGCTGTGGACGTTTCCGAAACTCTGCTCTGTGCTGGAGCAGAGCCCACTAGTATGATGCACAGAGACCTACTAAAAAAAGGTAAAGGTAGTCCCCTGTACAAGCACCAGTCGTTTCCGACTCTGGGGTGACGTTGCTTTCACGACGTTTTCACAGCAGACTTTTACGGGGTAGTTTGCATTGCCTTCCCCAGTCATCTACACTTTCCTCCCAGCAAGCTGGGTACTCATTTTACCGACCTCTGAAGGATGGAAGGCTGAGTCAACCTTGAGTCAGCTACCTGAACCCAGCTTCTGCCGGGATCGAACTCAGGTTGTGAACAGAAAGCTCAGGCTGGATGGAAGGCTGAGTCAACCTTGAGTTGGCTACCTGAACCCAGCTTCCGCCGGGATCGAACTCAGGTTGTGAACAGAAAGCTCAGGCTGGATGGAAGACTGAGTCAACCTTGAGTTGGCTACCTGAACCCAGCTTCCGCTGGGATCGAACTCAGGTTGTGAGCAGAGCTTAGGACTGCAGTACTGAAGCTTTACACCACTCTGCGCCATGGGGCTTCAAACCTACTAGTGATACACAAGGAAGGAAAACTGATTTATCTGTAGAGACAGTAAAGCCACTATGGGGGGGGGCGGTCAATAATTCTAGTATATTTTACTTTCAAGAGAGAATCAGGGAGTGCTTCCTTTGAGATCAGATGCAAGTAAGAAAATGAAACTCTTTAGTTAAAAGGTGTCAAATCCCCCCCAATAAATCTTGGTTTTAAGAAGGTGCCCTTCAGGAATAACATTATCCCATGTGTGATATTGCAGTTAATTCAGCAAAACTACAGGTTGGGGTCGGAAGGTAAAAAACCACCAGCACCCCACCCTCAATGCTTATAATTTTACAAGCATGTTTATAATTTTCATATAGTCTACTATCCCAGGTCACATATCACCAAAATCACACCTTCCCAGAAGCCAAAACTGGCTCCCTGAGGAGTAGGAACAACCAAAGCTGGTAAGAAATGTGTGCTTCAAGGGGCTGGCTGCCTGCTACAACTGGCACTGGTTAAGCATGCATTCTAACGGATATCTCAGTGCTGCAGATTTTTTTTTATATACTGCCAATACCGCAAGGTAAAATACATGATTGAAAGCCATGCTTCAAATTCAAGCCCCCTGAACATATTATACCACATTAAGGAACATCAGGGAAATTTCCCAATCAATGTGCTAAAGTGTTCATTCACCCTGAGTGGGTATCTACCAAGACGGTATCTACCAAGACAACCCCGACCCTTTAAAATGTTACACCCCAAACAACATCATCATCTATAACATGTATGTGAATGTAAGACAATTCCCCCTATCATGGCATTTCTGTGAAAAAACTAGCCTTGCATTTGAGTAAATACTGTATACGTAAGAATACCGTAGGTTTGTGTCTGAGCGTCTAAGCATGGCTAAGGACCTCCTAACACTGTGCTCTACTATGGGACATGGAAAAGAAACAAGAGGCAGAGGTGCACTTCATCTCACCCAAGTATCCTATCAGAGCTGCACCGACTGTACGTGCAGGTCCGTTCAGATGTCCTCCTGAATTATGCAGCAGTTTCACTGGAGTGGCATTCTCATGAGATGAAACAGCCAACTAATTAAAGCCAAAAAGAAAAAATGATCAAGTGGATAACACCTGTTGAGAAATCATGGGATGTATCCAACCATCCATGGAGTTTGTGGGGCAGAATGCCTCGTCACTGTCCTGCTGCACCACACTGAGCCCCCACCCCACCCGTTTCTGAGCCCTCAAGAACAGCACAGGAGGGGAAGTGGGGGTCTGCAGTGGAACGAGGGAACTGACAAAAAAAAAATCACCACACCCTCTTCTGACAGGATGAAATTCCCAACTGCATGGCTGGACACACCCCACCGTGTTTAATGCATTTAAATAGAGGCAGAAGGGACACTGGGCCAACTTTGAAAGAAAAGAAAAACTGTCAGCCGATGAGACATATCTTAGAAAGAGGGTATGTGAGCTTTTTTCCTAGAAGTTTTTAACAACATGTTAATAGATACAATGTAATTCCTCCATATTCAGAGAAACTGGATTATGTCTGTGGTACCTTTCTAGATTTTGTAATCTCATACTCAACAGATGCTTACCTTAAAAGGAAACAAACCTGTGGGACAGAAACTAGAATTCAGCCACGTTTTCTATGAACCCCCAGTTCCACTAATCCTAGAGATCTCCTACAGTTCTTCAAATCTTAATAAGAACTTTGCTACTTCTAAGTTTTCACTCAGCGCAACAATGCTAAACAGAGTTCATATATTCCGTTGCTGTCTATTTGTGTGTGTGAGTGGGGGGGGGGGTTCTATTGCCACTTCCTTGCTTTGGAGTAGCCTCCCAGAGGATATCAGGAGATATACTAGCTTGAACCTGAGAGAAATTTGAAGAGGAAAGGGAACCCCCGGTGACAGTGGTGCTCTTGTTCATTCATTGGCCCTCCTCTGCACTGTTCTGGCTGCCCTCCCTTCTCAGTGCTACTGATCCTCTGCCCTCCCTTCATGCTGCTGTTCTGCCCACTCCCATATGCGCTAGCTCCTAATGATTATCCAGTACTTTAAACTGAATGTAAAAAAAGTAAAATTACAGTATCAAGATTGCAGTCTCAATCCAGCAATCTCAGTCCATTTACAAATTCCATTGTATGCTATGAATGCAGGAGGTGACCTTCACCATACATTCCTGAGCCATCACTGAAGTAAAAAGGTAAAGGTAGTCCCCTGTGCAAGCACCAGTGGTTTCTGACTCTGAGCTGACGTTGCATCACGACGTTTTCACAGCAGACTTTTTTTTACTATTGCCATTGCCTTCCCCAGTCATCTACAGTTTACCCCCAGCAAACTGGGTACTCATTTTACCGACCTCGGAAGGATGGAAGGCTGAGTCAACCTTGAGCCGGCTACCTGGACCCAGCTTCTGCCGGGATTGAACTCAGGTTGTGAGCAGAAAACTCAGACTGCAGTACTGCAGTTTTACCATTCTGCACCACGGGGCTCTTCTTATCACTGAAGTAAAGCTCCCCAAATGTGAGAATTTCTGAAACCCACCATGGCTACGTAATGGGACAGTTTTTTAATTAATCCTGTAAAATCGGCCAGGTGCTTAGAAGCATCACCAACATGCGTTTTCCAGCTTACCTGTTTGGCAATGGCCTTGCTATCCAGTTTGTTATAAACTTTCCTAATCCTTGCCACAGTCAGTGAGGAAACAGAAAGTGCATAGAGACCAAAAGAGACTTTTTCCTCCGGTACCAAAGATACTGGACAGGGACTGAGGCCTTCTGGCTTGGAATCTTTACCTGCAGAGTCAGAAACATTTTATGAGATAATGATGATTAAGTGCATGAGCTTTGGCAACCATTCAGTTCAAAGTTTCTCTTAGCCACGAGTAATCAAGTTGCTTGAGGAAGACTCCATTTTTCAGTCTCAAAGCTGCATCCACAACATGGGTGTTAAGAAGCTCTACCTTTACAGGTTTGTTATAAAGATTACCAAGTAAGGAATGTGAAACGTTCTGTACAATACACATAAATGTACATATAATGTTGCTTTATACTGAATTAGACCCTTGCTCCGTCAAGATCAGTACTGTCTGCTCAGACTGGCAGTGGCTTTCCAGGGTCTCAGGAAGAAGTCTTTCTTATCACCTCCTACCTGTTCCTTTTAATTGGAGATGCTGGGGATTGAACCTGGGACCTCCTGCATGCCAAGCAGATGCTCTGCCGCTGAGCCATAAGCCCTTCCCAAATACTAATACCATCATTACGCACTTGTAGAAATGTCTATTCAAATGAACTATAGAGTGGTCCCTTGAAATTCTATCACCAGCACAGTATTTCCCAGTGACAATTTTTATTTTCTAAAACTTAAGAGGTTGGAGAGGAGAGAGGTTTTGTTTGTTTGCTGGCTAACAACACAAAACTACTTATTTCCCCACTTAAAGTCTTAACATGCCTCGTTTTAAAATTTTTACAGCAGTACACGGGAGCTGCCATTTTTTTTCCTGTCTAGTATATTTAGAACCCAGCCTTCTTCCAAAGGGTTCGCAGAGCACATAGAATTCTTCTCCCTCCCCCATTATATTTCTTCACAACTTTGTGAAGTAGGCTAGGCAAAGAGAAGATATGACTAGCTCAAGGATATCCAGCGAGCTTTATGTACCCAGGTCTCCAATATCCTAGCCTGGCTCCCTACATGACATTGACCTCTCACAGTTCACTTTTAATTACTGGATGCACTGACTTTGCAAAATAGCCAACCCAGTTCTTGCACTTAAATCGATTTCCCGCTCACTTTACACTGCTCTCACGTTCCTCTTCTTAGCGGAGCTTCCTTCTGATTTCACACTATCTGCCCCGGGGCTGCAGCTAGCGTAGGCATTTTTGCACCACAAACAGAAACTGATTTTTAGAGGTTTCTGTTTGCAGTGCAAAAAAGAGGAATTTGAGAAGAAGAATGTGAGAGCGGAATAAGGTGAGTGGGAAATCAGCTCAAGACACAGGCCAAGAAATGCATTTGTCCAGATAGTATCTGATGAAGGGAACTTTGTCTCCCAAAAGCTACTACCCCAAAAATCTTATTAGTCTGTAAATTGCTACTGGACTCCAATCTAGCTCCTCCTACTGCAGACCAACACAACTACTCTCTCAAAATCAGGGCTTTTTTTGTAGCAGGAACTCCTTTGCATATTAAGCCAAATCCTCCTGATGCAGCCAATCCTCCAAGAGTTTACAGGGTTCTTAGTACAGGGCCTACTGTAAACTCTTGGAGGATCAGCTATACCAGAGATGTGTGGCCTAATACGCAAAGGAGTTCCTGCTACAACAAAAACCCTGCTCGAAACTACCTTTGTCCAGAATGTATCAGATCTCTGGATGCATTTACAGACTCCAAGTTACAATGGGGACAGTAATGTAGAACAGGAACATTAGTGCTGTCTTTGACAACGAGCACTCTCCTTCCCAAAAGGCTGCCTCCACAACTGAAAAAGTAGCCCTGAGACCACCAACCCTAATACAACAGGCTTAGTTCTACTTACATGGTATATAGACCGCTTGAAAACTTCCAACATAGTTTGGTCCCAGTTCATAAATTGTGCTAATGCTTGAGGGAGGCAGCACTTCTTCTAGGAAATGAGTTGGCCCCAAACGCCAAACCAAAGAAGACAGCTGGCGTTGGGCAGGTGGTGTGCCTATATAGGCATAAACTGTGCTAACCACTGGTGGATTGGCACAACTCGAACCGCCAGGACTACTGTGAATATAGTGAAGCTGTTAAAAAAAAAGGAGAGGGGACTCAGAAATGTCCACTTCTTCATATACATATCTTACATACATCTTACCACTCGTGCAAGATAACCAGGCTGCCTTAGTGGTCCTTATGAGAGTATACATTTTGGGAGTATACGTTTTGTAAAATAAATAAAATTAACAAGCCTCATCCAACAAAACACAAAATTGTAATCTGCCTTTGATGAGGCCATGTCTTAAGGATGGCAAGGTACATGGTGAATATGCCCTCCAAAACACAACTTCCTCAACAAAACAAGTACAACATAAAGCCCATTTACATATTGCTGTGCACTATCAGTGGCCCCTTCTGTTATCTGTTATTTGTCACCATTTACGAAGTCGCCTGAGGACTTTAGATGATAAATCCTCGTCTTGGCTTGGCCAAGTACAGGGCATTTACTATATTTTATGTTAAAGACTATCAGGACACCACTGTTTGAACGCCATCTTCTGCCAAGCCTTTGGTTGAGGCAACTGGACATCCAGGAAGATCTTAGCCTCCCCTTATACTGCTGATACTGCTGATAACTGAAGTATTATCCATTATTGTACGTAGCCCAGTTTATGAAGACCAATTGAGTGCAGCTGGAAACCCTGTGTTTTAAATGAATTTATATTGTTTTATTGAAATGAATTGGTATTTATATTGATTGATTTTATGTTTATTTTTATAATCTGATCCGCCCTGAGTCCGCTTCTGGGGAGGGCGGAATATATATCTAAACAATAAAATAAATAAATAAATAAATAAATCTAGATCAGGTGAGTGTCTTATAAATTTGAAATGTCTGATTTCTTGTTTTAATCTACTGTTGTAACCCACCCTGAGCCCACTCTTGGAAAGAGCACAATAGAAAAAGCAATGAAATAAATAAATAAATAATCATGACTTGATTATTCTCTACAGGCAATTTCAAGGTACATTCTGATCATCCCATCCAAATAATGCACACTGCAGAACTTGAACAAAATCAGAACCTTTGAGAACTAGGGCAAGTCACTGTCCCAGCTGCGCAGGCTAGATAGTCATTTGCCAAAGATAACAGCTCTAATAGTTTTATGCTGGGAAAAATATGTCTGCTGGGCAAGCTAGGTAGTCATTTGCCAAAGATAACAGCTCTAACAGTTTTATGCTAGGAAAAATACGTCTAGAGACACAAAATATTAAAAGGAAAATGATAAAAGCAAGATGCAGCTTACATTTTGTGTATTTTTTGTTAACTTGGGTTCTTACAGATTAGAGTTTTTTTCTCCAAAACTACGTTTGTACCGATATACTTTATGAAAAAAAGCACTACATGCTATGAACACACACAGGGCAATCAACAGTTCAAAAAGGCTTTTGCCCAGAATTCAAACAGCTACTTTAACCTTCCAGGACATTCAGTTGCTGAGCTAAGAAGAGCAGTTCTCTTGCAAAGGAATGTCAAAGAGAGATTTCAAAAGAAAGACTGTTGAATTGCAACTGCTAATGAAGCTCAAAACAGTGCAGCCTCCTGGAATGAATCAATACCTAGGTTTCCTGTCTCATTATCAATGGTGAGGTGAGTTCCCCATGCCTACTACCCCTCTGCATATCACACCTAAGCCAATCATGCCTGCTATTGTCATTTGCCTGCTTCCGTCATTCAGCATCTGAAATCACTTCACTCTCCAAGATATGAGGACAGATGGACTCACATTCTAGCTGCATCTGAAGATGCGAACATGAAAGCTCATACCCTGCCACAAATTTTGTTAGTCATTAAGGAGCTACTGGACTCTTGCTCTTTTTCACTGCTACAGACAAACACAGTGATGAATTTTGCTCTATCTCCATGGAAGGCACCACATTTAGCCATACAAAATGGAAATCCACCAATCTTAAGAACATAAGAGAAGCCATGTTGGATCAGGCCAATGGCCCATCCAGTCCAACACTCTGTGTCACACAGTGGCCGAAAAAAAAAAATTATATATATATATATATATATATATATATACACACACACATACATACACACACACACACATATATACACACACTGTGGCTAATAGCCACTGATGGACCTCTTCTCCATATTTTTATCTAGCCCCCTCTTGAAGCTGTCTATGCTTATAGCTGCTACCGCCTCCTGTGGCAGTGAATTCCACATGTTAATCACCCTTTGGGTGAAGAAGTACTTCCTTTTATCCGTTTTAACCTGACTGCTCAGCAATTTTATCGAATGCCCACGAGTTCTTGTATTGTGAGAAAGGGAGAAAAGTACTTCTTTCTCTACTTTCTCCATCCCATGCATTATCTTATGGACATATGAAGCTGCCTTATACTGAATCAGACCCTTGGTCCATCGAAGTCAGTATTGTCTACTCAGACTGGCCGCAGCTCTCCAGGGTCTCATGCTGAGGTTTTTCACAACTATTTGCCTGGACCCTTTTTTGGAGATCCCAGGGATTGAACCTGGGACCTTCTGCTTACCAAGCAGATGCTCTACCACTGAGCCACCGTCCCTCCCTAAACCTCTATCATGTCTTGTAAACCTCTATCATGTCACCCTGCAGTCGACGTTTCTCCAAGCTAAAGAGCCCCAAGCGTTTTAACTTTTCTTCATAGGGAAAGTGTTCCAACCCTTTAATCATTCTAGCTGCCCTTTTCTGGACTGTTTCCAATGCTATAATATCCTTTTTGAGGTGCGGTGACCAGAATTGCATACAGTATTCCAAATGAGACCGCACCATCAATTTATACAGGGGCATTATGATACTGGCTGATTTGTTTTCAATTCCCTTCCTAATAATTCCCAGCATGGCGTTGGCCTTTTTTATTGCAATCGCACACTGTCTTGACATATTCAGTGAGTTATCTATCACAACCCCAAGATCTCTCTCTTGGTCAGTCTCTGCCAGTTCACACCCCATCAACTTGTATTTGTAGCTGGGATTCCTTTTAAAGTTAAACGTGGTTGTGCCCGTCTTTTGGGTCAACTCTCTATTTATACAAACGGTGAAATCAATAACATTATGGTCACTGCTTCCAAGCGGTGCGATCACTTTTACATCTCTCACCAAGTCTTGGGCATTACTTAGGACCAAATCCAGGATCACCCCACCCCTGGTAGGTTCTGAGACCATCTGCTCCATAGCACAGTCATTGAGAACATCAAGAAACTCAATGTCTTTCTCTCGACCAGAACACATATTGACCCAATCAATCTGCGGGTAGTTAAAATCACCTATCTTGTGAAGAAGTTTGCACAGGTACAAACAGACATCATACTTTTCACCAAATGCAGAAGACTTAACGTTACACCAAAGGGACTGAGAATAAAAAATCCACTACAAACCACTTACCCTACAAACTATGATGAGAATTTGTGACATGCATGGTCCAAAAAGCTACTGAAACATTTGGTGAGCATCTTGTACCAAAAGCTCACTGAACTCGACTCCTGTCTACAGAATCAACCTTTTTCGAAGGCATCTCACAACAGGAGACAAGGCATCTGCAATATGCAACTAACTTCTCTACAAAACCAGAAGGACAAAAAACTTTCCAACCTTTTACAAGCCATGAGTCATGACAAAAACCAAACCAGCAATATTGTTAACCTTTCCCAGCATACTCTCAACTGAGCAGAGGAATCTGTCCTTTCAAGTGGATTATCTTTCTGCTCCACAAAAGCCACACAGAGAATACACCTCTGGGGAGACCTGAAGGCTTTTTCCCACCATCTACATTTGAAGGAATACTTTCACCACAGCACAGAACACACTCGGTCAGACAGCCTGCTCACAGCTTGAACAATCTACTGCCGAAAAGACACCTCCTCACCTTTCCACCAATGAACAGTATAAGGGTGACCAATTAGCTTCCACTCACACTATAGAACGAAGGACTCTATGCAGACTCCCTCTGAGGGCCACAACACCATATTGGACCTATATACAGAATGCTTCTACCACTAAGCTCAAGCTGAAATAATGAACAAAAATCACTGCTCAAGATCCAGAGAGCCAGTTTGGTGGAGTGGTTAAACGCACGAACTCTTATCTGGGCGAACCAGGTTTGATTCCTCACTCCTCTGCTTGCAGCTGCTGGAATAGCCTTGGGTCAGCCATAGTTCTCGTAGGAATTGTTCTTGAAAGGGCAGCTACTGTAAGCACTCTCTCAGCCCCACCTACCTCACAGGGTGTCTGTTGTGGGGGGGGGGGGGAGGAGGTAAAGGAGATTGTGACCGCTCTGAGACTCTGAGATTCAGAGTATAGGGTGAGATATAAATCCAGTATCTTCTTCTTCAATCTCAATCACACAGAAATGAATACCATAAACAACCTGAAAAACAATTCAGATGTTGTACTAAAACAAGCTGAGAAGGAAGGAGCCATTGTCATAATGGACAAAACCAGGACTTCTTTTGAGCAGGAACGCAAAGGAACACAGTTCTGGCTGGCTTAGCATCAGGGGATGTGGCCTAATATGCAAATATTCCTGCTGAGCTTTTTCTACAAAAAGCCTTAGACAAACAAAACATACACAAGATCATGAGCGACAACTCTCAAACACCAGTTTCTACAGGTCACTGTCCTCAGGCCCCACACAGGAATCCCAGCAAGAGCTCAACAAAATCATACAGAAATTGCCCACACACATACCAGGGGAAAATATATATGGATACACCCTGAAAACACCCTGAGACTGGGCACTTTCTACCTCCTGCCAAAGATACATAAACCTGATGATCAACCCTGAACATCTCATTGTCTCAAGCATAGGCCTCATCACTTTAGGAGTATCAGGATATACGGACTCCATCTTATAAAGGAATTACAAAGGGAGATTAGAAAGAGAAAGAGCTGAACTTCAGCTGATAATGAAGCTCAAGACAACGCAGCCTCGTGGACTGAACTGAGTCCTAGGTTTCCCATCTCATTAGCAATACTGATTTCTCCATGCCTACTATCCCTCTGCATATCACACCTAATCCAATCACACCAGCTATTGTCATTCATCTGCTATTATTTTGCATCTGAAATTACTCCACTATCCAAGATATAAGGACAGCTAGACTCACATTCTATCTGTGTCCGAAAGCGCATACCCTGCCACCAATTTTGTTACTCTTTTAAGGTGCTACTGGACTCTTGCTCTTTTCTACAGCTGCTTTAAAATGAGACCTGGGGCTCAGACACAGTCAGTGAGCTTTTTGGGTTGTCTTTTCCTTTTAATAACAAACCCTCATTCCACCTCCAAACAACTCTCCACTCAGTTTCAAAAAGGATTTACAACACGGCATGGTGGGTTAACATTTGAGAAACATGAGCCCAAAGCCCCTTTTGACAAAGTGGTTCTTTGGCTCTCGACCACAATAATTATTAAACAAATGGGAGACTCGAGAAACTCAATGGAGAAAAGAGCAGGGCAATCTCTGCCCACTCAGGTTTTCTTGTTCACCTTGTCTGTTTCAGCACAAAACCAAAGCGCCAAGTGAAAGCGAAAATTTACCACAACAGCAAAAGGAAATGCAATCGGTTTTTTGTTTCTAATTCAAAAGGAAAAACACTACAGATTGCCTATATAGAAGGCTTCCCACCCCCCACCCACCAAGTACAAGTTTTCTCATTTCTAAGTACAAGCTTTTAGCTATAACGTTGAAGAAAAGCTCCCTTCTAAAGGCTTTACACTGTCCAATGTGTTAGAGGCCACATGTGCCATCTCTCATTTCAGGAGTACTGACCCCCACTACCACCCATGCCTCACGACCAGCTTCTTGCCTTAAAGAGATGCAGTGCTGCAATCTCACAGAAAAGCCAAGTGGTCACATTTATAAATATCAGAGCTTTGGTAACTGAACAATAGAAGCTTTTGAGGGCACAGAGCACTCAACTGAAAACTCAGCAGCAGGGTATGGAGAAGAAAAACACGTTTTGAATTCTGCCTTTATCTCAGTTTTTAAGACTCGAGTGGACTTTTTTTTTAAAGAAGAAAAGGTGGCTGTACAGCTTGAGTTTATTTTTGTCTCTGCTTTTCTACAAGGGATTTTTTTTTTTTCAAAAATAAGCCCTGAAGCCAGCCTGCTTCCCTTTAGCAGCAAACCATTTATTAAGACATAAACCTGTGAAAATAAAGCAGCGTACAACACGATACTTTGCAGAAGTCTTTGCTTCACAAATAAAGAGCACAGGGCTTTATTCTTTGCAAGACTTCTGCCATAAAAACGGAACATTCTCTAGCCGCTGTGGCAATTCAGACAGAGGGTGGTCAACTTCCAACTACTATTACATATTTCCAGGCATTTTGCACAGAACCACACGCACCCAAAAGCTTATACCTTGAATAAAACTATGTTATTTTTAAAAGCGCCACTAGATTCGAAACTTTGGTTTCCCTTTTGCATATATAAGGTTAGGTGGATAGGCCTTTAACAAACTAGAAAATAGTTACCATGGAACCCGTATTTCCTGCCAGGAGATGCCGTAACCCTGCTTTGATCTCCAGACAAAAGCTCCATAAGAATTTGCATTGGGCTTTGGACAATCATGGTGTGGCATCCTACAGGCTAGCCTTCCTCTGCTCCTGCTCAGGTTACAGGTACCTGTGCAGCAGCAACAGCAATGGAAACATCTGATCATTCCAGTCATCCACATCTTGTATTCTGACTCCACACCTGGTCTGAGTTTTTAACAGCTACTTTTTCTGTGACCCTTACCTGGATAACACTCTTCCAGTCATTCAATCGTGCATTCAGGTTTTTAGTTCTTGTATTTGCTAGGCATATGATCACCTGCACAACACTCAGGCCAGCTCCAGGTATGAGAGGTCCCAGGGCAAAATTACTCCAGTGGCTTCCTCTTATGTACAAGATAAAAGACAGCAGAATGGGACTCTTGGTTTTCCTTCAAGCCCTATCAGCATGACAGGACTAAAAGGAAAACAGAAGAGCCTAAGCACTTCTCCTAGCAGAAAGTTGCAGGTAACCCCCAAAACCTTCTGCACTGCTGCAAAACAGCCTGGATGAAGCAATTGCACTCTGTCCTCCAGACATATCTAGCACCCACTGGAGATGAACACAGGTAAGCAAGTGAGCCTTAGCCACACTTTTGCAGCTCCCTCAGTTATAAAAGCAGCCGCGGCTGCCCTCAATCATCACCTGCTCCTCTTCCGCAAGGCAGCAGTGATGCTGGTATAGGTAGGTCCTCTTTTTGGTGTGTATGTACCTGAGATCCGGCAGAGGAAAGACGAGCTACCCACTGCACTGTGCATTAAAGAAGGTGGAGTGCCTAATCCTTCGTGATCAGGAGTGCGTGGCAGTTCTGCCATGTCACTTGCCACCTGGGGAAACAGGGCAAACAATAATGTGTGCAGCCCACTAGGGCATATTAGCAAGCCAGCAATGGGCATGCTAAGACTGCAGCGTCCTGAGAGCCATCTGACCTCACCAAGCCCCAACAATGACCCTGAGTGCTCACTTCAACCCTCTGCTTTGATACAATACACTAGAAAGATATGGATGGGATGGAGTATGAGGTTTCCTTCCTTAGTGCAGGAATTAAGTCTAAAAACGCACAGACCGGTGAATCAAAGGAGCACACAGCTTTACAAAGGGTCACCTAAGCAGTCCTTACAAAGGGTCACCTAAGCAGTTTTGCCGTGATGGCAATTCTGCAACCAGTTTGGAGAGACACCCCGTCTTTCCATGATCACTTCACAGCTAGAAGCCATCACATGAACGCGTTTAAAGCAACACTGGCACTCTGGATTTGTATCAGTCTCAAACCTTGACAAGCTATATGGCAACTTATGATTCTATTGCTTCTGACCTTTCAGGCTCTCCAGTGGAAGTTGCCCAGCATTTGCTTGTTGGTGGATCACCCAGATGGATGGAGCTGGTGGCTGGGTATTTGGCTGTTGTATTGCATAGGGGCTATCATAATTCTGGGCAAGGGCAATGAATATTTATTTATTTAATTTGATATTTCGCCCGCCCTTCCCATAGGACAGGCTCAGGGCAAGCTACATCATAAAACAATCAACAGTAAAAACAATAAAAGACCAATTTAAATATATAAAATCTAAAACTACAGAGTGACAATAGAGACTAAAATGGCAGGTTCTGCCTCACAGATGTGGCCTATTGTCCAAGTCCAGCAGATCTTATAGCACTGGGATGGAATGAAGGGGGGAGGCCAGTTTGATTGGTTTTTCTGTGGTATTGTCTTGACTGCCCTTCTGGCCAGCGTAGTTTTTACTCGGTTTCACCCATTTTGGATCCTGCCTATGTTTTCGTTTCATTATTTTATGCCATTAAAAGGCTTTGAAAGAAAGTGACAAGCATTAAATATTGATTCTCCCCTCCATCCTTGCCTGGAGTAAGGAACTTCCATGCTGCGCAGAGCAGCAGCAGCCTTTCCCTGGCCAAACAATTCAGCTAAGAAACAAATGGTGCCGCCTTCGCCGCACATACAAAACAATGCTCAAAAACACAAAAACGTACACTGTTTTGTGAAGTTAATAATATACAGCACGCACACAGTGTACGTGCACACTCTAATATCTCTGTGAGAGTTTGAAATATTCAGCATACCTTGACTGTATTAATAAGCTGCCCGTCTATGTAGAGTGCAGCGGTGCTATTTTTCAGCATGCCTTTGCTCATCACCAGGACCATATGATGCCACTGGCCTTCTATGACGTATTCACCGCAACGAAACCGAGCACAGCAAGGGAGGATTTCGTAGCAGGAGGATTCTTCACTGAAATCATCAACTGAAGACAAAAAAAACCCAACCCCAAAACAATATTCAAGT
Organism: Heteronotia binoei; assembly: GCF_032191835.1. Lineage (NCBI taxonomy): Eukaryota > Metazoa > Chordata > Lepidosauria > Squamata > Gekkonidae > Heteronotia > Heteronotia binoei. The sequence goes on along the minus strand of NC_083231.1, from coordinate 103,187,743 downwards.
GAGAGTCCATGATGGTTCATACATAACTACACTCTAAGGAATCAACTGTGTGACAGGAAGCAGTACTGCATCCTCTGCACTCGGCGTCAGAACAATCAGACAGTCGGCACCCACACAACAGACTAGCCTCAATGTTATAAAAGCACAATAGGGACAGCAAAACAGAATAAAATTGTTAAGTACCAGAACTTTCATATTCAGTGCACTGATGCTCTGTAACAGACTGAGTCAATACTGCTGAAATTTGCTGTATGTTTAGACTAGTAAACCACAACCCCTAAAGTTATAGGAAAGTAAAAAAAAAAAAAAAAAACATCAGTTTTCATTTACTGTATAAAAAATCATTTGGTGCTAGGAACACAGCAATAAAAACTTTCTCTAACAACGCCTGTCACGTTTCCAAAAAACGTACATAATACAGTAGGAGGCATACCATAGTTCTGAAGTAGCTCTTCCTTGGTGGATACAATCAGCGACCGGTCTTTTGCAGAGAGAACGATGGCGAGACAAACGTAGTGCTGCTCCGAGCTGTTTGCTCGTCTTACGACTGTAAGAAGTCTGACCGGATGATGACTCGGGGACACGCTAAAATGTTCTATGCAAAACCAACTTGAATAGCTCAAACCAGAGGGTGGTGGGAAAAGTCGCTCTCCTGTGGAGGGGGCGGGGAGAAACCACAACACTTCAGCTTGAAATGAAGGCTATCATACGGAGTCTTTCTGCAGTTTCTTCATAACCCTCCACAGCTGGCTTCAACATAGCATGCATTAATACTGCCTACTGTTACTGTGTGTGTGCGTGTAATAATACATTATAACTTCACATTAGAACAGGGGCGGCCAAACTGAGGCTCGGGAGCCACATGTGGCTCTTTCGCACATATTGTGTGGCTCTTGAAGCCCCCACTATCCCATCAGCCAGCTTGGAGAAGCCATTTGTCTCTTTAAATTGCTTCTCCAAGCCAAGCTAGCCAGTGGCTTGGAGAATGCATTTAAAGTTAAAGTTGCTTTCTTTCTACCTTCCTGTCTTGCAGCTCTCAAATATTTGACATTACTGCCTTGTGGCTCTCAAACATCTGACTTTTATTCTGTGCGGCTCTGACATTAAATGTTTGGCCACCCCGCATTAGAAGATGTAAAAATTTAAATCACACAGACTTTAGTGACCCCTTCCAACATGTTTATGACAATAATGCTTGTATAATAAACATCTTATTAAACTTGGCTAAAAAAACCTGTAACAGAATGGACCTTCACCCTACAAAGAACAGCTCAGGGAACAAAGGATCCAAGGGACAATGGGGAGATGCAGGCTTCTGACAATAGGATGAGACTCTACTGGTAATGTAACTGAAACTACTGCCTTATCAAATACTGGAAATTCTAGCATTTTTCTGAAAAAGTCCAACGAACATTTCCATTGTGCTGAATCTTCATCCTTGAAAATGTTGTTGGGGGAAAGCAGGCTTGTAGGGTAGGTGTCACGAAAGAAACCCAACCAAACCATTTCCTCTTTTTTTCACAGCCATTACAAATGTCCCTATGCCTCTTCTCTGGCATTGTTTTTGGTTCCCTCACTCCCAGCCAATCAGGAATCGTGCAGCGAGATGGATATCATGATGCTACATATCCAGGGCTTTTTTGTAGCAGAAACTCCTTTGCATATCAGGACACACACCCCTGATGTAGCAAATCCTCCAAATGTAGCGAATCTTGGAGGATTGGCTACTTCAGAGGGGTATGGCCTAATATGCAAAGAAGTTCCTGCTACATAAAAGCCCTGTACATATCCAATGGTGTCTAGTTTTATATTGCTATAGCAGAGGGTAAACGAAGCAGCACTGCCCTCATTGGAACATGTTCCCATGTTGATGAAGCAACTAGGCAACAATTCACATCTTTCCAAGCTGGGCTAGACAGGGCAGTTGAGCTACCTGCCCTCACAACACAAGCCAAGGATCATTGGCAACATGACCCTGTATTTCTTGTCTTCCTGAATTGCATAGATAGGTAATAACAGGGGTCCCCACCCTTCGGGCCATGGGCTGGTATCTGCCTGTGGCCTGTTAGCAACCAGCCCGCACAGGAGGTGAGCAGCAGGCGAGCGAGCACCTACAGCTGCTCCCACATGCAAAACTGCCCAAGCTCCACCCCCTAACAGATCAGTGGTGGCACCAGACCGGAGCACGAACTGGGCCACACAGGAGTGTCACTGTCTCCTATCACCTCAAGATGGGACTGTCTAGTTGCAGGAAAACTAATTCAGGGCGCCCACTGATTCTGCATTATGGTGAGTTATACAATTATGTCATTATATATTACACTGTAATAATAGAAATAAAGTGCACAATTGTATCATCCTGAAACCATCCTCCTCCCCCCCCAGTCCATGGGAAAATTGTCTTCCACAAAACCAGTCCCTGGTGTCAAAAAGGCTGGGGACTGCTGGGTAGTGAGACTGACCTCACAGTGCAACAAAGACAAGAAACATTTGCACAACCGCCTCAGCAACTTCAGGTATGCGTCCCCCGTCCCCCTGGTTCCTGTATTTGGCTGTGGATTCTAGCGCCTAAGCAGCCAACGCTCTCCGCTTTTTCACATTTCATTACAGTGGTTTCATTGCCACACGGAGCAAAGACTCAAACGCCCTTTCCATTCCCCTCCCCCCACTCAACCATTGCTGAAAATAAGGCGATGCTTCGAGAGGCACTAAAACAGACACAGACCCTCTCCCCTCCAATCTGCCTAATGAGCTAGTAAAATCCCATTTTATGGGAATTAGCTCTTCTGCCTCTTTCTGTGACTCTGCTAACCACGCCCTTTCATCAGACGGAGAAACTGGTAGCACTGACTGACAAACAGTAAAAACCTTATGGAATGCCAACCATTATGAACACAGCCCTTCTGAAGCAAGGGGACTAGAGTGTTCACAACCGTTAAAATGAACGTAAACTGAGCCATTTAAGCACAGAGCTATTTTCAGAAGATGTCAGAAGCACCCATCTGACATGGCTATGCCAAAAGACCTACCAGTCCCAATTCCACTGACCACAGTGCCATCGGTAAGACCCGTCGTAACTACGTTGTTGGTCAGCGCGTTGTGAGGTGCCAAGCTCGGCAAGAACAGACAGCTGTTGAATAGAGGGAAATTCATTAGAAGTTAACATTTCCGTGACTTGAACATGATTTGGCAAGATGACAAACACCACTCAAAGCAAGCGAGCCCTGTAAACACCTGCTCCTTCTGCGTACGCTTTTTTTAGAGTAAAGGTGGGGAATTTGCATCGGAGGGGAAATTAACAAGCGTTTGCTGAATTTTTCAGCAAGCAGTGCATGACCTATGCTCGTCTCAGCTGTCTGCGTGAACGTGTGCTTTCTAAAATGCCTGAAGTGAATGTCAAAAGAGAGTTGTGAATCTGGATTCCTAGAGGAGAAGGGGTCTGGGGTATTACATGAGTGCTCTCTGGAGCACAGCTGTACCAAGAACATAAGCACTGGAAGGGAACATTGCAAGCTGGCAGACAAGACCCTAAGCATCAACTGCCAGGGCGCTCTGAGAAGCACCCTAACAGAGGTGGAATTCTAGCAGGAACTCCTTTGCATATTAGGCCACACACCCCTGATGTAGCCAATTCTCCAAGAGCTTACCAAAAAGAGCCTTGTAAGCTCTTGGCTACATCAAGGGTGTGTGGCCTAATATGCAAAGGAGCTCCTGCTAGAATTCCACCCCTGACCCTAAATAACATGCAGGAATTTCATGGGGCACTAAGGCTAGTCCAGGCTAGCCCTTTCTTGTCAAATAAGCTAAGCAGTGTTGGCCCTGGTCACTATCCGGATGGGAGACCACCAAGGAACGCCAGGGTTGCTACATAGAGGCTGGCAGTGGCCAACCACCTCTGAACATCTCTTACCCCGAAAACTCTGCAGGGTTGCCATAAGACTGTTAAGACCTGATGGCACTTTTCACCACCACCAAGGATAAGCACAGATAGATGAGGCATAAGAAGGTGTCTCTTAGATGTCTTGCAGGTGCATGCCTGCAAAGTTGCTTTTATGCGAGGAGTCCCAAAGAGGGTTTTTTTCTTTCCCACAACTGCCATTTCTCCTCTACCTGATTATGTAGTGGCAACCTTCACGCTTGCTAATATTGTCTGGGATTCCGAAAGCAGAGTTTTGAGCTCCCCGGGGATTTGTGTTAAGGACTCTGCTGCTGCTGCTGCTATACAACTTTAGCCTCTAGCATTAGCCCCTTCTACCAACTCTTCACAACCCCTCATTTGGAGGGAAGGAACTTTTACAAAAACTGGGTGCCAGTGTCACTCCTTCACTGGGACAAGGGCTCTAAACACACACCCGATCGACTTAGCACACACTTGTCTTTGAGGAGTCAGTAATCTATCAGAGCAACCATCCAAGGCAAAACTAATTGTTTTAGAATCAAAAACAGTGCATCAGTAATTAGAAACATTCCTTTGAAACAAAAAAGGATACATGCATTGCAAGACCTTACCCAAACCCTTCAAGAGACGTGTCAAATTCAATAAATGCTGGAGTAACTGACGACCCATGAAGTCTAATATCATGTGGGGTTGTCATGGAGACCAAACATTTCACTCTTGTCAGGGGTACTGTGCTTCCTTCTGCTGGTTTTAAAAGGCTTTTACTTATCCTGTAGTGATTATCTTCATGTAAGCTGAACACACAGTCAGTACCCAGGCCTTCCATTGATGTAACCATGCTATCTACAGTAGAAGCCGAGAAACAAAACAAGATTTTTCAGATTAGTAGATTCATCACATCCCATTGTTTGGAAGCCCACTACAAAAAAAACTACAGCCAAAAAAACCCCCCACTGTTCATTTATTTCTACCATATCCTAAGATTTAAGAGAATCGGGTTTAATTCATATAACGATGCTACTAACAGCTTGATGCAAACGCTGTACAATGCTGATACCGTGGCTTTCATTTCCTGCAAGCTTATTTTAATGAAGCTGAGTCCAGATTAAAAACAACTACCTGGGAAATCAGCCCTGTAGAGCTAAAGGGAGTTTTGTATACACAAAAACAAGTTTCTAGATACAGTGACAAATAGAACAATCTTCTTAAATGGAAATACTTAAAAGTTAAATCAGCCAAGTCCTAATGAAGTCAACAGAGTACAACAAACCTGAATTCTGCAACGCTAGCTTGGCTGTGAATTGAATTCAAAAAGAAAACTGGCTTCCTTTGTTCCAACTCAAGCTAAATGCAGATCTTAATGGATTTAGTATCACTAAAACAAATCTGTACGCTGGAACACGGCAGCCTCTAGATATTACTTTCAAATGAAAAGTATACAGTTCTGTAGATATAGGCCTGATTTTACCATATGAACTCACTGGTCTCCAAGTTTGTTCTGCCAGTCAGGAGGAGACGAAAAGGCATTTTGCTTTACATTGAAATGGAAAAAGGACTGGATATGATGTTGGTATTTCAATGGAATGACTACATCTCAGCAACCTTAAGACAGTGAGTCACTGTAGATACAATGCAGTCCCTTAAATGTGGTTAAGGAGGCAAGTTTACACTTCAAGCCCCTCTGCCTCCGAAGCTTGTATTCCCCCAAACTGATTTTATCTTTTTCTGTGTGTATTTTAGCTTGGTTTTAATTGTTTTAATGAAGTGTGTTTGTTTGGCTTTAATGGCTTTTAAGACATGTTCTGCTATCTATGTGTTTAATTTGTTAGCCACTTTGGTGACCCCTATGAGGGCAGAAAGGCAGAGTATACATTTTAGAAATTTTTTTAAAAAGCCTATTTCAAACACCTAAACACTTACTTCTCATCTCCGGCTCATAACTTAATGAGCTTGGCTTATGCACCCTGTATCGTTTCAATAGCTTTTTGTCCCAGGCGCCACAATTCAGAGGATTTCCCAAACGTAAAAATTCCCTATTAAAAAAGACAGAGACAGAGCATTGGAAAGAGAGGCTTCAAGACAGTCTGTGTTTCCTCTAAATAGCTATGTGAAGTCAAGTACATATGCTTTCTCAGCATGCATTTAATTAACTGATTCAGAAAGTAAAACAAAATATAAGGGGACCCTCATTTAAACATAAAGCAATCTTTCTAATACTGTACTTCTGTTTTGCTGTGCTGGATATCAACAGGAAAGGGGAAAAGGAAAGGTGCCCTGTGCAAGTGCCAGTCGTTTCCGACTCTGGGGTGACGTGGCTTTCACGTTTTCACGGCAGACTTTTTACGGGGTGGTTTGCCATTGCCTTGCCCAGTCATCTACACTTTCTCCCCTGCAAGCTGGGTCCTCATTTTACCAACCTCGGAAGGATGGAAGGCTGAATCAACCTTGGGCTGGCTACCTGAATCCAGCTTCTGCTGGAATCGAACTCAGGTCGTGAGCAGAGAGTTCAGACCACAGTACTGCTGCTTTACCACTCTGTGCCACAGGGCCGCTGAAAGGTAAAGGTAGTCCCCTGTGCAAGCACCAATCATTTTCGACTCTGAGGTGACGTTGCTTTCACAACGTTTTCATGGCAGACTTTTTACGGGGTGGTTTGCCATTGCCTTCCCCCGTCATCTACACTTTCCCCCCAGCTGGGTACTCATTTTACCGACCTCGGAAGGATGGAAGGCTGAGTCAACCTGGAGCCAGCTACCTGAACCAGCTTCCGCTGGGATCAAACTCAGGTCGTGAGGAGAGGGCTCCGACTGTAGTACTGCAGCTTTACCATCTTTGCGTCATGAGGCTCTGATGTTCTAATACTGTACTTCTGTTTTGCTGTGCTGGATACAAACAACTAGCATTTAAATAAAGTCTCTTATCAAGCTTGCTTTATCTCCAGTAAGAATGAACTACCAAGAGTGCCAAAATCATTTACATCTGGCTTAGCCAGGGTCCAGTCAAGACCAGGCATCATCAAGGAATCTATCCTAAAGCGACTTACCCCTTTCTAAGCACATTGACCTCTGTGGGCTTAGAAGGGAGCAACTTCTGCTTAGGACTGCACTGTAAGCCTACTGGCCTAATTATATACGTGTGTCAGGAAAATGCACCAGGCGTAGAAAGTGATGAAAATACAGAAGTGACCACCAAGTGCTGGATTTCCAAATACTATGAATGCAGACAAGCCAGCTGGTTATTAGAAACACAGCAGAGTACAAGTTCTTTTTTAAGATTCCCAAGATTACCAGGGTTTGGGGGTTTTTTTTTCCATTTTCATTTTGGCAAGCATGTTTTCTGGCTCACATCAGCAAGAGTCTAAATGAATGATGGAAAAAATCTTCAACAGGCCTCTGAACGCCAAACAGCTAGAAAAATAATCTTTCCGTTTTCTTATGTTAAAAAAAGTGTCTCACCGTTTATCCAATTAAATCTAAAAATATGCTTAAGATAGCAAAAAACAGCGTGCTTGAGATTACTTAATTCTTCTCCTGTTGCCCATCATTCAGCCTATTAATAAAGTGGGTAGTTAATTTGCAGATGCATTGTATGTCAAAAGGCAGGAGCGTGTCCCTACCAATTAAGGCTGCTGGGGAAGCCCCAAAGATATGCAAAACCCCCAAAAAAACTGATGGAGGGGGAAAGAACTATGCACACACCAATATCAGGCTGAACACAATTTGGTGTAGCGGTTAAGTGTGCGAACTCTTATTTGGGAGAACCGGGTTTGATTCCCCACTCCTCCACTTGCAGCTGCTGGCATGGCTTTGGGTCGGCCATAGCTCTTGCAGAAGTTGTCCTTGAAAGAGCAGCTTCTGTGAGAGCCCTCTCAGCCCCACCCACCTCACAGGGTGTCTGTTGTGGGGGGAGAAGATATAGGAGATTGTAAGGCGCTCGGAGTCTCCGATTCAGAGAGAAGGGTGGGTTATAAATCTGCAGTCGTCTTCTTCTTCACATGTACTCTGAGCACTCTGAAGGAAGTATGCGCATATACATGAAGCTTCCTCATTCTAAATGAGATCATTTGTCCATCATAGAATCATAGAGTTGGAAGGGGCCATACAGACCATCTAGTCCAACCCCCTGCTCCATGCAGGATCAGCCTAAAGCATCTCAGACAAATAATCATCCAGCCGCGTTTTGAAGACTGCCAATGAAGGGGAGCTCACCACCTTCCTAGGCAGCTGGTTCCGCCTCTGAACTACTCTGACTGTAAAATATTTTTCCTAATATCCAGCCGGTACCTTTCTGTTCATAATTTGAGCCCACTGCTTTGGGTCCTTTCCTCAGTTGCCAAGTGGAACAGCTCCTTGCCCTCCTCTAAATGACAGCCCTTCAAATATTTAAAGAGAGCAACCCTGTCCCTCCTCAATCTCCTCTTCTCCAGACTGAACATTCCCAAGGCCCCTCAGCCTTTCCTCATAGGGTTCTTCCTCCAGGTCTGTATCAAGATCTGTATTGTCTAGGCAGAGTGGCAGCAGTTCTCCAAGGTTTCAAGTGGAGGTTATTTCACATTATTAACTATCAGATTCTTAACTGGAGAAGCCAAGGACTGAACCTGGGGCCTTCAGCATACAAAGCAGATGGTCTACTCGCTGAGCCACAGGCCCTCCCATAAGAACCCAGCTATGTGGAGACAACCAATGCGGAAAAGGGAACCGGATGAATGGAAAGCAAGTCAAGGAAGCTTTTTGCTCATCCTGCCCCAGGAAATACAGCCAACTTGCCGGTTTTACCTCTGCCTAACAGAGGATTTTAAAGATTTTTTTTTAAAACAGTACAATGAGCATGTGAGAGAAACAATACAAACACAACCAGATTATACAGCTATCCATAAAAAAAAAACCACTGCTTCTATGCTCACACACCCCTAACTGGGTCACAGCAATTCAAAAGGCCTAAATAGGAAAAACAGGCTATCAAAATTATACTACTTTATTTAAAATCAAAATACAGTTTAGAAAAACTGATACAAAAGAGGATAGATTCAGGTGGGGCAGCTATGTTGCTCTGAAGCAACAGAACAAAGTTTTGAGTCCAGATGTGAGAACTGATCTTAATCAATAACATTTAATTCTGGACTCAAACTTAGTTCTCACATCTGTTTGTTAACTCTTGTATTTGTATGCTAATTTGCTGCTGGTCACAGGTCTTAAGAGCCAGTTTGGTGTAGTGGTTAAGTGCGCAGACTCTTATCTAGGAGAACCGGGTTAGATTCCCCACTCCTCCAGTTGCACTTGCTGGAACGGCCTTGGGTCAGCCATAGCTCTCGTAGGAGTTGTCCTTGAAAGGGCAGCTGCTGTAAGAGCTCTCTCAGCCCCACTACCTCACAGGATGTCTGTTGTGTGTGGAGGGGGGGGGGCAAAGTAAAGGAGTTTGTGACCGCTCTGAGACTCTGAGATTCAGAGTATAGGGCAGGATATAAATCCAATGTCGTCGTCTTCTTACCAACTGCTTTAATCCAATCTCAGCTAAGTTATCGCCTAGTTACTTGACTCTAACTTGCCCTTCCTGGCAATTAAACTTTCCACCCTCTCTCTACTGAGGCTTGAGAAAACCTGTTTCAAAGTGTTCAAGAAGTGTACAAGCACACAAAAACTTATACCCATAATTAAACTTTGTTGGTCTTAAAGGTGCCTCTGGACTCACACTCTGTTCTACAAAAGAAGTTTACATATAAATTTACAGTCAAAGCCACTGTATAGTTATTCAGAATGAAACCTGAGTTCAATGCACCTACACTCAAATAAGTTGAGAAGAACACTGGTCAGTACAATGCAAGACTTGAAAGTCAATTCCACTGAGACCACTAGGGTCTACTTTCAAGTAACTGCATTCTATTTAAAGGCATTTTTGAGCTATGCAACAAAATTCTAACACTCCATTTCATTGAATCCCCCCCCCAAAAAAAATTATGTGATTTGACCCAACCCACACAGCATCCATTTTTCTGTAGTACCCACTCACTGCCTGCTCTCCAAATTCCAGAAGTACCTGCAGATTTAAGAAGGCTGGGGACCTCTGCCCTTGTACAGTGACCAACAGGAAACACTCATAAGAGAACTAGTAATATTATGGTTGCTCCCAACCAACTATACCTGCCCAACAAAATCCATGAATGTTACTGCTGGGGGTAAAGTGCAGATGACTGGGGAAGGCAATGGCAAAGTCTGCCAAGAAAACATCCTAATGTGACGTCATCCCATGGGTCAGTAATGACCCAGTGCTTGCACAGGGAACTACCTTTACCACGGATCTGATTCTTTCTACTTACCTCAGCACCACTGGTTCCAGTGCTTGAGAGGCCAGCCTTTCAAACATTCTCTGGAGAGGCGGATGCAAGGGATGGTCTTCATCAGCAAGAGCAGCACTGCATCTCTGGAGAAGCCGGGCATGGAGTCCCGCTTCACACATGACCTGTTGGTTTCTTTCTGTGTGCACTAGGGACTGCAAGATGTTGGCCACTGCAAGCTGAAGATCCAGGGCATGCTACGGATTGTCATGCAAAAATATTAGTACAAAAAGACACCAATATGTCATTAACAGAAGCGTTTCCAGCATGGCTTAAGGCTCACATTCTTGAGCTTCTGCTCAAAGGCAAAAAAGACAACAATCAGGCAAGCACAAACACTTCTGTGCACCTGAAGTAGCTCTTTGTATACTGAGAGATGCATCCCAATCAAATCTAATTGAAGCTTTATGAGTTTCAAAGACAGCTGTCCCTTTGTGAAAAAGAACCGTGCTAGCATAAACTATTTTATAAATGTAAATAATGCTCTATGGTGTGGAGCAATGGTCAAGGCACCAGAGTAAAATTAGGGAATCTCAGGTTCAAATACCCAATGAGCCATGAAGTTCATTAGCTGAGGAAAGGCTGAGGGACTTGGGAATGTTCAGTATGGAGAAGAGGAGGTTGAGAGGAGACATGGCTACTCTCTTTAAGTATCTGAAGGGCTGACACTTAAAGGAGGGCAAGGAGCTGTTCCTGTTGGCAGCGAGCAAAGGACTAACAACAATGGGTTTAAATTAAGCGTGGGAGGGTACCAGCTGGATATTAGGAAAAACGTTTTTACAGTAAGCGTTCCACAGTAGAATCAGCTACCTAGGGAGGTGGTGAGCTCCCCCCCTCACTGGCAGTCTTTAAGCAGCGACTTGACAAACACTTGTCAGGGGTGCTCTAAGTTGATCCTGCATTGAGCAGGGGGTTGGACTAGATGGCCTGTATGGCCCCTTCCATCTCTGTGATTCTACTATTTTCCCTGCACCTAAGATCGCAAGGATGTTATGAGGATTTTTAAAAAGAGGAGAATTGTGCATACTGTCTGGAACCACGGATTAACACACTTATCAACAGTCTTCTCATAACATGTAACAATATAAGCCTCAAACTATACTCCCAAGCTTTCAAGAGTGTTTTTCAAAAACCCTAGTAATGGTTTGTTAGTAATGTCAGCTTCTTTTTACCGTTGGCTCTTCCAATATGGCTGCCAGATTGTATCAAAATACTGGCATGGGATTCTGAAAAACAGGCTCCAGTTCCCAATTAGGCATGTGCTTTTTTTATTTGTATATAATGGCTGTGATCCAGTTAGCTACTTTGGGCAAGCACGAATGCTTGGCTTTTTCTTCTCTGAGCAGAAGCTCCCGTAGCAGATTACAACTGCTTTTTAAGCAAGCAACAACTTCTCCCCCCCCCCAAAAAAAAACCCCTCCCTGTTTTTAAAACACCCCCATGCCACATTTCAAAATGGATCCAGACCAGAAATACGATAAGATTCACATCCCCTGCTTCCTTAACAGAACTCAGTGTTATCTGAAACCATTAAAGTGAAGGGGCTGGATTTCACCAATTTTTTTTCACAAGACAAAGGAGGGCTCCTTCTACCCCTCCCTCTCCCAGGTGACCTGTGTGGACAAAAAGCAACAAGGGGCTGCTGTGAAGAAGGGAAAATTAGCTGAGATGGTACTTCCTCCCTCTCCTGCTAGTAGAAAAGCTAGCCGACACCAATGCAAGGCCATTAATTCAAATTAACTTTTAAAAGATGGAACCCTTCATGACTTTTGTTGTAGCACTTGACCCCCCCCCCCCCCCACACACACACAGTTTAAATGATCTCCTTGAAAAAACTCTTACTTCTGGCTGCGTAGTGGACCCAACAGAGACAAGGAGGTCTAACATGGAAAGCATTGCTCCGGGGTGAATGATGACTGCATCCAAGCTCTGCAGAGGCACCGTTCCTTTGTGCAGCTTCAAATCCCCAGAATTTTTGGGAGGGAATACTGCTGGGGTTGAAGAACAATGATATGCATGCCTAAAGGAGGAGGAGATGAAGATAAGACACCTTTCATTCTTATAGTATTATGAGGCTTCTGTGGAAAAAATACACAGCAGTCGAATGAAGCACACACACAAAAAAATTGTATTTTTATTTTTTCCTAGAATTTTCTAGTAACCACTGCCCAGCATTTTATAGGCTGGTTCACATAAGCATGTTCACATTGGCAATATGCAACTGCAGGGTATGTAGGTTCCTTCCTAGAATGTCAATTTCATTTCCTTCTATCTTAACCAACTCTTTATCAGCTATCAAAATACTATATATGGGGGAAACCATACTATCTCAGCACAATCTTCCATTTAAAAAAAAGGTAAAAAAGCACTGAACCTTTATGCTGTGAAAGGGTTAATTACAGGAGGAGAAGGATTTGGCTTTTATACCCTGCTTTTCTATGCCCTAAAGAGTTTCAAAGCAGCTTACAATCACCTTCCCTTCCTCTCCCCGCAACAGGCACTTTGTGAGGTAGGTGAGGCTGAGAGAGCTCTGAGAGAAACTGTCACTGGCAAGAGGTCACCCAGCAGGCTTCAGGTGGAGGAGGAGTGGGGAATCAAACCTAGTTCTCCAAATCAGAGTCCACCATTCTTAACCACTATAAAAAGGTAAAGGCGGTCCCCTGTCAACACTGAGCCAGCTACCTGAACCCAGCTTCCACTGGGATCGAACTCAGGTCATGAGCAGCGCTTAGACTGCAGTACTGCAGCTTTACCACTCTGCGCCATGGAGCTTAACCGCTATACCACACTGTATAAAGCAGACAAAGCTACATCAAATTTATATGTTGATAACCAAAGTTTTGCAGTTGTGGTCAACTGAACTCAAATGCCAGTATAGTGAATTTTCTGTACAGAAAATGGTATGTTATGATAGTTTGGGGTGACTATAACCTCATAAAGCCTGGATCTATTGTGCTTTCATTTCCCCAGTCATTCCAATAGGGATCATTCATGCTCAATAGCACCACAGTTTTAGCTTTATTTTTAAAAGATAAAACTGGAGGTGGGAGGACTGTCCTTCAGACACCCGATGCCGAGCTATGCAGGGCTTTAAAAGACCCTGGAATTGGACTCTGGAGAGGATCGGAAGCCAGCATAATTGCTGTAGTACTGGGCTCACATGCTCATGGTAGTTGGCCCTGATGAGCTGTCTAACCACAGCATTCCGCACTAGCACAGCCCCTGAACATTCTTCTAGGGTAGCCCAGAGCAGAGCTAGCTGTAATGGTCTAAGCTCAATTAACTAAGGCGTGGGTCACTGGAGCTAGATATGACTGAGTCAGGAACAGCTGCAGGTAATGCACCAGCCAAAATTGGCTGAAAACGTGTCAAGCCCCAGCAGTCACCTGGTCTCCTAAGGTGACTGCTGAGTCAAGCTGTGAATGTGGCTTTTCAAGGGGAATATAACCCCATCCAATACGGGAGAGATCTCAGCTCCTTGGGCTGCTTTTCTACTAACCCTCTGCCTTGTTAGGATTACGTTTCAGCCTATTCACCCTCATTTGATCCGTTACTGACTCCAAACCGGAGAGCCGGTTTGGTGTAGTGGTTAAGTGTGTGGACTCTTATCTGGGAGAACCGGGTTTGATTCCCCACTCCTCCACTTGCACCTGCTAGTATGGCCTTGGGTCAGCCATAGCTCTGGCAGAGGTTGTCCTTGAAAGGGCAGCTGCTGTGAGAGCCCTCTCCAGCCCCACCCACCTCACAGGGTGATTGTTGCGGGGGAGGAAGGTAAAGGAGATTGTGAGCTGCTCTGAGACTCTTCGGAGTGGAGGGCGGGATATAAATCCAGTATCATCATCATCTTCTTCTTCTTCAAACACCAGTTAAGAACATAAGAACATAAGAGAAGCCATGTTAGATCAGGCCAATGGCCCATCCAGTCCAACATTCTGTGTCACACAGCGGCCAAATATATATATATATATACACACACACACACACACACTGTGGCTAATAGCCACTGATGGACCTCTGCTCCATATTTTTATCTAACCCCTTCTTGAAGGTGGCTATGCTTGTGGACGCCACCACCTCCTGTGGCAGTGAATTCCACATGTTAATCACCCTTTGGGTGAAGAAGTACTTCCTTTTATCCGTTTTAACCTGTCTGCTCAGCAATTTCATCGAATGCCCACGAGTTCTTGTATTGTGAGAAAGGGAGAAAAGTACTTCTTTCTCTACTTTCCCCATCCCATGCATTATCTTGTAAACTTCTATCATGTCACCCCTCAGTCGACGTTTCTCCAAGCTAAAGAGCCCTAAGCGTTTCAACCTTTCTTCATAGGGAAGGTGTTCCAGCCCTTTAATCATTTTAGTTGCCCTTTTCTGAACTTTCTCCAATGCTATAATATCCTTTTTGAGGTGCGGCGACCAGAACTGCACACAGTACTCCAAATGAGACCGCACCATCGATTTATACAGAGGCATTATGATACTGGCTGATTTGTTTTCAATTCCCTTCCTAATAATTCCCAGCATGGCGTTGGCCTTTTTTATTGCAAACGCACACTGTCTTGACATTTTCAGTGAATTATCTACCATGACCCCAAGATCTCTCTCTTGGTCTGTCTCTGCCAGTTCACACCCCATCAACTTGTATTTGTAGCTGGGATTCTTGGCCCCAATGTGCATTACTTTGCACTTGGCCACATTGAACCGCATCTGCCACGTTGACGCCCACTCACCCAGCCTCAACAGATCCCTTTGGAGTTCCTCACAATCCTCTCTGGTTCTCACCACCCTGAACAATTTAGTGTCATCCGCAAATTTGGCCACTTCACTGCTCACTCCCAACTCTAAATCATTTATGAACAAGTTAAAGAGGATGGGACCCAGTACCGAGCCCTGCGGCATCCCACTGCTTACCGTCCTCCACTGCGAAGACTGCCCATTTATACTCACTCTCTGCTTCCTATTACTCAGCCAGTTTTTGATCCACAAGAGGACCTGTCCTTTTACTCCAAGACTCTCAAGCTTTCTAAGGAGCCTTTGATGAGGAACTTTATCAAAAGCTTTCTGGAAGTCAAGGTAAACAACATCTATCGGGTCTCCTTTGTCCACATGTTTGTTCACCCCCTCAAAGAAATGTAACAGGTTAGTGAGGCAAGATCTTCCCTTGCAGAACCCATGCTGAGTCTTCCTCAATAACCCGTGTTCATCAATGTGCCTACTCATTCTGTCCTTGATAATGGTTTCTACCAACTTTCCCGGTATTGAAGTCAGACTGACTGGCCTGTAATTTCCCGGATCTCCTCTGGAACCCTTTTTAAAGATGGGGGTGACATTTGCTACCTTCCAGTCCTCAGAAACGGAGGCAGATTTCAATGAAAGATTACAGATTTTTGTTAGAAGATCCACAAGTTCAACTTTGAGTTCTTTCAGAACTCTCGGATGTATGCCATCCGGACCCGGTGACTTATTAGTTTTTAATTTGTCTATTAGTTGTAGGACCTCCTCTTTTGTCACCTCAATCTGACTCAGGTCTTTCAACACCCCTTCCAATATTAGTGGTTCTGGGGCGGGCAAACACTTCTCATCTTCCACGGTGAAGACGGAGGCAAAAAATGCATTCAGCTTCTCAGCCATTTCCCCATCCTCCTTCAGTAATCCTTTTACCCCATGGTCATCCAAGGGCCCCACTGCTTCCCTGGCTGGTTTCCTACTTCTAATATATTTGAAGAAATTTTTATTGTTGGTCTTTATGTTTTTTGCAATATGCTCCTCATAGTCCCTTTTTGCCTGCCTGATCACAGTCTTGCATTTGATTTGCCACTGCCTGTGTTCCCTTTTATTAATCTCACTTGGACTGGTTTTCCACCGCTTAAAGGAGTCCTTCTTACCTTTTACAGCTTCCATTACTTTGTTTGTTAACCATGCTGGCCTCTTCTTATACCTGTTTGTGCCTTTCCTAACTTGTGGTATGTATTTTATCTGAGCTTCTAGGATTATAGTTTTAAATAGTCTCCAAGCTTCCCCAAGGGTTTTGACCGTATTTACCTTTCCTTTCAGTTTCCTCCTCACATGCCTCCTCATCTCAGAGAATTTACCCCTTTTAAAGTTAAATGTGGTTGTGGCGGTCTTTTTGGGCAACTCCCTATTTATACAAATGGTGAAATCAATAACATTATGGTCACTGTTCCCAAGCGGCGCAATCACTTTTACGTCTCTCACCAAGTCTTGGGCATTACTTAGGACCAGATCCAGGATCGCCCCACCCCTGGTAGGTTCTGAGACCATCTGCTCCATAGCACAGTCATTGAGAGCATCAAGAAACTCAATCTCTTTCTCTCGACCAGAACGTCTGTAGCTTCCTCAAAATTAGGTGGATAAATAGGTGGAAAAGGTACAGCTGGATATCATCTGCATATTGGTGACACCCAGGGCTTTTTTTGAACAGCAACACAGTTCTGGCTAGCTTGGTGTCAGGGGTGTGGCCTAATATGCAAATGAATTCCTGCTTGGTTTTTTCTACCAAAAAAAAAGCCCTGGTGATACCGCAGCCTATACTTCCTGATGACCTCTCTCAGTAGCTTCATACAGACATTAAATAGCATGAGGGATAAGACCAAACCATGTGGACCCCCCCAGGCTAATGATCACGGGACAGAGCAGAAATCCCCCAGCACTGCCTCCTGTACACCTGTGGGGTACCATACAATCTAACCGGCAGAAGAAGGTTATTAACTCATCTAGCACTCATGGTTACGGAGTTGAGCATTGTGGCAAAGCAAGAGAAATCATACAGCTAAGAAAGAACTTCATGCTTCCAACTGAAGCCACAAAGTCATTAACACCGCATACTTTGTGTGCGCCTCATAAAAGGACATAACAGCTCAACCACCATTTGTGTAATCTCCTGCTACTCTGAAGAAAACAGAAGCAACAGGTACTATCCACAGTATTCCATGAATCACAGACAGTGATTCTGAATCAGGGTTTTCCATCATCTCATTAGAGACTTAAGAGCAGATTTTTTTTCCCTATAAGAACCTAGATTACCTTTTCCACTCCAAATTCATCAACTACCAGGGCAAAGTATCAGCGAAGCTGAAAGACAGTACAAAGCTGACCTCAGGCTTTTGCAACTAGTTGTCATTCAAGACTGTCATGCTAGTCACCTTCTTCCAAACTGGTTTGAGCCACTGAATGACAGCTTATTGGCCCATTGTGGGGAACAAAAGCCATGGATTTTCACACATGATGCTTCCCCATATAGGATTAGACTGAATGTACCCACTTGAGGATTGTCACCAAGCACCCATCATCTTCTACATAACAATGACTCCAGCAGAACATAACTACACCCAAATTGATATGGAGGCTATCACCGATGTGGCCAATGGCTACAAATTCCATGACTATTTAATAAAATTCATACTCTGCCTTTCTGCCCTTATGAAGGCCAACAAGACTGTGTCAATGATCAGCCATTCTTTATGGCCTCTAACTACAAGCCACTATTGTGACTGTTTCTCCCTACCCGCTATTCCGTCAGACTTTTGATTGAGGCAGCGGCTGGCCCTGTGCTGCAACACCACCTCTGCTGAAATACTGGTTTTATACTATTTGAGACGCTCAGTATAGTATATTATGATGTGCCCAACTGAGCTGCCAAATCTAGGTAATCTAGGTTCCTGTTCACTTTTATTGATTTTAACTGTTGTTTTATACTGTTTCTAAAATGCTGTTATCTGCCCTGAGCCCGTTTGGGAAAGGGCTGAATATAAATTATCTAAATAAATAAATAAGAACATAAGAGAAGTCATGTTGGATCAGGCCAATGGCCCATCCAGTCCAACACTCTGTGTCACACAGTGGCCAAAAAAACCCCAAATGCCATCAGGAGGTTCACAAGAGGGGCTAGAAGCCCTTCCACTTTGCCCCCCACCCCCACCCCAAGCACCAAGAATACAAAGCATCATTGGCCAAGACAGTTCCAATAATATGCTGTGACTAATAGCCACTGATGGACCTCTGCTCCATATGTTTATCCAATCCCGTTTTGAAGCTGGCTATGCCTGTAGCCGCCACCTCCTGTGGCAGTGAATTCCACATGTTAATCACCCTTTGGGTGAAGAAGTACTTCCTTTTATCCATTCTAACCTGACTGCTCAGCAATTTCATTGAATGCCCACAAGTTCTTGTATTGTATTCTCCATCCCATGCATTATCTTGTAAACCTCTATCATGTCACCCTGCAGTTGACGTTTCTCCAAGCTAAAGAGCCCCAAGCGTTTTAACCTTTCGTCGTAGGGAAAGTGTTCCAAATCTTTAATTCTAGTTGCCCTAAATACCCAGCAGACACTGCAAATACTGTTACCCAGGCCTCGGATTCAGCGGGAGCTCACAGGAGTGCAGCTCCTGAACCTTTCTGACATTTCCACCTCCTTCTTCCTACCTTGTCCACTGAATAGTAAGTGCAGCTGCATAACAATCCCTGGATGAACTCCACCACCTTTTTTTCTACAAAACGACCTCTGCTGTTACCACATATAGTTTGATGGGCAACAGTTCTGAATCTATATGACATTCTATAGCACAGGCCACGAAAGATGATTGCCCATGCCAGTGGTGACCAAACTTGTTTAATGTAAGAGCCACATAGAATAAACGTCAGATGTTTGAGAACTGCAAGATGTAAACAAATATTAAACACGTCTTTATTAAAACTCTTAATACTTTCTTTGCACGGAAAGATAAAATACATATGTATGCACTTTACAACATGACCATGCTAGAAGGAGACTTAAAACAAACAAAAGTTGGGAATAACAGTCCCCATAAGACCAGCATATGGAAAGGTTAAGGAATTACTTTTTTTCAACAGTAGAAGGAAACACACATGTACTATATAAATCAGTGACCACTATTTGCATCCTTATGCATCTCTCTTTGCCTTGACACCGAAGTTAGTAAATAGTAAATCCTGGCTCCTTTGGGAGACACACAACATGTGTGGAAGGGGTGGCCATTAGAGAAAAGGAGACATTCACACCAATTGTTTCAAAACAGCATGAATTGACAGGACACAAGCACTGCAGTGAATTTTGCCCCATCACAGAAATCAGTGATGACAGCTCAAAAGGCATCCCTACTGTATACGTGTTCATTATAAATATTAATGGAACAGAGTTGTGAGAACACGGGGGTTTTAAAAACCCCATAGGTTTCTGTTCAACTGATATTTTATACTTATAAATCTTAACTAAAAGCACTTACAAATTATTTTGTTGCCTCAACTCTCAAAGGAATTTTTTCCTATCCCAACTGAGCTTTTAAACATCATTACTCATATTTTCAAACAAAAACATACTAGAGTTTTCGGGGTTTGATGGAACAGCATATGAAATACATAAGGTCTGTTTCTAATCACAGACAAATCTAGCTCTCCAGCAACAGATTCTGAAACACTCCTAAATAAATCTGAACTATTTTCTCAAACTAGAAACACACAGCTGGCATCTTAAAGACTAGCATGTTTTTATTCCAGCATCATTTTTCATGGACTAGGACCCACGTTATATTGCATGTGATGAAGGGAGCTCTAATACTCTAAGACTAAGGATTTGTTAGTCTTTACAAACTCCTGTTTGATCGTCCCTGATGTAAAAAATAATAATTGTTAAACTTGGGGCAGAGGGAGAATTGCACTCCAGAAGTGTGATGGCTTGAGGCTGGGGAGAAAACATACAGCTGCATGATCCCCCCACTTCCCAATTGGCTAAATGGAGTTAAACAGACCAGCAGCATTATGTCAACACTGGTGCCTGGAACACTGTCCATTTCTCTGAAAACAAAACTCACACACCCAAACGTGACTGACCAGAGACAGGGTGTGTTCACACTACACTAAATAATGCATTCTGCAACTGGATTTTTACTATGCAAGACCAGCAAAAATCCAGTTGCAAAATGTATTATTTAGTATAGTGTGAACACACCCATAATCAGGATATAGAAAGAATGCTGTGAGATCTTGCACTCCCCGCTATGGTTTAGCACAACCACATAATGCCTGCACTGGGGCTTGCCATACTCAGTGCCATCCTGAAATCCCCTTTATCTGCTTGAAAATCACTGTTAAAGTGGTGGTTATCGCCAATCCAGCTGCAACAGGTCAGCATCCCAAAGCAAACCTTGGAGAGGGCAGTGTGTGCAGGAGGTGGAATGGAATAGATCTCACAATCCACATCTCTCCTCTAATCTCTTAACGACCATTAGTAAACTGAGAATATTATGTTTGTACTGAGTGAATCACTTCAGGACATGAATGAGCAACACTGCACTTTTTTGTGCAGTCTTTGTGTAGTCCTTATTTTTGTTGGAATTAGTATTTTGGAACAAAAAAACTCAGGAACAAATGTCCTTTGGAATTCACCCAACCACTCTTGTCTTTTTGCTTCTTACATTCTGAAACATTGTGAGCATTTTTAAGGAGCTGTATTGTGTATTAGCAACTTCCAGGGAATTAAGTGACCCTTGAATTCAACCGCAGGAGAAACAGCTGACATAACATCTTCCAACTCTGCCAACAAGACATGTCAAAACGGACCTGAGAGACTAACAAGGAAGAAAGACAACCAGTTCAGTCAAAATACCAACTGACTAGAGCAAGGGTGTCAAACATGCAGTCCAGGGGCCGAATCAGGCCCCTGAGCAACTGGCTGTCATCTGCTTCTTTCTCCCTACATCTTGCTTTCTTCTGCATAACAGCTTGCTTTATAAGGCTTGCTCAATTGCATAGGAGCTACAGAGCAAAACCTCTATTTTCTCCAAGAGGAAGAAGAAGAGGAGGGAGGCAGAGCTTGTTTTTTCAGGCTCTCTCAACCGCACAGAAGAGCTACTGAGCCAAGCCACCCTTCCTTCTATTGGCTGATGTTCCTCCCCCCTCCCCCAGTCCCCTGGGGAAGGAAGGGAAGAGCCAGAGCTTCCTTTGTCCAGTTCCCTAGATCTCATGGGAAAAATACAAAGAAAGCATCTTTAAGACCAACAAGTGTTAACGTTTTAAGTATGTTTTATGTTTTTTAAAAAATATATTTAATTGTGTTTGTCTGTGTCCTTTATAAAGTTTATATGTCTGCTACCTAACCTTAAACAGGTACACACATGGCCTGGTCTGACATGGCCCAGCCCAACAAGGTCTCATTTATGACAGATCCGGCTCTCATAACAAACGAGTTCAACACCCCTGGACTAGAGGACATGATATTCAAAAATCATATCTATGGCATCATCACAATCACCATGACCCCAAGAGACTATGTGAAAAAGAAGAATGAAATGGAAGAATAATATCCAAGTAGAAAGCTAACAAGTCACTGAACAGTCACTTAACCTGTTTCGCATCTTAACTAACAGGAAGGGGCAATATAGAAGCTTTGCAGGAGACAAAGATATACCTAGTACCGACGGTGAGAAGACTGTCACTGAATATTTTTATTGAAATTTAAAAAATTACACTGATAACATTCCCTTTTCCCCCAGAAAAGCTCAAGATGGAATACAAGGTCATTTGCCTCTCATATCTGACCAGGCCCAGTTAGACAGAAAGTCAGTAGCTAACTCAAGATCAGTTGACCAAAGATATGGACCCAAGTTCTCATAGCCAAACTCAGACCAACAACACGTGAGCTCAGTATGGAATTGCAGAAGTGTACTTTATGTATGCCACCTATTGCAAAAGGTACCACAAATGCAATCTTTCAAGTAATTGCAAGTAATTAAGCTGTTTGACACACTTCTACACCAAGAAGCCTCAACCCATTTAGAAGCAGACATGTACAATTCACACTGTGATCTCCAGGTATAAATGCTGAGAAAAATCACTTTGTGTACTTTGAAAATTTATTACACATGCCCCTCAGACACAGTAGATTCCTTGATTTCAGAACTACCATTACTAACGAATCTGTTAAGATTCTAAAAATGAGCTCCATTTTTATTACAGAATCATCTCCTTCCTAAAACATCAAGCAGAAAATATCTTTTCCCATCAAGATGCAATTTGTTTGGTGTCTATTGAGGTAATACTTGATGGACTTTTTATATTTTCCTAGTTTATTTACTACCCCCATTTGATTAGGTCATCTTATATGCAGTTTTTTAACCCTTTACTTCCTTCCTCATCCTTCTAACCATTCAGGATGCACAGAGACATTCACAGTAGGAATGTCTAAAAGCCATCCAGTCAGAGAAGGTTCTCTTTTACACTTGCCTCATTGCTTCAGATGAAATATCCCACCTGAAAATTCAACCTTCCATTTCAACATCCATTTCTGCACTATATGATAGAACTGTTCCATATCAGCCTTTTTTTTCCTAAGAAAAATGTGTTCACTTGTGTACAAAGCAAGCCTAGACACCACTGTCTCTTGCAAAGATGAATCAATGTTAAAATAAAACAAATGTGCTACATGAATACTTTTGTGCATCTTTTAAAACTAACAACCAATGGAAGTGAATTTGGGAACGGTATATTTAGAAACTGTTTTCTTTTCATCATAAGAACTGCCTTTATTTTTCCTTTTCTTTACAACAAACACTAAATGGCCACCTGTCCGGCAATTCCTGTATTATTCAATATGTTTCAGAGTAATTCATTTGGATGCTATCGATAGATTCCATTACTAAGTTTTTATGCACTTGGGCATTTCATCATTATAGCTTGGGAGCAGAAGAAATGCCATTTATTTATAATGCAAGTGATGATGCAGCAAAGAACAGCACAGAGGACAACAGCAAAAGTTGGTATGGCTTGCCTGAAGGACACCAAATCAGAAAGCTTGTTGACTTCAACTAGCCACAATAGAGCAAAAGTCAGAATTTTTTAGAAATCAAATTATTCTCTCTTTTGGCTTTCTTTAAAAAAAAAATCTCTACATTTAATAAGGTGATGAAAGAGGAACACCATAAGGTCATCCCAGGATTAAGGAAGCAGGAATAAACAAAGTGTGCGGGGGGTGTAGGCAGCAGGAGGAGGAGGTCTCCATGAGCTAAGAAACTTCACAAGAACACCAGAATCAACTGTACAGTGATTAACTCACATTCTATACCAGGACTGCCAGGTCCAACTCAAGGAATATCTTGGGGCTTTGGGGTTGGAGCCAGGAGGCTTTGGGGGTGAAGCCAGGAGCAAGGGTGTGACAAGCACTCCAAAGGGAGTTCTGGCAATCACATTTAAAAAGGATCGCATTCCTCCATTTGGAAATAATGAAGGATGGGGCACCTTCTCCTGGGGCTGATAAAACTGGACCCCCTGGTCCAATCTTTTTGAAATTTGGGGGTTGTTTTGAGGAGAGGCACCAGATGATATGCTAAAATTTGGTGCCTCTACCTAAAAAAACAGCTCCCCCAGAGCCCCAGATACCTACAGATCAATTCTCCATTATACCCTATGGGAATCAGTCTCCATAGGGTATAATGGAATGCCCAGTGGACATTCAAACCCTACCCCCCACTTTCTGATAACCCTAAAGTGGGTGGGAGGGGATCCCCTGCCTCCAACTGGGGGTTGGCAACCCAATAATCTATGCCTAAACAATTTCATTTTAGAATGTTCCCTCAGATATGGGCGTAAAGAACAAGCAACCAGGGCGAAAGGCTCTGCCCCAATTAAGGTTGCCAACTTCCAGGTGCAGCCTGGAGATCTCCCACTGTTACTATGAATTTCCAGAAGACAGAGATCAGTTCCCCAGCTGTTGTAGAAAGTGGACTCTAGGACATTGTAGCCTGCTGAGGACTCTCCCCTCCCCAAACCCTGCTCTCCTCGCATTACACTCCCAAAGTATCCAAGTACTTCCCCATCAGGAGCTTTCAAACCTAAACCAAATTCAGTCCCTATTGTGCTAATATTTTACATTATTATTTCTAGCTAGCATTTATTTATTTAAGTACATTGTTATGCCACTCTTCTTGCAAAGAGCCCACGACAGCACACAAGGTTTTGCCTTCCTGCATTTTATTCTCACAACAACCCTGTGAGGTAGGTTACACATCCAGAGAGATTCATGACAAGTAGGGGTTCGAACCTGACTCTCTGCCAATCCTGACCAGACATTATACACTGCACCCAGCTGGTTTTTTTAATAGGTGACTATTCACAAATTAAATAACCAAACTCCTGTAGTCTTAAGTGATTAAAATGATTCTTCCAGCTCAGGCCCACACAAAGATCACACTTTAGATACTTATTTCTCAGTAATCCAGCTTTTCATCACAGGACAGCATGGTTGGCCTTATAACAGAAAAAAAATCATCTAAAATTATCGGCTTCTAAATCTTGTCTTCCTTCTTCCATAGCTGTACTGAATGCTAAGTAAGATACAGTATTTCCAAACATATTTGATGCCCAATTGTTTTGAGATTATTTCAAGCAGATGGCACTGACTGAAATTGCCAGCAAATTAAGAGTTTGAAAAATGCTGAAAAGACAGTAACAGGTCTCACTCTGAGAAAGATAACAACATAACAGCCGACAAAGAGATCTGGAAGTCAGCAGAAAGTACAACTTCTCTTAAGAGGATCAGTACCTTTTCCTGGACAAAGCTGGTGTTCCCCAAGGAGAGGGGAGAGAAGTCTCATTTGTCAGGCAAGGAGGGATCTGTTCCGCACGACTACAGACAAAACAGACACGAAGGGGATAGAGAGGTTAGAAAAGAAAACAAGAAGCCAGAAGCTTGTTAGTTTTCACAGTTCCGCCAATAGAAACACATGTTTTAGAAATAGCCAGAGCAAAGACATTGAAGAGCATGCATGATTCTGAAACACAGGCATACAAAGCATGTAGATCTTCCTTTGGGAGTGCAACTCTTGCATTCAGTTTGTTCAGTAAACAAATTTAAACTATCAGCTTTTACACAGCCTTGAAACAAATCTCAGCATTGTAGCAAAGACCTGGATTAGTAGCACAGGATCACCTCCAAGGTCATGTAGCGTAAGCGGCTATGATTAAATCTGCATCAAACAGACTAACACAGTATCCTTAATGAGGTTTGCAGGCAAAAAGAGGAAGAGGAGATGGAAAAGACAAAAATGATCTGAATTTCTAATGAGAAACAGAAGAAAACTCAACCCAAGTTATCCCAGATGTTCCGAATTCCAGTTTTAACAAGAACAAGACAAAGCTTACACTAAATAAATGAATCAGTAATCTGAAATTATCTTGAGCAATTTAGTATATAAAAATATTACTCGGGGATTTTAAAGAGAGCATCTCATGTTACACTGATAGAAGATACACACCAAGAGCTATCCAGTTAAAAGCTATCAGGGCTTTTTTGGTAGCAGGAACTCCTTTGCATATTAGACCACACACCCCTGATGTAGCCAATCCTCCTGGAGCTTACAACAGGCCATGTACCAAGAGCCTCGTATGTTCTTGGAGGATTGGCTACATCAGGGGTGTGTGGCCTAATATGCAAAGGAGTTCCTGCTACAAAAAAAAGCCCTGTATAAACCTAACCTATTATCCAAGAGAAAACCCAAGAACTTCCTTTGTAAACACAAGGTAGAGCTGTAGAAGAGAAAGGAAAATGGCGCATTCTTCAATATATCCAATTAATAATTAAAAATATAGTCGACAAGTCTTTTAAAACAGGATTAAAAAAATAAAAACATTCCTTAAAAGCATAACATTTCTTGAATCGATAAAAAAGTCCTTGAATTCCAACAGTATCGCTTCAAAGTCCTACATAATTATTAAAATAATCAAAAATGTGATTCCGCTACCTAGTATCTTGGTCTTTGTGTACACGAGACAAAGAGCAAAGAAACAAAATACGTTAAAAGCAAAACATCTGCTCCACTGCAGGATGGTAATTTTAATTAAAGACAGACAAAACAGTGTTTCTGCACACAGAGTGATGCAGCAGAAGCCTTTTA